>NC_141048.1:1927500-2405000 GCF_041138505.1 Cibotium barometz | reverse complement strand
GTCTGCCGCCGTCGGTCCTCACAGGCATTACAGCCTACGTGACATTACCCCCCCCTTAAGAAGAGTTTTCGTCCTCGAAAACAAACTGGGGAAACCTTTTGGAAATCGCACTACGGCGTTCCCAGGTAGCTACCTCCTCATCCCTATCTGTCCATTTAACAAGTACCTTCTGGTACATTTCATGTCGGGTTTGTCTGTCTCTCGATACCCAAGAATCCTTTCCAGTTCATGTGGTATCTTTGGTGGAGTGATCAATTCCACCAAAATATCTAGAGAAACTACGTTCTCTAACCCGTGAACTGATTTTTTCAGTTTACTAACATGGAAGACAGGATGAACTTGAGAACTCTCCGGTAACTCAAGTTTATAAGCTACGTCCCCAATCTTCTTAAGGACCTTGAAAGGATCGCAATATTTAGGAGAAAGTTTATCACACTTTTCCGTTTTCATGGTTGCTGACTGCGCAGGAACCTTTAAAAATACAAAGTCACCTTCTGCAAAGGTCAATTGTCTGCGTCCTTTATCGGCAAATGTTTTAGCGCGATCCTGTGCGCTATGAATGCTCTCGCGTGCAGCTCTGAGCATTTTATTCATATCTTCAAGGAAATCCTTGACAGATTGAATCTTCTCCTTTTCTAGGCCTACAACCATTGGAGATCTTCGCTGGAATCCATACATTAACATGAATGGTGTAAATCCAGTCGTCGCTGAAAGCTTGGAGCTGTTATAAGCAAACTCCAATATGGGTAAATATTCTTCCCAATTTGATTGCTTCTTATCAACATAAGAACGCAATATATCCTCTAGAATTTGGTTAACTCTTTCAGTGTGACCATCAGACTCCGGATGATCTACCATACTCATACTCAGAGTAGTATCCAGCTTTTTTGAAGACTTCCCTTCAAAAATGACTGTTGAACTTTCTATCTCTATCCGACACTATATCTGCGCGGGCAGGCCATATAGCTTGTAGAGATGTTCAATAAAGAGTTTTGCCAACTCTGGCGTTTTTACAGTTTTCTTCGTGGTAATAAACTTTGCCAGTTTAGTTGTCCACTACTACCCACACCGAGTCATTCCCTCGACTCGTCTTGGGTAAACCGGTAATGAAATCCATGGAAATTCTTTCCCATTTCCCTTAAGGAATCTCCAGCGGATGGAGTAGTCCTCCAACTTTAAGACGTTCTGTTTATTGACTTGGCACTTACTGCATTTCAGCACATAAGTTTGGACGTTCTTAAACAAACTAGGCCAATAAAACTGTCTTTTTACTAGTGCATAGGTCTTCTGAATCTTAGGATGACCCGCACTTGGACTATGAAAATTATACCCCGAAGACTCGGCTAGCCTATCCGGACTAACTCTCGTCTCGTTACCCGTCACACCTACGGCCAGTCTCTCCGGACTAGCATTACGTGCCGGCGAGGAAGGTGGGCGCGGCTGTGACAAAGTGCGTACGCGTACAGCGTGCCAGACCTGTGTAAAGACAGGATCATGCTCACACAAGCCATGATTTGGTATTTCAACCAAAACCCCAAGGCAAATTTCATGCCTTGATTTTGCATCATGTCATTAGCACAGAAGCTAATGTACTGGAGAGCACTCTAGTAGCGCAATTTGTTAGACTATGCTACTAGATATTTGTAGACTACGCTACCATGTTGCTTCACCAACTTGTTAAAACTTCTCCTTGGAAAGTTCTACGGCCATAGGAGAAATAAACTAGAGCCAATTTAATCATGCATCACAAGGATTAGTTCCAAAGTTGAGAGATACTTCTCTCTTAGAGTAACATCTTGCACAAGCATATGCTCTAGAATCTTGTTGAGTTTCTAACTACCATCAATCTATGGATGGTTAAACTCCACTCTAACTCAGAGTAAAGTAAGTTTTTGAAGATTTCCCTTCAAATATAACAATCAAACTTCCTATCTCTTATGCCATACTATATCTGCGCAGGCAGATCATATAGTATGTGGAGATGTTTGATAAAGATTCTTGCACCACTACGGGTGTCTGGAATTACATCCATTCACTTACAACTCTTTGTTGCTATTACCAGACATATCCCTTCAAGTATTGTCTGGACTCACACAACTATTCGAGTTTATGTGATATTTGAGGATATCCCTCCTTTCCCTCAAGAAAGGTTTTTGTCCTCAAAAACTCTACTCTCAAGCGGACTACGCGCTAGTGTCATAGGTCCAAGAACAAATCTAGACCGTGTTTAATATCATATGTTATATTCTTGAGTCCTTCCAAGAAACTTTTAAACATCTTGCAACGAAGATGTGGTATAGTGTCTACGCACATATGGTGGTACTATTGATAAATTGCTTTGCAACAGATCAGTGGTTTCACACTTGTAACAAAGTGCTTCATTGTTGCATATTATTACCCTTCATAAGCGGTTACACACTTATGAATTATTTGGGTGGGTTGTACCATCTATCAAGAAAATTCCAAACTACTAATAACCACATTATCAATCCACAGATAATGACTGAGCTTGCTGCGAAGCCATAGGTTGCTAGATAATTGATGGTAATTACACAAGCCCAATGTCTCATTACATCATACATTCAATATAAATGCAAACATCACAGTACTTCGTGATGATGAACTTAGGAATTTCATCCTATCCCTGGTTGGTGTTGGTATGAAGTATAACTATGAGAACATTATTTGCTGCCTCCTCATTATAGCGGCAAAGCTACCTACCCATCACAGGTGGCAATCTCTACCAAGCTATAACCAATGACAAGCAAATAAACGAGTACTCTTGTAAGAACTTCATAACCATATCTCACACCCAACTCATAATCACTACGGATTAAATGCCAGGGCTTGCAAATTGAATGTTATCTGATAGGTAGAGGGGATCATCAAACTACGGATGACCTCGACAACTCACTAGGACTAGTGATGTGTAACTTTTAAGTTACTCCACTCTCCTTGCTTATTCCATACCATCGAACAAATCGGTCCCTTGATTTGAGCAACGTCAACATATTTATGAGTACCTCGATACTCATGGATTGTGGTTCGGTAATTTAAAATGTTGATCTAGAGTATTTTTACTCGAGGATCTTAATTTTATTAGCAATTATGTATTAGTAGTGAGTAACTACGTACCCACTATCATCACACTAGTAGCTCCATACTAGTCTGTGAGTAACTCCGTACCCAATGGTGTACCTCCCCCGAGTGGGAGTACCATATACAGCCATCTATAACAAGATGCTTAAGTCACTTGTTGCTAAGAAGTGACTACACAAATTGACCCCTCCATTGCACATTGCAGTACAATCTTTGGTATTACAACACGAATTTTTGGACGTCCTTATCATAGAGGTCAACTCAAAAACTAGTGCATAGGTCTTGTGGAGTCTCGGCTGACCTAACCACACCACTGGTGACTTCCTACAAAAAATGTGGCGCCGAAGTCACCACCTATGTACTTTAACTCCGTAAAGTACATGGTCTTCATCTATCATCTATGGAAAGTTGTAAAACATTCCTGCGATGGATATTTATCACCCTAAAATCATTGTGCACTATTTTAGTGTGAAGAGCTTTTTTCTTGGGTACCATGGTCCACCCTAAGCTCATCTTTTGCTAAATTCTCCGATTTAACAAAAGATATGTCTGCCTCCGAACACTCCGGTTCAGCCCCAGACTTGAGTTTACTTCTTAACACTTCGGTTAAGTCAAAACTCACCAGATACAGTAGGATTTACCACTAAGCTCTCCGGCTTAGCCTTCTATCCTAACTCAGCCCAAGTTTATGTACACTTCATATGTCGGATCCGATACTAACAACAATCAGGCTCATCTGGAGTGAGATACTACTCACTATTGCCATGTAAAACCTTATTAAATCCATGGAATGCTCCACTCATTCCCAAGGGGTCTTACGACTTATAGGGTTTACATGCACATGAACTTTGTAAGCAAAATAGCCTGTCATGCAATATTACAATTGCTTATGTAGGAAAGTAATATATTTCCCAAATTCATATGGTAGCATTTAAAATGTGATCACAATTGCACACTTATGTTGAACATAGGCAAGACTACGCTTGCAAAATGCTATAGGGCGTCCCCCATGCATGAAATTGTCCAACCAAACTAGTCTTACTGCTAACCTCTAGATTTAGATCACTCCGAAACTAAATCACTCTGTTAGCACTAGTACACCATCATGTCTTGCTACCTAGAGCTTCTCCGAACTCTGTAATCTGGGTTTTATCCCAACTCATGGCTATATTTGTAATTGTCAAAGTTCAAATTTTATCTTGCACACTTTATCACTACGGACAAGTGTACATACAACCTGCCAAAGAGTCAAGTTACATGCACAAGCCTTGGCGTCCCATTCCACCAAGACTACAATCGATTCCGTGAGAATTTGATGTCCCATACCATCAAATTACCGCCAAACTAATTGATGTGACATATAAAAAGGCTCTTTCCCCCCTCGAAAGATCACCACAAACTCTCGAGCAGTGGGATGTCGACGCATGGCAATAAAAAGAAGAGAAAACCATGCTTAGTAAGTTTAAGAACAGTTCTCTTTGATCAACTTCTATAAGGGCATTGAGCATTACATCTCAAGATTATACCCCTTCAGATTTGTTTGTCACTACAAAACAAACACAAATTTGTCCGAACAAAACTTTAACTCTAGCAAGACAACGCTCGCAAAAGTGGAAATTGAAATCTGGCGAGGCTACGCTCCCAGAGTCGAACACTAGCAGCAAACGCGACCTCAATCCCAGCTATCTTAAATGCCATTGACCAATTTTAGAAGTCATGACCATGGCAAGACTGCGCTTGCAAAAGTGTCTCTACGGACTACATTTGTTCGTCACAATGGACCACATCCAAGTAGACATTTTTCATTGGGTATAAGCACATTGAAAATCTTCTTGTGGACTTTCAACAAGAACAATGTGTCTGATCTGCTCTCATATTTACTTTGTGGTAAACCACATGGTTAAACCACTAATAACAGAGAGAATTTATATCATGTATTTATGTATTGTCAACGAATACTTCTCGAACTACGCGAGAACATTACCATCGATTTCCCTCTTGCCACCTTAAAAAAATTCTAGTGCACTATGGCACAATGTGGGTATGAGTGCACTTACGACGTGACACCAACATGTGCACGCCATGACATGACGTGTGTGCAAGACTGTCAATGGTTCAGCAAACATGGGCACGCTACGGCACCCTTAGACGTAAGTGCACCGCACGAGCAAGTGCGTTACGCCACAAATGGCCAGGGTGCACTACGGCACGACTGGGTTGGACTCTACCAATGCGTCCACAACTGGTACCAAACATTGGAGGATGCAGGCATTGCGCATATTCTCGCGGGCTACGGTCATAGACGTGTTCACTAGGCACAACGGCCATAGAACGGCTTTGTCTCGAAGGACTCGGCACTACGGCCGTGGGATTTGTCTCTCTCTTAGCACGCGGCGCTACGGCCGTGTGCGGTGGGTCTTTCTCGTTGAAAACAGGCAGTACGGCCACACGGCACGACGGCCGTGTGGGTTGGTTTCGTGGAGTGTGCCGTTGTTCTGTGTTTTTTTTTAAATAAATAAAATAAAATAAAGTAACGGGCCGGGCCGGCCCTCGCCGCTTCGGGCGTGGCCGCCCGCCCGTGGGGAGTGTCCAGGCTGGCCGCCAGTTGCCAGGTGTGCGCTGGGCATGCCTATATGTGGTATCAAGGGCTGGCCGCCTATATTTTCATTATTCATAAAAAATGAATAATTAAAAATATATTAAAAAAATAAATGGTTTTTTTTTAAAACCCCTTTTTTTTACATCTTTTTTTTTTAATTTTCCTGGCCGTTGCAGCGCTTGGCCGCTGCTGCTGGCGGGCCGGTCCCTAGCTGGCCGGCGTTGGCTGGCCGGCGCCGCCCGCCGCCGCCGGTTGGCTGGCTGGCCGCCGTCGCCGCCTAGGCTGGCTGGCCTGGCCGGGCCTCAGCAGAGCCGTCAAGTCCGCCCGCCCGCCCGCCAGTTTTTATTCACAGTCGAGGCTGGGGGCTGCGTTCGCCCCCCCACACTAGTCAAATCAAGTTTTCGCTTATTACTGTCAAGTCTTCGCCCCCTCCCACAGTGCTCTTACGTGAGGCTGGGGGCTGCGTTCGCCCCCCCACACTGGTCAAATCAAGTTTTCGCTTACTGTCAAGTCTTCGCCCCCTCCCACAGTGCTCTTACGTGAGGCTGGGGGCTGCGTTCGCGTTTCCAAGGCAACCCTTTACTCATTTTCAACTTCTTGACAGACAATGGGGCTGCTCTTCGCCCCTTCCACCTCCCCCGCACACTGTTTATGAAACGGGTTCCGTGGGTTTTGTCTGCGCAGTGCGCCCCCCCCCCCCACCTCTACACAGGTTTCAATTCTTTCTCAACCATTCATAGCATTCGTAGCCATTCATAGCCATTCAACGCAGCAAAAAGAAAACCTCAAATTGCTTACCTCCAATTCGCTTGCACTGTGTGTGTCGGGGAGAGAGAGAGAGAGAGAGAGTTCTTCCCCTCCATTCTTCCATGGCTGCCTCCCTCCACACCTTCCATTCGAGATAAGGATAAGGACATTGTGGATGAAAACCATCGAGTGGGCTCCGTTCCCCCGTTCACGCGCGGACTCTCACAATTCCCTCGAACCACGCTCTGATACCAATGTTACATTCCCGTAACGCCGCTACTACGGGCATTACCACAAGAGGGGACGGCCTCTGGCTCACCACCCAGCCATAGAGGAAGAATGAGGATTGCCCCTCATCCCCCAGGCTATATAGTGTGTGGCCTACTGTCCACACTAGCCTGGCCGCCCATGACTCCGCATGGGCGTCCTCTCCCACTGAACCCCGGACATGGCCATCCGGTCTGCCGGCCGCCGTCGGTCACAGGCATTACAGCCTACGTGACAACATCCTTGTTCAACTTAGTTACCAAATGAATAGACCAACATATATATACACACTTATACATCAATCCTGTTGTGTCCAAGCCTGTATTAGCAGTTTTTTGAAAAACAATGCAATTTCTAGTGTTCCAAATTTCCCACAAACAACAAAATCTTATAATGCTAAACACAGAGTCAGCACATTCCTCATTAACAGTCCATTTCCCAAGCAGCCAATCCTTCCAAGATCCATGTATCCCAATGCAACTATACACCCATTTGCATATTTTGGCCCAGGTACCTCTAATAGCTGGACAATCCCAAAATGCATGTTTCCCATCTTCAATAGTAGTTTTGCATCAAGGAGAGCATCCACTAGTGAAGTTCTTCTGCATTAGCTTGACTCCCAAAAAGGAAGGGCTCCCATACTACAGACCCTCCACAGGAAAGTTTGGGCTTTGACAGGAATATCCAGATCCCAGACACTCTTCCATCTTTTCTTCCAGTTGTGAGGACCCCATCTTGTTTTCCAGACCTTGTTACAGTATACTACATTATCCTCAGTCTTCCTAAGTTCCTTATATACACAATTAGTGTTCCACCTATCCAGCTTAGTCCCATTAAACCCGGTCCAGTCCTTAACCCAACATGTGTCATCCTGAGCAGTGGATACCCAACCTTTTTGTAACTCTTCTAGTACAACTCTGATTAGTTGCCCTTCCTTGTAATTCAGATTCAAGTCCTTATCCATATGTTCATGCTCTTTCCATCCCACCAAAACCCTATCCCAACAGTCAGCAGACAGCTTCTTAAGCCCTTTATTATATTCAACCTCCTGGCAGTTTTGAGATCGTGAAGTGCAAGAGGAGGATTGAACTTATGAGTCCACCATATCCCAAGGCATAGAAAAGAGTTCCTTGAGGCCCTATTGCATCCTTCCCACACTATGAGAGTCTAGATCTCTTTCCACTTACTATACTGAACATCTTAGCCAAGGCTGATATTGTAAATTTCAAAGGAGCATGTGAAAATAACTTGTCTTTCCAATCTAGTCCTTGCCAATTACCTCCAAACCAAACATGATAGCCTTCAACAACTTCCCTGAGCATCTTTGTCCAAATTTCCTCTTGTTTTGCAGGCATTTAGGAAGCAGCATTGCAATTCTGACAGTTGTATGAGAAGGGAGGTGAAGAATGCCAATCCCTCCTTCTTCCTTGGGCAATGTCAATCTATCCCAGGCCAGCCAAGCTAGGGTCTTCTTACCAGAATTGCCATTCCTCCATAGAAACTCTCTGATGGGTTTTATATTTTTTTGCTAATGGCTTTTCCCAAAGTCTAATACTGGATATAAAAACATGATATAGGCATTCAATACTGTATTACAGATGGCTACCTATCATGCTACTCTATCATGCTACTCTATCATGAAATGGAACTCTAATGCCCTCCCACTTCTTAAGTTTCTGTTGAAACCTGTCCAGAGCCTAAGCTACATCCACTCCAAATGGTACCCCAAGGTGCCTAAATATATGTCCTCTTCTGATGACTTCACAGCCCCATCTCTCAAGATCAAAGTTATTATCCTCAGATAAACTTATGATTTTTGACTTATGTATGTTGCATTTGGATCCTGAGGCATCAGCGAAATCCTGAATGATCCCCAATGCTCTCCTAACATTCTCATTATCTGCTTGCAAGAATAGGAGAGAATCTTCAGCAAAACATTGTATTATCAGGCAGCTACTCCCCATTATTTAGCTTCAAGCCAATAACTCTTCCTTGCATAGAGGCATATTCCAAGGTCACAATCAAAGGGTGAGAAGCAATACCAAATAGTAAAGGGGCAAGAGGACAACCCTGTCTCATAGATCTATTTACTTCAAACCCTCCAACAACCCTGCCATTCAGCAACAATTTAGATTGACCTCCAAAAGTGAGGGTATATATACACGTAGCCATCCTTATCCCAAACCCTAGTTTCTCCATCACCCGGGCAACAAAAGACCAATGGATTCTATCATATGCTTTCTCTAAATCCAACTGCATCATAATACATTTATGCCTTGTCCTCAAAGCCAAGTCTCTGCCCAACATTGCAGCATATATGTTATCATATATAGACCTGCCCTTGATAAATCTATGTTGTCTCTTAGAGATAATATCCTAGAGAATAGGAGTAATCCTGATGGCAATAACTTTAGCTAGAACTTTGTAGATCACAGTCATCAAGGTAATTGGTCTCCAATGATTAAATCTCTCACAGGCAAACTGTTTGGGAATAAGCTTGATTAATCCCTCCTTTAAGTCTCTATCCAAATTGCTTGTTCTAAAAGCTTCCTTACAAATTCTCCCAACAATATCCTTCAAGGAAGGCCAGAAAGCTATGAAGAATTCTACAAAAAGCCCATCCCAACTTGGTGATTTTTCCTTTCCCAGATTTTGAAGGGCATGAACTTCAATATATCCCTCTCCAGCCATCTAGCCTTGTCATGATCAATTCTACTATTGATTAAATCAAGCATTTTGTTTTCAGCTTGATATCTCTTTATGGACCAGTCCTCTCCTAGGTTAAGAGTAGACCCCATAAATTTTACCCATCTCTCAGCTACATCCTAATACCCTTCTCATCCAACACTTTTCCCATCACTTCTTTGCATCCTTTAGCCTCATTCAGTCTAAACAAATACCTTTCAGGTGTCTTCTTAATATTGAAAGTTTTCCATTTATCTCTACTCTCAGCTTTCCTAGAGCGTTTCTCATCCTCAATTTTCAGCCCTTCTTGACATTTAAAATACCAAATAACCTCTTCTTCAGACAACTTCCTAGTTTGTCTTTTTTTTTTTGTAATTGGCCAAGAAGATCACTCCATCTCCCTCTTTCTTGCCTCTTCTCCTCAACTCTCAATTTACCCACTCTCCTAATTATCCCTTGCATCTCATTAGCAAAGAGTCTCCAAGACCCTTGTGAAGCTCTCCTTTTCAACCTCTCTATAGCTTCTTCAGTTTGTGATCTGAACAGCTCATCTCTCAACAATGAATTATTGACTCTCAATTTCGTGGTAGGAAATCTATTCAATTCATCCTCATCCCATCACATGGTGTACCAACTCCATCTGAGAGGCTGAAGTACTAGAATCTATTGAGATCCTAAGGGTATGAGGAACCCAAGTAGCCTGTTGATTGAATAACACTCTATCTAGCCTGGATGAAGATCTGAAATGTGGGATTGGATTAATAACCTGAATATTCATAAGAAGAAATAGTGTGTTATAGTGGGAGATTTCAATCTATGTGGATAGTTTTCATTTTTTAAAGATAACTTTTGGATTAGGTAGAGTGTACAGAGAAAAGTGGACTAATTTGCATGGATAAAACTCCAAGCTTTTTATATAAAAACAAGAACTTGAAAAAATGAACGGGAGGGGAAAGCCGTTATTAAAGATGGCTAAAAGGCCACCTCTTTTGTGTTCCGCCGCGCATAAACTTCTCTGGAGGAGGGTGGTTGCATGGAGTCATTCCGTCAAAAAAGAAAAAGGCAGGCCTTTTTTTTGGGGGCGTGTTCAATAATTTATAAAAGCCCTCCTCCCGTCCCGTGCCCTCCCGTCCGACTCCGACTCCGACTCCGTCCCTCGTCGTCGTCGTCATGGATCGCTTCAAATTCATGTTTCTCTGCTCGCTGGTAGTGCTATGCGCCACTCTCTTGCATTCCACCTACGTGGATGCTGGTCAAGAAGGTACACTCTCTCGAATTGATTGAAGCTTGTATAATTAATTGGTCCTTTCCTTGCAGCATATGCTAATTTGCAAACAATTAATGTTTTCAAGCTAATTAGATCGCTGCATGCTAACCTAAATCGGTGCCTTGCGCAGGTCATCCCCCTTCCCCAAAATCCTCGCCCTCACCGCCACCCCCAAAGCAGAAAGAAGCCAAGCCACCCTCCCCACCGCCCAAGAAGGAAGAGAAGCCTCCCTCCCCACCACCGCCACCGCCACCTAAAAAAGAAGAGAAAACTCCCCCTCCCTCTCCGCCACCGCCACCGCCACCGTCGCCACCGAAAAAAGAAGAAAAACCCCAACCAAAGGAAGAAAAGTCCTCTCCTCCACCTCCTCCTCCTCCGCCACCGAAAAAAGAAAAACCCCAACCAAAGGAAGAAAAGTCCTCTCCTCCTCCTCCTCCTCCTCCTCCTCCTCCGCCACCACCACCACCGCCACCGCCACCAAAAAAAGAAAAACCCCAACCAAAGGAAGAAAAGTCCTCTCCTCCTCCTCCACCACCAAAGCCAGAAATGTCACCACCACCAAAGTCCTCACCACATGAACCTCACTAGGAGGGGATCAAGAGCTTTGCTCACGCGGATGTTCTCTTCAAAATAAGATGAAATCAATCCCTCTTGGCTAGTTGGGGATTAGTTGTATCCCCAATATGATCTTTTGATCAGCTGGACTTCTTTTTTGTAGCCATCACATATATATATAAGAAACATTTTTTTTAATTGTTTTCTATTTGCATGGCAAACTCTCAACTTAAGTGACAAGGTGTTTTGCTATTTGATGTGGAGACTTCCTAATGCTAGAAGGTTTTAGTTAAAGAAGACGGTGAAAATGATGTTGGGAGTGTTAATAAGATCACCATTTCTTGTGGTTATGCCGACAAGCAAGAGTAAGAAGCTCATGAATGTGGACATAAGATTGAAGATGGCTTGGGAGTTATGGTGCAATGTGCATCACCATTTCTTGTTGGTTATGCCGCGACAAGCAAGAGTAAGAAGCTCATGCACATAAGATTGAAGATGGCTTGGGAGGTATGGTGCAATGGGCATCACCATTTCTTGTGGTTATGCCGACAAGCAAGAGTAAGAAGCTCATGCATGTGGACATAAGATTGAAGATGGCTTGGGAGTTATGGTGCAATGCGCATCACCATTTCTTGTGGCCATTGTATCCATATAAAAAAGGCTATTAGTCCTTATATGTGGTGTTTTTAAAATATAGTGAGCTATCAAGATTAGCATGCACTTTGACAAATTATATCTACATGTATTGTTTACAAAATAATTTTTGTAATCTTTGGAGTTTTTCAAGTATACATCAATTTAAATATTTGGTGTAATGCTAGAAAAATAATTTTGCTTAGGATTCATTAATTCTACCACATTTCCCTCATTTCTTTAGAGCACTTTATATTGGTGATTTTTTGAAACTATTCTTTCATTAAGGAGAGAATTTATCATTCGATGGTTGATAATAGATTGGATGCATCTCGTGCATCCACATATATAATATATATATATATATGTATGTATGTATGTACATACATACATATGTACACCTATGTATGTATTGGTATGTATAAACTCATATTTATATGTATATATAAATATGATGTGTGTGCGTGTGTACATATAATATGAGTTTATACATAGATACATACATACATATGTATACCTATGTATGTATGTATATATGGTTGGTATGTATAAACTCATATCTATATGTATATATACACATGTATGTGTGTGTGTGTGTGTATACATATATATACATACATACATACCTATATCTATATATGTATATAAGTGTATACATACATATGTATACCTATGTATGTATGTATATATGGTTGGTATGTATAAACTCATATCTATATGTATATATACACATGTATGTGCGTGTGTGTGTATACATATATATACATACATACATACCTATATCTATATATGTATATAAGTGTATATATATATATATATATATATATATATATATATATATATATATATATGTATGTATGTATATATGTACATATATACATATATATATATATATACATATACATATATATGTATATACATATATATATATACATATATACATATATACATATATATATATATACATATATATATATATAAAGTCAATATTAGGTAATTTGAAAAAAATCTCACATTTTGGGAATCAATTACTCCATATAGTTTTGGACATATCTTAAACATACTAACTCCAAATTTGTCAGAGATCATAGATTTAGATTCTACTCTTCAAGATCTTTCCGATGATATGTCACATGAGGGGGTTTTGACAAACTTTTGGACAAGTTCACCATGCTCAATTTTTCAAATGAGAATGGGATTTTTTCCAAATTATCTAATATGGTGTTTATACATATATATACACATATATATACATATATATACACATATATATACATATATATACATATATATACACATATATATACACATATATATACATATATATATGTGTATATATACATATATATATATATATATATATATATATATATATATAGGTATGTGTGTGTGTGTGTGTCAAATTGGACTATCCAGTTTGCTTTGCTAGTCGTCAATTGAATGATGTAGAGGTGAACTACACCACTACTGAAAGAGAAGGATTGGCCATGGTCTACGCAGTCAAGAAATACGGACATTATATCTTGGCTAACAAATTCATATTTTTTCTGGACCATCAAGCTTTGCTATATCTAGTGAATAAACCTTGCACCATAAGAAGAATCACATGTTGGCTACTATTGTTGTTGGAATTTGACTTTACTATCACGGTAAGGAAGGAAACAGAACATGTGTTGGCCGACCACCTGTCCAGAGTTCCAAATGGAGAACCAGCAACTTGAAAGATCCCTACCCCCTCAGCGTAACGAATTCGGGGGTGCTAGCAGCGGAAGTAGCACTTCTTGAACAAGGCAGAGCCTCTCACTCAGGGGCCTCGCCCACAGATATCCGAGACCTAAACATACTACCTTGCACACAAGAGAGGGAGAGAAGAAAAACAATCCATGCAAGGGTCGATTCGGAGATTAGCACTTAGCCAACCCTAATGAGGGTTAACTCCCCTATGTGAGGCCGCTAGGGGATCACTCCACCACCACTTGTGTCACCCAAGTGGAGATTCACAAGCTAGGTGAAGAGCAAAGAAGGACTGAGCGCTACGGAAATCTCTACCTTCACTCAATGTTGCCAACATGCATCCAAGAGGGATCTTGGTAGAGATACAAGAGAAGGGAGAGGAGAAGAGAAGCTAGATTAACACCATCCCTAACATGTACACACAACAATCAAGCAAGCATCTACAACACACGTAAGCAACCACAAGCGAGAGAGAGAGAGAGAGAGAGAGAGAGAGAGAGAGACTCAATTGAGACAAATGGGATTGTCCCTTTTCATATTCCATAAATGTCTTATATACATGATCTCACTTTTTACAATGGTCAGCCGCCCATTTATAATTTGGGGCCCAAAACTAGCTTTCTAGCTCTATGTACATCTCATTCCTACGGCCAACATTACACAAGCTGTAAGCTTGGTCATCCCATATCTCTTTTATTAATAAGCGCTTTGCGCAGTTACAAAAAAGGATAAGTTATAAGAAGGTTGAGAACTATCTCTGGTCGAAATCTGGTTATTGCAGTGCAACATTGCATTTTGGGAGTGCAGACAGTGTTTGCACATGTATTGTTGACATTGGGTGTATGTACATGTACTCTGGTCAAAACTGGTAACCTTCAGGTGTGCTGAAGTACCGTTGTTGCAGTAAAATCACATAAGATATTGCTGTGTTACAAGTTGCATACAGAAATTGTGTGCTCTGTAGTTTTTTGGTTGCAAGAAAACATGTTTATCAGATTATTAGTGAGAACCTAGACAAGAACAACTTCCATGCCTGGAAGTTCATAATGACCAATTTCCTTATGGGGTGAAGGATTTTGTGACTATGTGGAAGAAGACAATGAGGAGCCTCTTGAGTTGTCTCTGAGAGAATTCCACTTCAGCAGACATAAAGGCATTCAAGGATTAGAACCAGGGTGCAAGGAAATTCATGTATTAGGTTTCAATTAGTGTCACAGACACGATGATAAGACACATACAGGATGCCAACACTCTAGCAATTGCGTGGCAAAACCTGGTGCAGAGATGTTTTAGACCAACACAAAGGCAAGGAAATTGCAGATAAAGCAAGAGCTGCATAATGTGGAAAAGAAATGCATGTCTATCAATGAGTATGCTTTAAAGATCAAGGGCATTGTTGAGTCCCTTGGGTCCATCAATGTATCGGTGGAAGATGATGATTTGTTGAGTGTCTGTTTGAATGGGCTTGGCAGAGTTCAAGCCATTCAAGACCTCCATTGCAATTAGGGAGAATATTCCCAACTTTTGGGACTTGTTGTCTATCCTAATAATAGAAGAAAACTCACTAGGTGAGGACTCTTCTTCACAAAGAAAGAATACATCCAAACAAGCCTTTTACTCTACTTAAGGCAGAGGAAGAGGTAGAGGTTGTGGTTGAGACCAAGGTGGTGGCCAACAAGGAAATCAAAATTCTGGACAACAACAGTCCAATGATTCCCAACACCAATCATACACAGGTGGAAGAGGCTAGTTTAGATGCAAGGGGAGCCAAAGAGGCCGAGGTAGTTGGTAAAGAAATCAGAATAAAAATAGCATAGAGTGCTATTATTATGGCAAACCAAGGCACATGATTTGGAAAGAAATCAAAATGCAAATAGCATAGAGTGTTATTATTGTGGCAAACCACGGCACATGGCAAAGGACTACTATAAAAAACAAAATGACATTAAAAGTGGAAAGTTGCAACAAGGCAACTATCATCTAGTAAATAGGGAGGTGATGACAGAAGTGAGTAGATCTTTGTGATGCAGAACATATGCTTAATTCCATAACAAGAGATGTGTCAGGATCTCAAGATACATGGTATGTGGACCACATGACCAGTCATGCTGAGTGGTTTAGAGACTGGAAAGACCAAGTTATGTAGAAACAGGTGATGATACTGTGCATCCCATTGTGCATGTTGGTAAAGTGCCACTGTCTATGCAGGATGAAAAAATGAAGTACTTTGGTAGATGTACTTCATGTTTCAAATATGACAAAGAACCTGGTTTGTGTTGGACAAATGGTTGACCAGGGTCTGCAAGTGACGTTTAATCCTCAAGGATGTTTTGTGAAAGACTTCAAGAATCAGTGTCGCTTGGTTGCAAAGGGTAACAAAAATGGCAGGATTTGGATGTGAACATGCTTGAGAAGTAAAGGCAGCCATGTTTGCACATGGAATAGGTGTCATTGCAGATATTAACATATGGCACAAGCGCATTGGTCATGTGAATGTACAGCGCTGAAGTCTATGCAGGCCTAAAATATTATTTCAGGTTTGCCAAAATTTAAGGTTAATGGTATGCACAAAGTATGTGAAGCATGCTAGCTTGGTAAAGGAGGCCAAACATGCTTTCCCACATGAAAAGCATTTTAATACAAGGCCATTAGATGTCATACATTCAGATGTATGGGGACCAACCAAGACTGTAACAACTGCAGGTTGCAAGTATTATGTTACATTCATTGATGATGACCACACTAGGAAAGTGTGGGTTTATTTCATTGATGACCACACTAGGAAAGTGTGGGTTTATTTCATGAAGGAGAAAAGTGAGGTTTTGGTTCTTTTTCAGATATTTAAAGCCTTGGTTGAGAGGGAAAAAGGCATGTAGCAAATAAAATGATTGAGATCAAATGGTGGGGCAGAATATTTCTCCAATGAGTTCCGTAATTTCTTGAGGAATCAAGGAATTAAGAGATAGAGTTTACATGCAGGTACACTTCGCAACAGAATGGTGTTGTAGAAAGAAAAAACAAGCACATTGTAGAAGTGGCATGTGCCTTGATGTGGCTGAAAAGAATATGCCACATTATTGTTGGACAAAAGCAGTAGCAACTAGTATGTGTATTATGAATAGGATACCCACTACAGCTGTTCATGGTATGACACTTGAACATAAGTTTACAGGCATAACATCAGATGTGTCTCACTTGAAAGTGTTTAGGTGTATTGCATATGTGCATGTTCTTGATGAAGTGAGAACAAAGTTGGATCCAAAGGTAGAGAAATGCATCTTTATTTGTTATGCTATGGAGTAGAAAGGTTATAGATGTTATAACCCTACCACTCGTGAGATGTAAGTAAGCAGAGATGTTTTCTTTGACGAGATGAGTAGCTGGTATGCACCAGCAGTGAAGACAACAGAAGATGTAGATGTAAACAGTGTTGATGATGCACCACATGTAGAGCAGCAATCATCACAGGTACTTAGTGGACCTGAAGAGAGAGGGCAGGAAAAGGTAGATCAACCTTTTGTGCTTGATCTGTTAGCAGACAGCAAGTCACTCATATGTGGATGGTGACTCTAGCAGCTCTGCCTTGATGAGGAGCTTGGCATTCTATTTGTGGTTACTTCTAGTGTTAGGAGAACGAGGGTTGTTTTGAGGACACCTGGCAGTTATCCCAGTGTACGTAGGTCTACAAGGGTTAGGTACCCTATTGACAAGTTGAGATATGATGGATATACATCCCATCATTATGCTTACATGAGGTAAAGCCCACTTGTTTTGAGCAGTGTTGAGATATCGAGCTCAACTAGTGCTACGGGCGGATATTGATGATTCGCCTGGCTGATAGCTTTCGCACTTATGACACTTGCACAGTTGGTGTGATTATATGTGGTTGATATGCCGCTAGTGGACGACATGCTATGTGACAACTACTTTGGTGTACTATAGTTATGGCATAGTTATAGCACCAGCTCATATAGTTCGGTTCATACTATAGACCGACTACTTTGTATGTTGTTGTAGTAGGAGAGTACTTTCCCTTTATGTATGTACTCTTATCTTTTAGTTATATGGTTATAGAGAAGAGAAGAAGATAGAAGAAAATTCAGCCATGGTCGAGGCCAAGGTGGCCGACAAGGAAATCAGAATTCTAGACAACAACAGTCTAATGATTTGCAAAACAGCAATCATACATAGGTGGAAGAGGCTAGTCTAGAAACAAGGGGAGCCAAAGAGGCCAAGATGGTATGCAAAGAAATCAAAATGAAAATAGCATAGAGTGCTATTATTGTGGCAAACCACGGCACATCGCAAAGGACTGCTATAAAAAGCAGAATGACATTAAAATTGAAAAGTTGTAGCAAGGCAAATATGTATCATCTAGTAAACAGGGAGGTGATGACAGAAGTGAGCAGCTCTTTGTGATGCAACACATGGTCAATTCCATAACAAGAGATGTGCCAGGATCTCAAGATACATGGCATGTGGACTTTGGCACCTCTAACCACATGACCAGTCATGCTGAGTGGTTTAGAGACATGCAAAAAATGAAAAAACCAAGTTATGTAGAAACAAGTGATGATACTACGCATCCCATTGTGCATATTGGTAAAGTGCCATTGCCTATGCAGGATGGAAAAATGTACTTGGTAGATGTACTTCATGTTCCAAATATTACAAAGAGCCTGGTTTTTGTTGGACAAATGGTTGAGCAAGGTTTGCAAGTGATCCTCAAGGATGTTTTGTGAAAGACTTCAAGAATCAGTGTCGCTTAGTTACAAAGGGTAATAGAAATGGCAAGATATTTACTTTGGATGTGAACATGCCTGAAGTAAAGGCAGCCATATTTGCACATGGAACAGGTGTCACTGCAGATATTGACATATGGCACAAGCGCATTGGTCATGTGAATATACGGCGTGAAGTCTATGCAAGCCCAAAATATTATTGCAGGTTTGCCAAAGTTTAAGGATAATGGTATGCACAAAGTATGTGAAGCATGCCAGCTTGGTAAGAAGGCCAAACATGCTTCCCCACATGAAAAGCATGTCAGTTCAAGGCCATTTAATGTCATACATTCAGATGTATGGGGACCAACCAAGACTGCAACAACTGCAGGTTGCAAGTATTATGTTACATTCATTGGAACTTGGTCTCTATGCTGATAATAGAGGAAAAGTCACTAGGTGAGGAGTCCTCTTCACAAAGCAAGAATACATTGGAATAAGACTTTTACTCTCTTTTAGGTAGAGGCAGAGGTAGAGGTCGTGGTTGAGGCCAAGGTGGTGGCCGACAAGGAAATCAAAATTCTAGACAACAAGATGGTTGGCAAAGAAATTAGAATGCAAATAGCATAGAGTGCTATTATTGTGGCAAACTAGGGCACATGGCAAAGGATTGCTATAAAACACAAAATGACATTAATTGTGAAAAGTTACAGCAAGGAAACTATGCATCATCTAGTAAACAGGGAGGTGATGAGACAGAAGTGAGAAGCTCTTTGTGATGTAGCACATGCTCAATTCCATAACAAGAGATGTGTCAGGGTCTCAAGATACATGGTATGTGGATTTTTGCGCCTCCAACCATATGACCAGTCATGCTGAGTGGTTTAGAGACATGCAAAAAATGGAAAAATTAAGTTATGTAAAAACAGGTGATGATACTGCACATCCCATTGTGCATGTTGGTAAAGTGCCATTGTCTATGTCTATGCAGGATGGCAAAATGAAGTACTTGGTAGATATACTTCATGTTCCAAATATTACAAAGAACCTGGTTTTTGTTGGACAGATGGTTGAGCAAGGCCTGCAAGTGAGGTTTAATCCTCAAGTATGTTTTGTGGAAGACTTCAAAAATTTGTGTTGCTTGGTTGCAAAGGGTAACATAAATGGCAGGATGTTTACTTTGGATGTGAACATGCCTGAAGTGAAGGGAGCCATGTTTATGCATGGAACATGTGTCATTGGAGATATTAACATATGGCACAAGCGCATTTGTAAGATTCCTCCCCAGTCCCTCAAGATGTCCAGTATCTTCCCCTGTAATCAATCCCCTTTTCAGAATAATAAAAGATCTTGTTTCTATCTGTTTTGGCCTAGAGAGAGAAAATGTTCTAGAGAGAGATAACTCAGTTTTTAGATATCTTTGTATGGAACAGTATCCTTTCTTATTAAAATAAACCGAAACAGAATTTTAAAAAGAATTTCCTAAGGTGCATTAGAAATAAATTATAATCTGCTAAAAAGACCTTAGCCTAAGGGTCCAGATTTTCTAAAAATTTTGGATTAAGGTTCTGAGGGACCAATCAAATTAATCCAAATGTAGGGAGGAGATAAATTGAAAAAATAAAGAAAATCCCTCCAAAAATGAGTAAATACTCACATAAGATGAAGAGTGGACTAAGGACCAAAGGAAATACTAAAAAAATGAAATTTGGCACCTCACAGTGGGGATTCCCCCTCATGAAGGAGGCGCCTATTTCACATGTGTGGATGAGTTTTAAACTCTCAAATAATGAGATATTTCATCTCTCCTCTCTCCTAATTCAAGTCTAGCTCCAAAAAGTAAGCTGAACTAACCCAAAAATGGTCAAAAATTAACCAAACTAATCGGGAAAATTCTAGAATCAGTTTGCTTAGTTAGAGACTCACTTTTTCCTATAAATAGAAGCCTTCCCCTTTGTAAAAGCTTAATAGTGTTTATGCACTGTTACTCTACTTCTCCTAGAGCCAAAAACATTTTATTCACTTGTTTTTGACTAATGCCTCTACAAAGAATTGGTGGCCACTCTTGATCCAAACAAGAGTAGAATTGCTTATGCTACTCGCTTGGGATATGATCGTGGTCATCTCATAAGTGGAGTTGCAGCAAAAGCATACATATCAAGGCTACAAAAGGCTTACTTAAGCTTATGGGTAGGATAATGTCTGGTTTCATTAAACATTGAGTGACTATATAATCAGATTCCAACCTAACCCATACTAGTTGTTGCTGCAGGTCAAAGGAAACCATTTCTGAGGTCTAAACGTGCAGTTTGAAGTATGGGATCTGCACAAATATCAAGACTTGTTGGGTGCAGAATGTTTGGAGCCATTTTGTACTAAAAGCCCATAAGATAGACTTAGGCTTTGGCCAAAACAATGTTCTTAGATGGGTTTAATTTTTGGATTGTATGAGCCAAATCTTTACACTATTGTATCAAGCAATCAAATGCCTCCAAATTTACTGTCATTTGATTATCTCTTTTGTCAATATTTGCAATGAAGATGTGTTTATTTTTTATTGAAGATATTGCCTTGTCAAGGTGTAAGGCTATGAATATTATAATTTAATTTGGATAGACTCAATTATCTCAATAGTTAAAATATTTTATATATCATATTCAATAAATTTGATGAAATTTAGCATTGACAATATACTCGCTCTTTTATTTTTTTGGTTGATACTATGGTTTCATTAAAAGGTTGTTTTAAAGACAACTGAATCTCTGAAACATGCAATTTCATTAAAAGATTATTTTAAAGACAACTCAATCTCTGATGAAATAGGCAATTTTATATTGGGTATGTAAGTGGTGTGACTATCTTGAAGTTTGCTTGAAGCACCAGCTAGGGGGCCTGGGAACTCTTTTCCCTAGTACCTGGGACAAAACATAACCAAATTTCTAAATGGATCCTATCATCACTACAGTGGTTGGGCGGTTGGCTAACCCATGTGATTGGATGGGGTTAGGCTCTGATGGATCCCTAAAATGAGACTCAATTCTGTTAAGTTACAATAGTTGAAGTAAATCCCGAATAACCCTTGTTCTATGGAAAAGAATCTATGGTTGTGCCTCTTAATGAGGAAAAAAGCGTTGGACTCTATGATCTAAGTGCAAGTCTTTTCCTTGATCTGACCATGTGACTTACAGGTTCGGTCGGATCAGCTTGGTTAGTTAAGACTCTTGACTATGTTAGAATAAAAATATCCTGGAGGAATCGCTCGTGCTTTCTGGGCGAGGGAAGTTTTTTTCGGGTTCGGTTTTGGAAGAACCAAGGGACTAGTCTTTTGTCTCAATCCCTCAAGCCAAAGGAAAGCTCACAAAACTCCATGTAAGTTAATAATTCTACTTTTTTTTAAATTCTAATCTATGGTTTTTTTTAATTCTTTCTTTTTAATGTGATTTTGGATGTTAAGCCTTAATGAAAAGGCTTCCCCCTCTCTTCATTAAGAATTTCAGCCTTTCTTCATCCTAAAATAAGTAACAAATAAATTGATTTAATTTTTCTTATTGTTTACTCACTTGAAAGTGAGAATTGAGTAGATTAGAGTGTTTTACTTCAACTTGGATTTAAATTATCTTTATATTATTCAAAAAGAATAATCCCCATCATTTGTGCATTCTAAAAGAAATTCTTTTTATTTTTGTTATTACTATTTTATGCATAAATAGATGCATAAAAGGATTTTCTTTTATATAAAAGTGTTATTTTCATTAGATTCAATTTCTATGCATAGAAAGATGCATAAAAGGATTTTCTTTTATATAAAAGTGTTATTTTCATTAGATTCAATTTCTATGCATAGAAAGATGCATATTGGATATTTTTTTATTATTAAAGTGTTATTTTCATTAGATTCAATTTCTATGCATAGAAAGATGCATATTGGATATTTTTTTATTATAAAAGTGTTATTTTCATTAGATTCAATTTCTATGCATAGAAAGATGCATATTGGATATTTTTTTATTATAAAAGTGTTATTTTCATTAGATTCAATTTCTATGCATAGAAAGATGCATATTGGATATTTTTTATTATAAAAGTGTTATTTTTATTATATTTAAATTCAATGCATAGAAAGATGCATATTGGATATTTTTTTATTTATAAAAGTGTTATTTTCATTAGATTTAAATTCTATGCATAGAAAGATACATATTGGATATTTAAAAGTGTTATTTTCATTAGATTTAAATTCTATGCATAGAAAGATATATATTGGATATTTTTTTATTATAAAAGTGTTACTCCTATTAAATTGATTTTATACATAAAAGGATTTTCTTTTATATAAAAGTGTTATTTCCATTGAAGTTGGATTTTATGTATAAATAGATGCATAAAGAATTTTCATATCAAAATTAGAGTTCTCTTTGATTCTATGTTTAATTTCCATGAATAATCGATAAATGAATAAGTAAATACACTGTGAGAGAAAATTCTATCATTTCATATTCACTCGGATTGTAATGAGAAAATTCAGAAAATCTATCGAAGTTAAAATTTCAGATAAATGATTAATTTATTTCTCATCAAAATTCATGACTAGTTTAGAAATCAGTTAAGTGAATATTCAATAAATGAAATTCAGTAAAATAGTAATTGAAATATCACTCCCTTTTTTGAGAATGATAGTTCAGGAAGAACCTTATCAAACTCGAAACCTGAATCAGACTATGACCAAGACCAAACTCTTTCGTCAATTTCAAGGAAAGATGATGTGACCACTTCAGGAAAATTCACTCAAATCTCCCACCAAATCTGAAACTAAGTTGAGACCCTTTGGATTGATCTAAGGATCAAGGTTACAGAATTCGAGGAATTTTGTTTTGGAATTCAGACCTATGATCAAGAAGTTTTGGAAACGCGGATTTAAGATATATTCATTGTATTCAAAAGAAAATCAAAACTGAAAACTTGCATAGAAACCCTGTTTTCTTAAAGGACTATCTCACGCCAGAATGTTGGTGGAGGGAGCATTTGCTATATGTGTTTTTCTAAGGGAAGTTCGGTTGCAATAGCTGGAGCGGGGAGTGTTCAAAGGAGGACAGCTCACGCGGCAAAGCCTGCCCAGGTCTTGACCAGCCTTAGTATGGTTAAAATGGTGCGCTTCCAGTACGATGGACGAGGGCCGATGAAGCGGTCCCTGAGTGAAGTGCCAGGACACCTAAGGAGGATCTTGGAGGGTTCTGACCAGGTGATGCACAGGCTCGCGGTGTCGAGGATAACCCATGCGTATGTCGAAGATGATATTGTATGATGGACCAATGTTTATTGTAATCTATTACTGGATCTCGTGCTAACTAGCTAGTCTCAACGGAGAGTCCCGAGTGATACTGTTTTTGTTGAGAAACATGGTTTGGAAGGAAATTTTGAGTTATGACATCTATAACCATTGTCAATGGATTGTTTTATAAGTTAAAGTTTTAAAGAGGAGTGTGTGCATATCTGTATTCTAAAGCAAAAGTTAAGAAAGGCATTCAATTATGGGTGGGTGAGTACTTGTCTGGTTCTACCAATTCCAGTGGTTGTGCGGCGGCTAACCCATAGGCCGTAACCCATGGGCCGGATGGGGTTAGGCTAGAATCAGTAGAGTTTTAATAATAAAATTGATTAATAGGAATCTCGGGGGGGGGGGGGGGTCACTCACAAAAAAATGTGAATATCACGTGCGTTCAACAGAAGCATATTTTTAATTTATGAAACTTACAGAAATATATTTACATAAGGGTATGATTTAAATTTTTTTTTTAAAAATTTACATATTCATAAAGAAAAGGGGATATTTATAGATAAAAAAAATTCATAGATAAGGGATTTAAAATATAGGCCTTGAACGTACGCGATAGGGGTATTCTACATATAGTGACCCCCCTGAGATAGGAATACGCTTAGAACTCGTAGTTAAATAAAAGCCTGAAGACTTCTCAAATGAATAGATCAACGGCTGTGCCTAATTCAATTAGGAAAAAGCCGTTGATTTCTTCAAGTTAAGTCTGTAATAGTTTTCCTTCTATCTGGTTTAAGGAGATGAAGGTTAGTTTAGTCTCTTGACCCCATTAGAAAATTCGTTAAGAAATTCAAAAAGGTGGAATTGTCCCCGTTTTTCGTGCAAGGAAAATTTTCCCGATTTTGGTTTTGGAATGACCACCAGTTTAGTCTCATGCCCGGACATTCGATGGCGAGGCCTCGAGTGGGAAACCCTGCCCCACGCAAGAGGAAGCTACTTCCGCTGCTACCAACAACCAGGAATCCGGTGCATAGAGGGGGCAGTGGGATCCCATAGGTGGTATCAGAGCGCTGTTGTAAACTTTTGAAACAGTGGAGCAAGAGCAAGAGAGAGAGAGACATCAAATGTGGGAACAACAATCACAATGTGTGATCGGCCTTCCCTTTATTCAAATCACTGAAAGAATAAAGAATGAAGTGACAATGATGGGCGCCCGCCGCCTGCAGTGTGCAGGTGCGGGTACTGTCAGTGTAGTAATACACGGGTGGCTAGGCGGAGGCGCCTTTACCCCCAACAACCTCCCACTTAAAGATGAATCTGCCTCAATGAGGAGTGAGAAGAAAAAAAGAAAAGACAGTACAACATGTACATAGATACAAGAGGATGAGAAAAGACATCATCTCATCCAACGCCCATCAACTTCCTAAGGAAGGCAAAGCGCTCTATAGAGAGGCTTTTCGTGAGCAAGTCTGCAGGATTCTAGTCAGTTTGAGATCTTGACAAGGTCAACAGACTTTTCCTCAATGACCTCACGAATGAAGTGATACCACACCTCAATGTGTTTTGTCTTCACATGGAAGACCAGATTCTTGGCTAACTGGATAGCACTCATAGAATCCGAATGCAGTGTAAGGATAGCATCTGCAATACCAAGGTCAGCAACCAAACAACCCAACCAAATGGCATCCTTGCAAGCCTCAGTGGATGCAACATACTCGGCCTCTATAGTAGAAAGGGCCGTGCATTTCTGCACCCTGGACATCCATGATACAGCACCTCCAGCAAAAGTGAACACATAGCCAGAGGTGGACTTCCTACTATCTTCATGTCCTGCATAGTCAGAGTCAATGTATCCCATGACTCCTATATCCTGGCTACCATAACATATGCACATATTTGCAGTGCCCTTCAGGTACCTCATGATACCCTTCACGGCATCCCAATGCCTCTTGCCAGGTATAGCCATATAACGTGCCACAACACCAACTGCAAAAGCAATATCTGGACGGGTGGCTATCATGGCATACATAAGACTGCCCACCACTGTGGATGCATAGGGAATCTTAGCCAGAGGTGGACTTCCTACTATCTGCATGTCCTGCATAGTCAGAGTCAATGTATCCCATGACTCCTATATCCTGGCTACCATAACATATGCACATATTTGCAGTGCCCTTTAGGTACCTCATGATACCCTTCACGGCATCCCAATGCCTCTTGCCAGGTATAGCCATATAACGTGCCACAACACCAACTGCAAAAGCAATATCTGGACGGGTGGCTATCATGGCATACATAAGACTACCCACCACTGTGGATGCATAGGGAATCTTGGCCATCTCGGCGGCCCTCTGCTCATCTATCTATGGATAATCGACCTGTGATACCTTCACATGAGAAGGCAATGGACAGCCAATAGGCTTGACATCTTGCATACGAAAGCACTCAAGGACTTTATGAATGTACTCTCTCTGTGATAGATAGAGTAGTCCCTGATGCCTATCACGCGTAATGCACATACCAAGAATATGAGAGGCCTATCCCAGATCTTTCATCGCAAGGCTCTTCTTGAGCTGAGCCTTAAAAGCATCTAGCTCATCCATGAGCTTTCCCTGCCAAAAGCATGTCATCCACATAGAGTACCAAAATCAATAAAGATCCATCACGGGCTTTCTTCGTGTACAAGCACGGATCCATAGCACTACGGCTGTAGCCCTGTGATGACTGCATAAATGCATCAAACTTATGATACCATTCCCTAGGTGCCTGCTTCAAGCCATAAAGGCTTTTCTTTAATTTGCATACTAGTAGGTGTTCCTTGCCAGGCTTTGCAAAGCCCTTAGGCTGCTCCATGTAAATCTCATCATGCAAGTCCCCATGTAAAAATGCCGTCTTGACATCCATCTGATACAAGTCCAAGTCAAGCTGTGCAACCAAAGCCAAGACTAAGCGCAGGAGGGTGGTCATCTTAACCATAGGAGAGAAGACCTCATCAAAGTCAACAGCATGCTCCTGCTTAAAACCCTTTGCTACCAATCTGGCCTTGTATGCGGGCCTGGGGTGTCCAAGGGTACTTTTCAACTTGTACACCCACTTGCATGATGGCAGAGCCTTCTTGCCACTAGGCAAGGAAACCAAATCCCAAGTATGATTCTTATGCAATGAATCTATCTCAGACTGCATAGCCCTCTCCCAGGAGTGGTTGTCACCCTTGCGCATAGCCTCATCATAGGAGAGAGGCTCTCCTGCATCTGTAACCAAGACATAGTGCATAGAGGGCTCAAAGCGGTCAAGAGGGCATCTATCTCTAGTAGAACGCCTCTCACTGCAGGAGGCTGTGCTGCCTGTCCAACATCATGTCTAACATCCTGGCCATGAGTACCAACTGCTGGTGCAAGCGCTGTACTACGAGAGCAGGCGGCTTCTCCTGAAAGATAACCCTGCATATCTCCACTACCTTCTTAGGCTGCGTATGCATTTTGTCCTCATGGAACACAACATCATGGCTGCGAATGACCTTCTGCGCCTGCGGATCCCAGAGACGATATCCCATCTCACCTGCATCTCCATAGCCAAGGAATATGCATTTCACACTTTTAGGATCCAGCTTATTGTGCTTGTCCTTGGGCACATGGCAAAATGCCTCACATCCAAAGACATGCAAATGAGTATAAGAGGGAGGCTTTCCTATCCATACCTCCTCTGCAACCTGAAAGTCAATGCCACTGCAAGGCGATCGATTAATGATATGCACTGCAGTCGTAACTGCCTCAGCCCAAAAATGATGTGGTAAGCTTGCATGGCTAAGCATACTGCGTACCCTCTCCTGGATAGTCCTATTCATGCACTTAACCATACCATTCTGGGGAGGGGTGTAAGGGGCGGTCAACACTTAATACCATGATCATCACAAAACTGCTCAAAAGTACATGAGACATATTCACCCCCATTATTTGTCCTTAGGCATTTCAGCCTATGCCCAGACTGGTTCTCTGCTAAAGCAAACCACGCTGAAATACTGCCAAGACATCAGACTTTTGCTTTATGGGATAAGCCCAAACCTTTCATGAAAACTCATCAATAAATGTAACGAAGTACATCGCACCCCCTAGTGTGACTGACACTAGTGAGACTGACAGACCTGTCACAAACATCAGAATGCACAAGAGCCAATGGCTCACCCATGCGTGACATACCAGACTTCTTATGCGAGTTCTTAGTGTGCCTGCCATATAAACAATGATCACATGAATCAAAATGCGAGTAGTCAAAAAGGCGGTAAGTACTGCAAAAAGCACTAAGCATTTTCATTCCTTTAAGAGACATGTGCCCCAAACGGGCATGCCACAAAGATACATGTGGGATAGAACCCACAGACAAAACATGATCAAGAGTAGAACCAGATACAACCAAGGAGTAGAGGCTACCAGACTTGGCACCTCTTGCAAGTACAAGCCTGCCCACGAGTAATTTTCCATGCAGAGTCCCCAAAAGACACATGATATCCTGCATCATCAAGCTATCCAGTTGACATAAGATTGCAGGTCAATGCAGGTACATGGCGTACATCATGCATAATAAAAGTGCTGCCAGAGGGAAACTGCAGCAGCATAACATCACCTATGCCCACAATATCAAGAGACCTGTCATCACCAAGACGCACAAAACCAGGAACAATGCGGTATGTATGAAACCACTCTTTGCAGGGTGTCACATGGCACCCAAATCCAAAAGCCAACACTGTGCATACATAGAGTGAGTCAGTCATCTGTGAGGCATCACATGAAGAGGCTGCAAGAATATAATCTCCATCAGAGTCCTCGGGCTGCATAACATTAATTTCCTCAATCTTAACACTGGACTTTGCAGTTACAATACTGCAATCAGAGGACTTCTCCTGCACTTTCTCTTTCCCCTTTTCTTTGCGCAGTTCATGACATTGTTGCCTAATGTGGCCCTTTTTCCCACAATGATGGCAAGTAACATTTACATTCCTCCACGGGATTTACTACGTGATTTCCCACGAGACTTGGAGCGGGATCTCTGAGAATCCCGTCCACGGTTACTGCTACTACTGCCATTCTTTACATTTCCATCATTCCTGCCTCTAACTGTCAATGCATGAGAGACACGTGAGGCATCCAAATTCTTTCTATTTATCTCTTCCTCAAGAAGAGCACTCTCAACATCAGATAGCTTAAGTGTAGTAGCTGAAGCACACAAAGCAGTACAAAAGATATCCCAAGAGTCATTAAGAGTGCTAAGCAAGAACAAGGGAGTCACATCCTCCTTAAAATCAATGCCCTGCGAAACCAAATGTTTTAGGATAGCAGGGAACTGGCTCAAATGAGCAGACATAGTCACATTCTCCTTCATGCAAAGATCCATAAGCTGTTTTAACCAGTACATCTGGGAAGCAAGACTTTTCTTGTCATACAAGTTCTTGATTTTCTCCCCAAAGATCCCATGCACTCTGTGGTTCCTCAACTACATTATGGTGTGCCTGTTCTATGAGAGACAATATGATAGTGGACTTGCACAATTCATCAATCTCAAGCCATTGCTCATTAGTCATCGTTGTGGGCTGCTGCCCACTCAATCTCAGTAGTTTAACCTGCAATTTCTGCACCAACACTTGCCATATTTGGCGTTTCTAATAGCCATAGTTCGTACCATTCAACTTAGTGATGTTGAATATAGCATTAACAGTGGAAGAACTAGCCATAATGCAAGCTGGAAACAGTGCAGACTATCAAAACTACTTGCTGTATACTGTTGTAAACAGCCCAAAATGCCACCAAATCAAGACAAATGAGCAAGGTACAAGTGATCAATGCTGATGTCCACCAAGTACTAGTGAAAGTACATCAAATGAAAGTGATTCAACATGATAAATGCATGTCAGCCCAAAGCAAACAGCTTGCTATAATAACCTACAGCAGTAGGTAAAAGAGAGCTAACAATGAGCAAATGAAGATCCAAAGTCAATCACTGACTGCCAAATCCAAAACCGACATCAAGCGGGCATAGCATAGGCATATGACAGCCAAAATACATGAACCAACACCCAATTATGTCAAAGAAGTCAGTGTCTGCTCAATGAAGACGGATCCAAATCAGCTCATAAGCATCCAAGACAGACCAAAGTAGCATCAACCAAGCATCATACACAGTGAGATCCCAGTCTCAAATCTCAAGTATATGACCCGCAAGCTCTAGGTATGGCCAATGACAATAGGCATAACCTCTCCCACTGGCACAAAAGTTGGTAGGCAATCAAGCATCAATGCTCACAGAAGGCATGTAACTGTACCAGTGATCAAGTATCCAAGACCGTACATCAACCGAGCATGAAGAGCATGTAAGCGATCAAGCATCTCTGATAGCATCCAAGTACATCATGTACGAACCCAAGTCAATCTCTGACAAGCCAATAATCATCCAAAAGAGGCTCCAAAGTATCCAAGTACAAGCCCAACTGAAGCTCCAAGTGGCAAAGAAACTCAAACAATGTATGCAGCATGCATCTCTGACATATGCTCCAAAGCATGTACCAAATGGGTCAAGCATAGACCATAGGTATAACCAATGTCACAAAAGCATACCACAGTAGACCAAAGTCGATCAAAGGCCACTCGATACGGAGCTCAATCGAAGCTCAATAGGAATTTCGAAACCATCCAAGACATTTGCCAACCTCCATTTGCATCCAAATAGTCATAGGCATCACCCACACGAGACCAATAGGCAATAGATAAAGTGAGTCAAATAGCTTCAGCCCTGGTGTATTACAGTAATAAAATCACTGCTAAATTGAGCATAAATAGGGCCAAAATTAGCACCAAATCAATGGTATATCATATGCATAGCTTCCCATAACATCCGGGCATGATTCAGGGTATCAAATGGCATCAACAACTAGTGCCAACCACTAGTGCCAACCAAGCATAAACATCTAATGTTGATGTAACACTGTCTGTAAATGTCTATGGACTGTTATGACAGTCCTAGAACTGAGGTAAATCAGTCCAAATCCAATGCCAAGTGATCAAACCTTCAATGCCAAGCTCCAAGCATGTTCCGATGTATCAAATGAAGCCTTTGTGAAGTGCGAATGGCCTGAAGCTGGAGATGAAGCCACGTTTTTGTTGCTGCTGAAAATAGACCTAGATATGGCGCAAGCTGAAAATGGGAGCTTGGGGCTCCACAAGGTCAAGGCAAAGGGGTTTGGAAGGTAGAGGGACTCAAGAGGGTCCCAACAATGAAGCCTTCAAGCAAGGTAGATGATTGATAGAAGCAGCCCATACTCCATAAATGAGAGATGGCTATGGCTGCCCTGCTCTTCAAACCCTGTGAACTGAAGTAAAACAATGAAAAGAAGCTCCAATACCTATGGATGAATGCCCTGAGGTTGCCCAAGAAGGCCCAATGCGTGCCCTGAGGTTGCCCAAGAAGGCCCAATGCGTGCCCGAGAAGGATGAGATCGATCGGAAGCTCGAAGGTATGGCTATGGCTACCAAGAGCGAAGACCAATGGTGTAGGTATTCGAATGAATGTTGAAGGAGTGCCCGACCATGCTCACAACCTTAAAGAGCCAAGCTCTGATACCAGTTGAAAGGTGAGAAGGATCGAACAAGAGAGCACGGAGGTGGGATGGAGCAAGAGCCAGAGAGAGAGACACACCAAATGTGGGAACTCCAACAGTCACAATGTGTGACCGGCCTTCCCTTTATTCAAATGTCACTGAAAGAATAAAGAATGAAGTGACAGTGATGGGTGACCGCCCCGCTGCAGTGTGCAGGTGCGGGTACTATCAGTGTAGTAATACACGGGCAGCTAGGCAGAGGCACCTTTACCCCCAACATTCACTTGCTAAGATTATGTTTGAAATGAATTCATAAATTGAATTGGATTTTTAGATGGATACCCCAAATCTATCTAGCATTCGTGGACTTTCCCCCCACCAGAGTCAAGACATGATCGCCTTTGCATTCGAACATCTCATCAACTCCGCTACAACCCGAGTAAGCAGAGTGAGACTTGCCCGTTACTTTGAGGATCTATACTTTCCCGATCTAGTAGAGCGGTGTCGGTATATGTGGTTCTCTGGAGGAAGATGTATTAACGTCAATACCATCAACATCAAAGACTTAGGCAGAATATCTCGCTAGCCATGATTTTGATAAGGCTAGGAGTTGTTCATTATGTACAACTCTTTAATCATTCACCCCAAAATTTTAGAATTTCCTGCCGTATTTTTAGACTTCTTAGCCGCTTTATTCCAGCACCTCTACCAGTGATGAATCGTATATATCATGGCATGTCTCCATCGCACTTTTGCTTTTTTATGCATTCGTGATTGAGGCAGTGACTTTTGGAGCCAAGATGCTCTATGTATATATATCAAAAACTTTTGATAGTAAATGATATTTTGTGAAAGATTCCAAATTATTTTTTGTGGTTGTGAATATTGATTAGCAAAATTATCAGTGAATCTTGTTTTTAAGAGTTATAATGGAATAATTATTGTATAAGAAATAAATCTCAAAAATTAAATAGTCATAAATCTGATGATGAAGTTAAGTTGACAAAAATCTCGTTTTGTCATAATCATGAGGCACGCGGCCCGTGCTAGGCAACCGGATCCTCTTACCGATGATGAAGAGTTAGATCTCGACGTTCGTAAAGCCCTGCACCGATCCCAACCTGGTCCATTTTAGGGTGAAGGAGAACAGTTAGGAGAAACAGTGGAAAAATGGATAGAGGCCATGGAAGAGTACTTTGATGTAACCGGCTACAATGAGAGGAGCAAGATGGCTCTCGCCAGATTAAAGATTATGGAAACGGCCAGGGTTGCATGGAGGAACCATTACGAGACAAACTGTCTCGACACAAATACCCAGACCTGGTCAGATCTTAAAGCATACCTTAGGAAAAGGTTCTGTCCTCCGGGCTTCCTGGAAACCAAAATGAATGAATTCTTGGAATTAAAATAGGATAGCCGGACAATTGAAGAGTACCATCAGGCATTTGCCCTTCTCCTCAAATATTCTCCACTTTTAGATGAAGAGCAGAGCTAATGGCCAGATTCATTCGAGGAATGAACGAGCCATTGGATACTTTAGTGAAAAATGCCAAACCTGTCTCAATCAAAAGCTGTCAAAGTGGCAAAGGACTTTGCCAAGGCATTTGTTGTGGTCCCGCCAAGGCCTACACCCTCAAACTTTAAAAGGTTCCAAACCCCGGGAAGTGCTTCAAACTTTCCACCCCCAAAGAGGCAGCAAGGCCCAAGTCAGAATCAAGATGCTGGTAGATTCAGAAGTGAAGGAAGACCCTTCCCTCTTAGAACACTTTCTCAAGAGCCCCACCTTTTTTTTAAGGATTCAGAGGGATGAGCCTTGAAGTGAGAACCGATGTTTTGGATGTCAGGGATTTGGTCACCAGCTGAAAGACTGCCCGACTCCTGCCATGTCAAGAGGATTCAGAGGGATGAGCCCAGAAGTGAGAACCGGTGTTTTGGATGTCAAGGATTTGGTCACCAGCTGAAAGACTGCCCGACTCCTGCCATGTCAAGAGGACAGGGAAGTCAAGGAGCCAGAATGCAGAGACCAGCCCCCCTATCAGTCAAATCACCGTCTTGTCAAAATCAGGGCAATCCCAGGAGGAATCCAGCTCAGCCATGTGCCTCTGTACATAGTAATCTCATAACTCCCTCCCAGAACTGGGGTAACCAAAGAGAAAGAGTTCTGCCCCAGTCTGCAGTAGCCAGAGCAGTTACAATAGCAGAAGTAGTGGAAGAGGAAAGAGGCCAAATTTATGCCGCAATTAAAAACCAAGGGCCAAACTGTCAATTCTCAGTCATCCATACTCCAACTGAGTATAAGGGTAAGTCCTTCAAACTTTTGAGCTCGAATCATGTGCTTAATGATGAAAAGACTCTTAACTTCTTCAACCCAAGGGCTGATGGAACTCCAACCTGAAGAAATCCTTGATGTTTGAGAGAAGGTTCTCAGGAACAGAATTCTAAGAGAATTCTTAGTCAAATGGAAGTTCTATCCTTTTGAAGATGCCACCTGGGAGAAAGAAGCCGAACTATTGCGGGATTACCCCCAGTTTGCGAGATGAGGACATCTCACGTTTTTCAAGTGGGAGAAAATTTAAGATTCCTCCCCAACCCCTCAAGATGTCCAATATCTTCCCCTGTAATCAATCCCCTTTTCAAAATAATAAAAGATCTTATTTCTATCTAGAGAGAGAAAATATTCTAGAGAGAGGTAACTCAGTTTTTAGATATCTTTGTATGGAAAAATATCCTTTCTTATTAAAACAAATTCCCTCGAAACAGAATTTTAAAAAGAATTTCCTAAGGTACATTAGAAATAAATTATAATTTGCTAATTATAATCTGCTAAAAAGACCTTAGCCTAAGGGTCTAGATTTTTTAAAAATTTTGGATTAAGGTTCTGAGGGGCCACTCAGATTAATCCAAATGTAGGGAGGAGATAAATTGAAGAAATAAAGAAAATCCCCCCAAAAATGAGTAAATACTCACATAAGATGAAGAGTGGACTAAGGACCAAAGGAAATACTAAAAAAATAAATTATTGACACCTCTCACAGTGGGGATTCTCCCTCATGAAGGAGGCACATATTTCACATGTGTGGAGGGGTTTTAAACTCTCAAATAATGAGATATTTCATCTCTTCTCTCTCCTAATTCAAGTCTAGTTCCAAAAAGTAAGCTGAACTGACCCAAAAATGGTTAAAAATTGACCAAACTAATCTAGAAAATTCTAGAATCAATTTGCTTGGTTAGAGACTCACTTTTTCCTATAAATAGAAGCCTAATTCACTTGTCTTTGACTAATTCCTCTACAAAGAATTGGTGGCCACTCTTGATCCAAACAAGAGTAGAACCCTCAATCCCTCAAGACAAAGGAAAGCTCACAAAACTCCATGTAAGTTAATAATTCTACTTTTCTTTAAATTCTAATCTATGGTTTTTTTTTTGAATTCTTGCTTTTTAATGTGATTTTGGATGTTAAGCCTTAGTGAAAAGGATTCCCCCTTCTCTTCATTAATAATTTCAGCCTTTCTTTATCCTAAAATGAGTACCAAATAAATTGATTTAATCTTTCTTATTGTTTACTCACTTGAAAGTGATAATTGAGTAGATTAGAGTGTTTTACTTCAACTTGGATTTAAATTAAAGTGATATTTATAATGTAAAAATTGAGAAATGGTCAGCCATACAAAGGAGGTTATGGTAAAATTTTCTTAAATTTTGTGGAAATAAGTTTTATCTTTATATTATTCAAAAAGAATGATCCCCACCATTTGTGCATTCTAAAAAAAATTCTTTTTATTTTTGTTATTATTGATTTATGCATAAATAGATGCATAAAGGAATTTTCTTTTATATAAAAGTGTTATTTTCATTAGATTCAATTTCTATGCATAGAAAGATGCATATTGGATATTTTTTATTATAAAAGTGTTATTCTCATTAGATTCAATTTCTATGCATATAGAAAGATGCATATTGGATATTTTTTATTATAAAAGTGTTATTTTCATTAGATTCAATTTCTATGCATAGAAAGATGCATATTTGATATTTTTTAATTATAAAAGTGTTATTTTCATTCGATTCAATTTCTATGCATAGAAAGATGCATATTGGATATTTTTTATTACAAAAGTGTTATTTTCATTAGATTTAAATTTAATGCATAGAAAGATGCATATTGGATATTTTTTAATTTATAAAAGTGTTATTTTCATTAGATTTAAATTCTGTGCATAGAAAGATGCATATTGGATATTTTTTATTATAAAAGTGTTATTTTTATTAGATTTAAATTCTATGCATAGAAAGATGTATATTGGATATTTTTTATTATTATAAAAGTGTTACTCCTATTAAATTGATTTTATGTGTAAAAGGATTTTCTTTTATATAAAAGTGTTATTTCCATTGAAGTTGGATTTTATGTATAAATAGATGCATAAAGAATTTTTATATCAAAATTAGAGTTCTCTTTGATTCTATGTTTAATTTCCATGAATACTGTGAGAGAAAATTCTATCGTTTCATATTTACTCAGATTGTAATGAGAAAATTCAGAAAATCTATCGAAGTCAAAATTTCAGATAAATGATTAATTTATTTCTCATCAAAATTCGTGATTAGTTTAGAAATCAGTTAAGTGAATATTCAATAAATGAAATTCAGTAAAATAGTAACTGAAATATCACTCCCTTTTTTGAGAATGATAGTTCAGGAAGAACCTTATCAAACTCGAAACCTGAATCAGACTATGACCAAGACCAAACTCTTTCGTCAATTTCAAGGAAAGATGATGTGACCACTTCAGGAAAATTCACTCAAATCTCCCACCAAATCTGAAACTAAGTTGAGACCCTTTGAATTGATCTGAGGATCAAGGTTACAGAATTCGAGGAATTCTGTTTTGAAATTTAAACCTACGATCAAGAAGTTTTGGAAACGTGGATTTAAGATATACTCATTGTATTCAAAAGAAAATCAAAACTGAAAACTTGCATAGAAACCCTGTTCTCTTAAAGGACTGTCTTACGCCAGAATGCTAGAGGGAGCATTTGCTATATGTGTTTTTCTAAGGGAAGTTCGGTTACAACAGCTGGCGGGAGGACAACTCACGCGGCAAAGCCTGCCCAGGTCTTGACCAGCCTCGGTATGGTTAAAATGGTGCACTTTCGGTACGATGGACGAGGGCTGACGAAGCGGTCTCTGAGTGAAGTGCCGGACACCTAAGGAGGATCTTGGAGGGTTCTGACCAAGTGATGCATGGGCTCACGGTGCCAAGGACACCCATGCGTATGTCGAGGAAGATATTGTATGATGGACCAATGTTTATTGTAATCTATTACTGGATCTCGTTGTGCTACTGTGACTATCTCGTCTCAATGGAGAGTCCAGAGTGATACTGTTTTTGTTGAAAAACAAGGATTGGAAGGAAATTTTGAGTTATGACATCTGTAACCAATAATTGTTTGTCAATGGATTGTTTTATAAGTTAAAGTTTTAAAGAGGAGTGTGTGCGTATCTGTATTATAAAGCAAAAGTTAAGAAAGGCATTCAATTATGGGTGGGTGAGTACTTGTCTGGTTCTACCAATTCCAATGGTAACCCATGGGCCGGATGGGGTTAGGTTGGAATTAATAGAGTTTTAATAATAAAATTGATTAATAAGAATACGCTTAGAACTCGAGTAGTTAAATAAAAGCGTGAAGACTTCTCAAATGAATAGATCAACGGCTGTGCCTAATTCAATTAGGAAAAAAGCATTGATTTCTTCACGTTAAATGTGTAATAGTTTTCCTTCTATCTGGTTTCATCACATGAAGGTTAGTGTAGTCTCTTGACCCCGTTAGAAAATTTGTTAAGAAATTCAAAAAGGTGGAATCGTCCTCGTTTTTCGGTAGACAAGGGAAATTTTCCCGGTTTTGGTTTTGGAATGACCCCCACCAGTTTAGTCTCGTGCCCGGACATTCGAGGGCGAGGCCTCGAGTGGGAAACCCTACCCCGCACAAGAGAAAGCTACTTCCGCTGCTACCAACCTGGAATCCACAGAGGGGGCAGTGGGATCCCACAGCATTGGTCAGCTGAATGTATAGACTGAAGTCTATGCATGCCCAAAATATTATTGCAGGTTTGCCAATTTTAAGGTTGATGTATGCACAAAATATTATTGCAGGTTTGCCAATTTTAAGGTTGATGTATGCACAAAGTATGTGAAGCATGCCAGCTTGGTAAGTAGGCCAAACATGCTTTCCCACATGAAAAGCATGTGAGTACAAGGCCATTAGATATCATACATTCAGATTTATGGAGACAGACCTAGATTGCAATAATTATAGGTTGTAGGTACTATATGTTATTTTAATTGATGATCACACTAAGAAAGTGTGGGTTTATTTCATGAAGGAGAAAAGTAAGGTGTTTGCTCACTTTTAGAGATTTAAAGCCTTGGTTGAGAAGAAAAAATGCATGCAAATAAAATGACTCAGATCAGATGGTGGGGAAGAATATTTCTCCAATGAGTTCAACGATTTTCTGAGGAAGCAGGGAATCAAGAGACATGCAAGTAGACTCCATAACAACAAAATGGTTTTGTAGAAAGAAAAAAAGAGACACATTGTAGACATGGCACGTGCCTTGATGGCCAAAAAGAATATGCCCCATTATTTTTGGGCAAAAGATGTATCAACTGCTGTGTACATTATGAACAGGACACCCACTACAGCAGTTTTTCATGGTATGACACTTGAACATAAATTTACAGGTATAAGACTGGATGTGTCTCACTTGATAGTTTTTGGGTGTAATACATATGTGCATGTTCCTGATGAACTGAGAACAAAGTTGGATCCAAAGACTGAGAAATGCATCTTTATTGGTTATGCTATGGAGCAAAATTGTTATAGATGTCATAACGCTACCACTCGTGAGATGTGAGTAAGCAGAGATATTTCCTTTGACGAGATGTGAGTAAGCAGAGATGTCTTTGACGAGATGAGATGGTATGCACTAGTAGTGAAGACAATAGAAGATGCAGGTGTAAGAAGTGTTGATGTTGTACCACATGTAGAGCAGTAATCACAGATGCTTAGTGGACCTGGAGATCCCTCTAGCAGTGGATCCAATGTTAGCCCATAGTCAGGTAGGTTGAGGATAGATGTAGGTACACATGTATCATGTTAAGGGAAGGAAAATATAGATCAACCTTTTATGCCTGATCTGTCAGCATGTAGGTACACATGTATCATGTTAAGGGAAGGAAAATATAGATCAACCTTTTATGCCTGATCTGTCAGCATGTAGGTACACATGTATCATGTTATGGGGAGGAAGTGCTTGGAGGGGCAAAGCATGGACCCATGGTAGGCACCGTGACGCACTCACGCACCGGGTAGGCACGTAGGCCTCCCGCGTTGCGAGTGGGGTTGCCGGGAGCCGAGTGCCTCCGGGGGATGCCCTCCCTACCTTGACGGAGTCGGGACCGATTGAGCCGACGGGACCGTGGACGGTGGAAAAACGGCCGCCGACGTGGCCGGCGGGCCGGGCCGTGCCGACGGGGCCGCGATGGACCCTAGGCCGGCGGGGCATGGATTGAAGGCAAGTCCCGGGTGAGGCCTCCTGGAGCCGAGCCGGGCATGAAGGGCAAGTGACGGTGAGACCCTCAAGGAAAACGCGCGCAACGCGCTCGACGGGCCGGCGGAGCCGTCATGAGCTTCAAGGGCCGCGTGCGGCAAAGACGTGGCGTTTCGTGCCAGACGTCCGCCCACATTGGGCTCGCGTCCGTACGGGCATCACACAACCTTTTATGCCTGATCTGTCAGCATATCACTCATATGTGGATGGTGAATCTAGCGGCTCTAAGCAGAGCCTTGATGAGGAGCTTGGCATCCCATCTATTACTCCTGATGTAAGGAGAACGAGGGTTGTTTTGAGGACACCTATCAATGATCTAGGTGTACACAAGTCTATGAGGATTAGGTACCCTATTGACAAGTTGAGATATGATACAGCCCATCATTATGCTTACATGGTAAAAGCAATACAAGAATTGGAGCCCACTTGTTTTGAGTAGGTACTTGGAAATAAGAAATGGGAAGATGCCATGAATGAGCAGATAGCAGCATTGGATACAAATGCAACATGGGAGTTAGTGCCTTTGCCTAAGGAAAAGAAGGCAATCGGATATAAGTGGGAGTATAAAGTCAAGCATAATTCTGATGGTTCAGTGAGCATGTATAAGGCAAGATTGGTGGCTAAAGGCTATGCGCAGACTTATGACATTGACTATGAAGAGCCATTCAACCTGGTTCCGAGAATGGCAACCGTGAGAGCTGTCATTGCAATGGCTGCAGGCAAAGGGTTGGTCTTTACATCAAATGGATGTAAAGAATGCTTTCTGGCATGGTGATTTTCAAGAAGATGTTTACATGATGCAGCCACCAGGTTATGAGAGTGATGCACACCCAAATTTTGTGTGCAGGTTACACAAAGCCTTGTATGGCTTAAAGCAGGCACCTGGAGCATGATCAAACAAGATTAGGGAGTATCTTGTTACCATTGGATTTCAGATATTCAATGCAAATTTTTTACTTTATGTGAAAAAGAAAGATAGAGGGATCATGGTATTAGTCATCTATATGGATGACTTGTTATCACTGATGATAGTGATGTTAACATACATGATGTCAGGAAGCTTTTGAAATAAAAGTTTGAGATGAAGGATTTGGGTGAGTTGTGTTATTTCTTGGGCATAGAGGTGATGAGATCACCTCATGGCATTTTGTTATTATAGAGGCAATATGTCTTGGACATGTTGTCCAAGTATGATATGACAAGTTGTAAGCCTATTTCAATTCCATTGGAGCAGCAGAACGCAAAGCTTTTTGCAGATACAGGTGAGCGTATGGAGGACCCCACTAAATACACGTACATAGTGGGTAGCTTGATCTACATGACCATTACTAGGCTAGACTCGAGTTATGTTGTTGGACTTGTGAGTCAATTTATTTACAAGCCCCCCCTAGGAAGCCAAACTTGGATGTGGCTAGAGGGATTCTCAGGTACATAAAGTCCACAATTGATTATGGACTTTTCTATGAGGCTGGTATATAGAGATACATCTACATGGGTACACAAATGCTGATTGGGCTGGTAGTGTTGCAGACAGGAGATGCAGACAAGAGATCTACCACTGGTTTTATGTTCTCATTTGGGAGTGCTATTGTGAGTTGGAGAAATAAGAAGCAGCCAACAATTGCCTTGTCGAGTACATAGGTAGAATACAAGGGTGCTGCTATGGGGCAGCATGTGGGTAGCTTGGTTTCAGAAGCTACTTGTTGGTGATATGGATGAGCTTGTGGATAGAGAAGGTTTCATTTATTGTGACAGCATGAGTAGCATATAGTTGGCCAGTAACCCAGTATACCATGCTAGAACCAAGCACATTGAGGTGCACTATCACTTTTTGTGAGGGAGAAGGTTCTAGCAGCAGGTGATGTAGATCTGGTATATGTCAGCAGCACAGAGGATCACATGGCTGGCATCTTCACAAAGGCATTGGGCATAGAGAAGCTCCACAGGTTTAGCAACTTACTTGGAGTGCAGTGCGTGGAGTTGAGCTCGAGTGGGAGTGTTGAGAGATCAAGCTCACTAGTGCTGCGAGGATAGACATTGATGACCCACCTGGGTGACAACTTCCACACTTATGTCACTAGCATGGTTGGTGCAATTATGGTTGATATGCCACCACTGGATGACAAGTTGTGTGTGATAGCCACTTTGGAGTACTAGAGTTATTGCATAGTTATATCGCCAGAGCTCATATAGTCGGGTTCACACTATAGACCAACTACTTTGTATATTGTTGTAGGAGAGTACTTTCCTTTTATGTATGTACTCTTATCTTTTAGTTATATGGTTGTAGAGAAGAGAAGAAGATAGAAGAAAATTCAGCCATTGCACTCTCTTGTGTCTTGCATGCTCGTGTGTGTGTGTGTGTGTGTGTGTGTGTGTGTGTGTGTGTGTGTGTGTGTGTGTGTGTGTGTTTGCTTACAAACAGGAAACTCAAGCTTTCTCTCTCTCTCTCTCTCTCCCACATTCTCTTTTACCATTTGGCTCCAAGTTGTGTTGACTGATGGGTCTGACCTTATGAGTGAGGGAGATTCCGGAGAGCTTATATCATCAAAAAGAGGGCACCAATTTTCCCAAACGTAGGTGCATGAATGTGTGGAATTAGAGTGGTGGACCTTCTTGTGAACAGTCTATTTTTCTGTTTCTTTCTGTTGGAATTGTACGGCCGAATGCTTTAAGATGGTACAGGCATACGCTTTATTGAGGACATGGGCGCTATGCTTCTTAGAAAGAAGATGACATGGGCATACGCTTCCCGAGAGACACGGACGTGGCTTCAGAGAAGGAACGGGTGTGCGCATGTGAATGATGAAGGTACGGGCATGGCAAAGTTGGTATGGGCTTATGCTTGCTGGGGTAAAAGAGAAGGAACGAACGTGGCAAGGCAAAAGGAAACAGGTGGGACAAGTTGCCATGGGCATACGATTCAGAGAAGGAATGACCGTGTGCTTCAGATTTTTTTAATGCTGCAGGTCTGATTGCCACCTATAAATATTCCCTGACAGTGCATCTGTACCCCCCCTTGTTTAATGCAATTTATGCTCACGTAATGTAATCAATTCCCTTTTTAATGCCCACTACCAAATTAATGGCTGGAGATATCAAAAGATATGCCCAGGAGGATGGAACAAGCATGGCAAACTTTCCACGGCCATTCACTGTGAATGGAACGGACATTCACTTCTCAGAATCGCATCCAGAATGCAATTTTTGCCTACTTCCCTCCTCTGATTTCTACAGATTCAGGTGTCTCCCAAATATTTTTTTAAGTTTTTTTTTTTGGGGGGGGGGAGGGGGGCTAGAGATAGTAGTCCCTAGCTACCTATTGATACCTAGAATGCATAAGGAAACCTAATAAATTGAGATTAATTAGATGATTAACCTACACTTGTGTCTCCCGCATTTGGTGATGAAGACTTCGATGCTCCATTGATCTCCATAGCTCTGTTGAACACCATCAACAAATAAGCAACAAGCTCAAACCACATGCAAAAACCGATGGATTTGCACTCCAACCGGAAAAAATGAAGACTCTAGCACATGAAATGTGTGGAGGACCCTAAGCTAAGTACTCTCCCCAGTAGTGGCACCAAAGATGTTAACCTAAACATACTACCTTGTGCACAAGAGAGGGAGAGAAGAAGAGAAACAAACCATGCAAGGGCCGATTCGGAGGTTAGCCACTTAGCCAACCCTAATGAGGGTTAACTTCCCTATGTGAGGCCACACTCCACCACCACTTGTGTCACCCAAGTGGAGATTCACAAGCTAGGTGAAGAGCAAAGAAGGAGGGAGCTATGAAAACCTCTATCTTCACTCAATGTGCCAACATGCATGCAAGAGGTTTCTTGGTAGAAAGACAAGAGAAGGGAGAGGAGAAGAGAAGCTAGATTAACACCATCCCTAACATGCACACAAAAAAATCAAGCAAGCAAGCATCTACAACACAAGAAAGCAACCACAAGCTCAAGAGAGTGTGTGTGTGTGTGTGTGTGTGTGTGAGAGAGAGAGAGAGAGAGAGCAAGACTCAATTGAGACAAATGGGATTGTTCCTTTTCATATTCCATAAAATGTCTATGAGCTCACTTTTTACAATGGCCGGCCACCCATTTATAATTGGGGCCCAAAACTAGCTTTTTAGCTCTATGTACATCTCATTCCCAGGACCGGCATTACACAAGCCGTAAGCTCGGTCATCCCATATCTCTTTTTATCAATAAGCGCTTTGCGCGGTTACAAAAGGATAAGTTGTAAAAAGTGTGGCCACGCTTGAAAAATGATGCTAACCAGAGTGGTTAACATTGTGTGTGTGTGTGTGTGTGTGTGTGTGTGTGTGTGTGTGTGTATACAGTTATATACATATATGTATGTATATATTATATGTTTATGTTTATATATATTTATTTATATATATGCTATGTACATACACACACACACACACATATATATACATATATATATATATATATGTATAGGCATAAGTATAGATATACATGTGTGTATGTGCGTGTGTGTGTGTGTGTGTGTGCATGCATGTGTGTGTGCGTGTATGCTTACATAAGTGCGTGTGTGCATGCATGCATGCGTGCATGCTTACATAAGTGCGTGTCTGCATGCATGCATGTGTGTGTGTGTGTGTGTGTGTGTGTGTGCATGCATGTGTGCGTGCGTGCATGCTTACATAAGTGCGTGTGTGCATGCATGCATGCATACGTGTGTGTGTGTGTGTGTGCGTGTGTGTGTGTGTGTGTGTGTGTGTGTGTGTGTGTGTGTGTGTGTGTGTCTACAGAGATGTAGATGTAATTACAAGTGCAGGCATTCACATCTTGGTTATGAAGGAAATATTATGCTCATTGTCACCAGGACTTACGTGGAAATATACATCCATTCATTTTGGTAAATGTGAATGAGCTTAATTCTGTAGAAAATAACATCTTGATGCATGAAGAGCCATCCAACTCATCTATTGGATGAAGGAGAGTGTGGTGTAGATGTAGAACTTATTGCCATGGTGGGAGAATGGTTTCTCCATCAACTTATGCAAGGCATATGGAAATTGATGAGAGATTTGAAACTATTACAGCAAATCTTGGGCTACAAACTTCAAGATTTAGCTCTTCAAAACTTAGAGAAGAAGGCAATGGACCTTTGAATGAGATGTATTGTAACAAATTTAAAAGGTCTCACGTAATTAGGGCCCAAGGCCAATGTTTTAGAGAATGGGAAAGGACCATTCCCATGGATAAATTAATGTGTAATGTGAAAAGGGGGTCTTTGTACATAAGTCAACATAAGCCTAGTTTGGGCACTAATCACTTTACTAATGGAAAATTGCCGTTTCTCTCTCTAAACCTAGGCTAATCTCTCTAAGCTAGGCTAATCCAAGATTAATCCATGCTAAGATAGACTAATCTAGGCTAATCTAGATGTAGCTTCTTTCATTGGTATTAAAGCCTTGTTTTCGATCTATCATGATCTTCCTTTTAATTCATTCTTTGCCAAAAAAAAAAAAAACAAACAAAAAAATGTGTGAATCTTGAGTTTCTTGATCTTCTTGATTTTTCTTGAGTATCTGTAGTAAGAAGGACTACCATTGAAGATTGGAATGGCACCGGGGAGTCTATTAGCTATGATTTGATGCTTCAATGGTCCAGAACAATTCCGTTTGTTGTTTTTCCCTCCATGACTACCCACGCATTTTTGCCACCTACATTTGGGTGCTTCTCTCAAACCCTAGCTACCATATTATTCATGGATTGAGTTCTTGTGCCTTTTCTTCATGTTAGATAGCATACAATCACTATAACGTGTGTGATGGGCAATGTATCTTGTTCAAAAGGGGGAAACAGGATGTGTCAATTCTTGCTAGGGTTTCATGTGAGATTAAGTACATAGAGAAACTCTTTCTTATGTGGTTAAGCTCCTTCTTGCATTGCCATCTCTTCTTCTCCATGAATAGTCTAGGTAATGGTGTTATTTACAAGCCCTAAGGTTGCACATGGTCGTTAATGATGCTTATTAATCACATGATTACAATGCCTATTAGTTACATGATCCTTAATGAGGCTTAATCCCATGATTATAATGCTCATTAATCACATGATGCAAAAATCCTCGACATAGCTTGTAAAGTTTGCAAGTTTTCTTCACAAATTGGGGGTAATGGTTGCCATATTACATTGGATGAAGCTTATTACCTTTCCATTACCTTTTTATGACACAAAATAAGCTCATGACGATACTTTACTTTTGCCAAAGAAGTTAAGATTATGTTCAAGATTTAAGGCCTCATCATTAAACCCTAACTTCTTGAACAATGGATGCCTCATTCACATCATTAGTGACATCAACATTTGATTATATCACTTGAATGCTTCACTAGTGGTTTGTTAGTGAGTCCAATCTACAAGGATGTAGGCTTGGACCAGCTTAATGTATCATTAGTAGCTTAATGCATCATTAGTGGCTATTTGTGAGCATTAGCTACATTTGGGAGCACACTTGAGTCATTTCATGTGTACTCTTACCGTCTATATCCATGATGGTGAAGATTTAATTCTATTGGACATACCAATGAGTCAAGTGATGCTATTACTACTTGGACTTACTCAGTTGAATGATGAAGACATATATGGGTGGCTTGGCTTGATACTTTGATATGATCTTATAGGAGAAGCTACACTATATTGAACCAATATAACCTCTTCATTGACATAAAAATCTTGTAATGATTTTTTTTTGGATTGGATTGGCATTCTGTATAAATGCCTATATTGTAAGTGGCTCTAGAGCTTGATGAGAATGAGGCTCATGAATACCTCATGTGGTTGGCCACCGCTTCAAAATCAAGAATAAGATCAGCAACAAGCCCTCACAAGATTACTTAGGTGATTAGAGCAAAGTGGAGAGGATTAGAGCAAGAAAAAGCATAATTATGAAGCTTTTATGCAAGCTTCCATGGAAAAACCAGTAGGCGCCTGGTTTCTTCCTTCCCACGAGAGTTCTACGCCTCCATTTGAGCTACGCCTCCACGAGAGTTCTACGCCTCCACAAGAGTTCTACGCCTCCATTTGAGCTAAGATTTGAGCTGTGGATAGGGGAGACTATGGGTTTCAAAAGCCCTAAAGGAATGTAGCCAGCAACAATCGCCTACACACGGCGTATTGTTGTACGGCATCGACTACGCAGCAGAAACAGAGCCGATGCACTCAGGCGGCAATGCCGCAGCAGCAGAGCGAAGCAACAAAATTGACGATTGACAATATGAATTCGAATGCATGGACCTCCTCTTCACTTCTCTAGTTGAAATCTCCCAAAGATATTGCCTCCACGAGCTGCTAGAGCTCCTCCAATGGCTATGGGTTCAGATCCACAAGTGAAAGGATAAGGAAAAATGAAGAAAAATGACCTATTCTACACCACAAAGGGGCCTAATCAACCAAAGCTCTAGATACCATGTTAGAATTCATGGTGCTCATGCTAGATCAAGTATGTGTAGAAGAGGGACTCACAAAATACAAGAAAAATATCTTGTTTATTAAGTTGTTTATGAATACAACTAGGCCTTGCTCCATACAAAATGCCTCCTAGCTTCACCTTTAAATAGGTGAGCTAGTGGACCATAAGTCCATTCACACACACACCCTTCTCCTACCCTTTTACATGACCTTAGTCTTTTAATATCTTACAAATTGATAAAGATTAAGATAACAGCATGACAGATTTAAGACAAGTATGAAAAATTTGCACAGAACATCAGAGCAGATTTGATTGATTAATTCGTGCATACAGTTACATCCATATATAGGAATAGTATCCTGTGATCCGAACAGACATATCTTCCTATGACATCCCTTGGAATCCCTAACTGACTATTGCACATTATAATTTACCCAATGCAGTTGCGGTGTGCGGTTAATGCCGCAACAATGATGATTTCCCAAGGCGAGTTGCTTCACTCCAACCTGTCTCGCAAAATACAACTCTAAACATCTTAAGTGTACAAAACGAGCAATTGTCCACAGTACCCATGAATGTTCTTACATGCTTACAAGCCAAGGCAAGAGAAACAATAAACAATAATGCAAAAGAAAACACTTCGAAATGGGTAGAAGAGCATGCTTCAAAACAGAAAACAAAAGATCAAGAAAAACCTTCCAAACCCAAGAAAAACAAGGGGCAACAAACTATCAAAACCAAAGCCAAAACAAAGGACAGGAAAAAGAGCTTGTGGAGGAAATAAATCCGAAAGAGACAAAAGCTACACATGATATGCGGAAGCATCTACCTCAAAGGCTACCACACAAACCACGACACCCACATGTGCGACACAAAAAGCCCAAAAGAAAATTTATTCTCGTCGCATGGGTAAACATAATGAAAACCTGATGATCCAAAGAAAGTCAAAAGATGAAACAAGTTCTAGTACGTCACTAAGTGAGGATGAATCAAGTTCTGATTCGAATACTAGGTGCACCTCACAGACCAATCCAGAAACTAGAACCCGCCCAACCACCCCAAATTGAAAATCATTATCACATGACATATGCGGAATGCAAAAAGCAAGCTCAAGAGAGTATGCGCAAGCTTAAGAGAGTATGCATAGCATTGTCGAGTGTCATACAGGATCACCAGTTGTGCTTAAACTAGAGGAGTATTGCTTCCCCTTTCAAGAGGAAGACGTACTTTCTAGAGATGAGTCATTAGAGGCAAATTGCATGAATTATGCGGTTGAAAAAGCATGTGAGGAATTCGATGAATCCCTTACAAAATTAAAGCAATCTCTCAAATCCTCATTTGGAGGAGTGCTCTTCACTCATGGTGAAGCCAATATAGCATCAGCACTTGCACCTTTAAAGGCTAAACATGAGTTATACCAAGACATAAAGAGCTAGATAGGACAGGACTGTGAAAATTCACAAGTTTCCAAACAGACTTCAATCAGAATTGCCAAAGAACCAAGTGTACCATTGTACACATTAGGGACTCTTGAAAAAGCTGAGAGCCAAAACGAGAATGGAAGTGAATGGGAATATGAAACCGAAACAAGATCTGAAGCTGAAACAAAAACTGAAACATCCATGGTTCCTCTTGAAGATTCTATCATGGTATGGTTAGATTTCCCTATAGACAATGATGTGAAGCATAAATACGCATTGATTAGTCCTTAAGCTAGTCATAACATCATGATGATAGACACTTGGGTGTCATTGGGACAACCTAAAATCATCCCTAAAGACAATGGTCTTACAAGAGGAGCCAATAGTCAAAACATTGAAGTTTCAGGTTACTTTAGCATGCTACTCAAACAATCGGTGGAGATGTGGAATTTAGATTCCATGTTACCACATATCCCCTTGAGTATGATGTCGTCCTTGGTGGAACTTGGATATGTGGCTTGTTGTATTCAATTGATGAATCCATGCAAATAGTCACCTTGAACACTCCTGCATATGCATTGCTATTAACGAGATGAAGAGACCTTGGAGGAACTGGAACTTCCAACATACCTTACTGAAGAATATTCCAAGAATTATGTTTGGATTGGAAATTTCCAATAAAATCACCCACAACACTTTTAACATAACTTACTGAGAATATTCCAAGAATTATGTTTAGATTGGAAATTTCCAATAAAATCACCACACAATCCAAGCACAGCTTTATCCACCAACATGAGAACACAATCTCATGACCCTCGAGTTATGGGAATTATTAGGTCAACCAACTCAATGCTCATCCTGAAAGAATTCCATTCACACAAGACTTGAACATGCCATGTTTGGGGTACTTTGAACATACAATGTATATTGAAACTAACCCCCTTACTACTTGCAAGTTTTTTGTGGTTGAGTATGTGTTGGAAGAAGCAGATTTGATCTTGGAGCATAAATGGACTATTGCTGCTCAAGCACCACTGTGCTTCGCCAGCGATAGGGTCATCATGATGGTCAACGACATAGAGTTGACAATACCATACTGCCAGGAAGAGGATCCAACCTTAATGGATTTCTATGATGCTGAGTGCAAAAAGTTACAAGCCTCTTCCTCCTCGGAAGCCCCTTCTACACAAAGACCTACCATATATATTAATGATTGACTCCAATAAAGCATCTACCCCTTCCACTCCATCCTCACCAACAAAGTTCAATGCCAAAACCTCGCAAATCAACAACTATTCCTGAAAAAAGTTCCCCATGTGCAACCATCTGTCTCTAACAAGGAACTTAAAGGAAAAACCTCGGAGGAGCTAGCGCCTCTTCATCGACAAACCTCACCAACGGCGGAGACGATCGCATACTCAGAAACCTCATCATCGAGACAGCCACTCCACAAGAGACTCTACCCTCATCGTTGTCAACAATGCCCATGAGTCTCAAACCCGTAATCTCAGCACCAACCAATGTGATGGAAGGGCCCATAACCTTTCATTACAACCAATGTGATGGAAGGGCCCATAACCTTTCATTACAACCAAAAAGAAAACTCCACTAAGATAGCCAAGATCAAGGTATCTTAATGGTATCAAAATGTGGGTGGAGAATCAGCTACTTGTAGCTCAAGGCTACTATGAAGGTGCCAATCAAATTTGGGTGTCTCGATAGTCAAAGCCTCTTCCTCAATCCAATACTCAAAGGCCAAGGAAAAAGAAAATTACTCCATTACAAGTGTAAGTTCCACAAAAGCCTATGTAATTTCCTCAAAGAACTCCAATATATCAACAAGTGTGGGTACTAAAAATATTACTGCAAGAACAAGGGTACTACAAAGGAAATAACAAAGCTTGGGTTCCCAAGAAAACCAAAAGGTCCCCTAAGCTTACACAAAGAAAGAAGCCTCAGCACCAAAAGCATCAGTCGCGCCAATTTATAATGTTCATCAAAGATGGGTGCCTATGCACGTGCTTCAACAACAAGGATACTATGATGGTAATCCCATCATATGGTTTCCAAAATCGAACAAAGTGAAGACAGCCTCGCCCTCGACTTTAACCCCAACAGCTTCACATAAAGTTTAACAAAAATGGAAACCCAAGTAACACCAAGCAAATCACTCAACCCCTCTTGTGTGTTCAATCAACCCCATTGGCAACCCCTAGAAGCCTTACCTACTGCTGCCTCAACAACAATTGAGCCACAAATTCAAGAAACAATAACTACATTTGACAGAGACTTAAGAGCACATCAAAGATAAATTCACAATGCTCTTTTCACCTCTCTAGATGTGAAGCATAAGTGCATAAGAACATGTTGCTTGCAAGTCATAGAATCACAATGCTCTTTTCACCTCTCTAGATGTGAAGCATAAGTGCATAAGAACATGTTGCTTGCAAGTCATAGAATCATTTAATATAAAAAACCATCAAGATAAAACTCTACAATCTCACAGCTAAAACCCTATAATATTTTTGTTAAGCTTATAGCTTACTATTATTTTGGCTAAATTAATGATGGCTAAATTAATGTCATAGCTTCTCCATGAGTACATACCCACACTCATGCACCACTGAAGAACATTTGCACCAAAGCATCACCATCGACAAATTTCTAGGTACATCTTTGGATGGGGAGGCCATGGTGGGCAAAATCCTGGTCAATGGTACAACCCATCGCCTAGAATTTTCCTTCAAATTACAAACCTCTCCAAACAACATTGGCATCTTCACAAATCAATGATCTCCAATCCCCTTAGTGAAGATATCTATATTAGCCTTATAAGTCGACATAATTCTTTCAATCCTCGCAACAAGTGGCTACTTTAACACAAAGTAGTTCAATAAGAGTCTATATGACTCAATTCTTGTACTTCATGTATATCTGCTTCATAAGCGTACTTAAATATACATAAAAATATAAAAAGCATATGGGAAGAAGCATGCAAGAATAGGCCCTACTCAACAACATTTGATAAGAATCTTGCCACACAAAGGGACATCATCGAAGGCCAATTTCTTCAAATGATGAATGTCTCTTCAATGAATCAAATGAGAAACTGAGAAACACAATCTTATTCTGATGCTTTTGTCTACGTTCCTCCGGATCCTTCCTTCTCTTCTCCCCCATCATTAACATCTCTTAGATTCCCTGCCCCACTAACACAAATCACATGTAACCTAGCTTATGATTGCCAAAAATAAAGTGAGCCAAAAAAAACAACCATGCTCACAAAATATAAAAAATGCAATCATTTACCAAAAACCCCACCCCCCCAACCCGTTAGGAATTCCCAATAAACCACTAACCTTTTGATTTACTAACTAGACCTTCTTATTCCTTCCTCCAAAGGAACAAAAGACCATTGAACATCAATCAACATCAAAGCCATCTACAAGCATGTCAATTCTCTCCACACAAAGCTTCAACGTGATCATAAGGACACAATCGCCATCAGGAAGGGGGGAATGTTAACCCATTTCTAGGGTTAACAAGAGCTACTACCATTATCTTGTATCAAGGAGTCAAGGTAGATACACCAAAAGGTCATACATTTAAGATATGAAGCAATGGCGTCCAAATCTACAAAGTGAATGGGTGTCCGTAATGGTTTGACGGAATACTTATGGCGATTCCCACTTCTTTAAGAGCATGTGGTAGTAAGTTAGGATGAAGTCCTAAGTGATGTACTTCATGGATATATTATGAGAGTAGTCATTGTAATAGCATTAGGCCTCTTATGAGTCTAAAATGCCTAGTCAGCTCCACCACCACAATTTAAGTGAGTTTGAACACTTATGGCCATGTATATAAGTGAACTTATCTCATAATACAATATACTCTCCCATTGTGCAATGGAGTCTTGCTCTTGCTAATTGTAATATTCCTCCCCAGCCTCTCAGGATGTCCAGTATCTTCCCCTATAGTCAAATCCCTCTTCAAAAATATCAAAGATCTTGTTTCTACCTGTTTTGGCCTAGAGAGAGAAAATATTCTAGAGAGAAAATATATAGATTTTGATTATTTTTTGATAGAAAAATTTCTCATCTTATTAATATAAGTTCCCCTGAAATAGAAGTTCAAAAAGATTTCCAGAAGGTGCATTAGAAATCAAGTATAATCTGTTCAAGAGGCATTATCCTGAGGGTCAAGATTTTTTCGAAATTTTAAATTAAGGTTCCTATGTGCCAATAAGGTCAATCCATGTGTGGGGAGGAGATAAATCCAATTTGTAAAAGAAATTACCCAAAAATGAGTAAATGCTCACATAAGATGAAGAGTTGACTATGTACAAGGGTTATTAGTAAAAAACTATGTACAAGGGTTATTAGTAAAAAACTATGAGTATTCCAAAAAAAAATGAGATACTTTGGGTATAATCATTCCATTTTGACACATATTTAAGGAAGGAGAGTCCCTTCAAGGAGGTGCATACTTCACATGCTTGAATGAGTTTTAAACTCAAAAATAATGTGATATTTTTATCTCTCCTCTCTCTTGGATCAAACTGAACCAAACTGAATCAAAAAGGAACCAAACTAGGTCCAAATCTAGTCCAAATTCAACCAAACTGAAATCTAAAAAATTCTAGAAATCAGTTGGTCTTGGTTAGAGCCTCCCTCTCCTATAAATAGAACTTGAGTCTTTGTAAAAAAAATAAGAGAATTATACTATGCCAAAATTATACTGAAATAATGCTAATTTTTACTATTCTCTAAAATTCTCTCCAAATTGAAGAAATTGGAGCTTATCTCTTTCTTCAATCTCCATTGGTGACTCCATCAGCAGCACACCAAACCAATTGATTGATTGAGGGCCTCTACCGTGAACAAAGAATCAAGCAATTTGTAAGGTAAATGGTGAATTTTGATCTTTTCTATAAATTCTCAATGTTTCTCTCTTCTCAACCCCTCTTAAGCTTGAGAAGCTTAATTGGAATGGTTTTTGAATGCTATTGAAGTTAATTGATGAATGGTAGTAAAGAATTACATAAATTTCTATTTATGCTTAATTTTAATGGTTTTTATGTAATTTCTCTCTCTCACTCAAAGAATGGTCATTCTCATGACCTATTCTCAATCCAAATGAAGCTTTTCCTTAATCCAAGATTAATCTATGCTTGAGGCCAAATTAATGGCTTTTTTCTATACTTTTAGTTTATGTATTTCATGAATATTGATGATTCAATCCATTATGGGTTAATGATCCAATTAGGGATCATTCTAATCATTCCCTTAATGATAAGCTTTATCCTTTAAAATAATTGAGATTTATCAGTCATAGCAGCAGAGCTATGGCAAAATTTTTGTAAAAAATACACATAAAATAATTTCATTCAAAGCATGAAAAGAGGACTTCCTACCATATTCTAGGAATTATCATCCTAGATTAATTGAAAGAATTTCATTGTAATCATAAGAAATTGATTTTTATGTTATGCATAATTGATGAATTAAGAAAAAGAGGATTTCTAGTAATTAAATTTTATGTTAAAAAGAGTAATCCCCATCGTATAAGTATTCTTAAAGGGTTATTTTCATTCTAGACATAGAAAAATGTATACTAGAAATATTTATTTATAAAAGTGTGATTTTCATCATAATTGATTTTATGCATAAGTAGATGCATAAAAGAATTTTTTTTATATTAAAAGTGTGATTTTCATCATAAAGGATTTTATGCATAGATTAGATGCATAAAAGAAATTCTTTTATATCAAAAGAATGATTTTCATCATAAATGATTTGTATGCATAAACATATGCATAAAAGATTTTTTTTATATTCAAAAGTGAGATTTTCATCATAATTAGATTTTATGCATAAATTAGATGCATAAGAGAAATTCTTTTATTCTAAAAGTGTAATACCTACTAAATTGGATTTATGCATGGAAAGATACATAAAGAAATTATTTTAACTCAAAAGTGTTATTCTCATCAATTTTGATTTTATGCATAGAAAGATGCATAAAGAATTTTATTTTTAATTCAAAAGAGTTATTCTTATCAATTTTGATTTTATAAATAGAAAGATGCATAAATAATTTTATTTTTAATTCAAAAGAGTTATTCTTTTCAATTTTGATTTTATGCATAGAAAGATGCATAAAGAATTTTATTTTTAATTCAAAAGAGTTATTCTTATCAATTTTGATTTTATGCATAGAAAGATGCATAAAGAATTTTATTTTTAATTCAAAAGAGTTATTCTTATCAATTTTGATTTTATGCATAGATAGATGCATAAAAGATTTATTCTAAAAGTGTTAATTTCATTAAGATAGAAATTTATGCATAGAAAGATGTATAAAAGATTTATTTTTATTTCAAAAGTATTATTCTCATTAAATTGGAATTTATGCATAGTAAAATGCATAAAAGGATTATTATAAAAGTGTTATTCCTACTAAAGTTGTCTTTATGCCTAATAAGATGCGTATGAGATGTGATAGGATGTGATAAGAGGTGTATGAGATGTGATAGGATGTGATAAGATGCGTATGAGATGTGATAGGATGTGATAAGATGTGTATGAGATGTGATAGGATGTGATAAGATGCGTATGGGAGGTGATAGGATGTGATAAGATGTGTATGAGATATGCTAGGATGTGATAAGATGTGTATGAGAAGTGATAGGATATGATAAGATGCATATGGGATGAGTTAGGATGTGATAAGATGAGTTAGGATGTGATAAGATGTGTATGGGATGAGGTTAGAAGTGTATCTGATGGGATAAGATGTATATGGGTTGTGATAGGATGTGATAAGATGCGTATGGGAAGTGATAGGATGTGCTAGGATGTGATAAGATGTGTATGAGAAGTGAGAAGATGTGATAAGATGCGTATGAGATGTGATAGGATGTGATAAGAGGTGTATGAGATGTGATAGGATGTGATAAGATGCGTATGGAAAGTGATAGGATGTGATAAGATGTGTATGAGATGTGCTAGGATGTGATAAGATGTGTATGAGAAGTGATAGGATGTGATAAGAGGTGTATGAGATGTGATAGGATGTGATAAGATGCGTATGAGAAGTGATAGGATGTGATAAGATGTGTATGAGAAGTGATAGGATGTGATAAGATGCATATGGGATGAGTTAGGGTGTGATAAGATGAGTTAGGATGTGATAAGATGTGTATGGGATGAGGTAAGAAGTGTATCTGATGGGATAAGATGTATATGGGTTGTGATAGGGCGAGAATGGATGTGAAGTAAAAGAATAGATGTGAAGGCGTATGTGGTTATATGAATGGGAATGTAGAAATGGATGTATGGATGTGGATGTATGAATGTGAACGCAGATGTGAATGTATGATATAGATGTATGGATGTGGATGTATGAATGTAGATGTGAATAATATGGATGTAGATGTGAAAATGGATGTATGGATGTAGATGTGGATGTGGATGTATGGATGTGGATGTGGATATGGATGTATGAATATGGATGTGTATGTATGGAAGTGGATGTATGAATGTAGATGTGGATGTATGAATGTAGATATGGAATATGGATAAGGATATGGATGTGGATATGGATGTTAGAATGTGGATGTATGTGAATGTGAATGTGGATGTGTGAATGTGGATATGGATGTATGGATGTGGATGTATGAATGTGAACGTGGATGTGAATGTATGATATGGATGTATGGATGTGGATGTATGAATGTGAACGCGGATGTGAATGTATGATATAGATGTATGGATGTGGATGTATGGATGTAGATGTGAATGTGGATGTATGAATGTGGATGTAGATGTGAAAATTGATGTATGGATGTAGATGTGGATGTAGATGTGGATGTGGATGTATGGATGTGGATGTGGGTGTGGATGTATGAATATAGATATGGATGTATGGATGTGGATATGGATGTATGTATGAATGTAGATGTGAATGTGGATGTAGATGTGAAAATGGATGTATGGATGTAGATGTGGATGTGGATGTATGGATGTGGAGGTGGGTGTATGAATATGGATGTGGAAATGGATGTATCGATGTGGATGTATGAATGTGGATGTGAAAATGGATGTATGGATGTAGATGTGAATGTGGAAGTATGAGTGTGGATGTGGATGTGGATGTATGAATGTGGATGTGAAAATGGCTGTATGGATGTGAAAATGAATGTGGATGTACGAATGTGGATGTGTATGTGGAATAATGAATGCAAAAATGTATGTGAATGGATATGAAGTCGATATGAGCGAATGGATGAGATGAGATGTCATGTGAATCAGAATGTGAATGAATAATATAAGATGTGAACGAATGAGATGTAATGAGAAATGGATGTGATGAGACGTAATGTAAATTAAGAAAGATAGGAATGGATGTTATGTGAAGTGAATGAATCTGATGTGATGAGACGTAATGTAAATTAAGAAAGATAGGAATGGATGTTATGTGAATGAATCTGATGTGATGGGATGGAAAATGATGTATCTGGTCAAGAATGGATACACATATGATTTGGAATTGGGTTAAGTATTATGGATTGATGTGGAACAATCTGGAAAGACGTGAGTTCATTATAGAAACTGTATTTATGACCTGTTTGTAAATGAGTGTTTTATGTCAAGAATGCTGGGGAAGCATTTGACTGTCTTGTGATTAAGGTCATGGAGACCTAACTAATAAAGTTGCAACTGCTGACGGAGAGTCAATGGAGGACGTCTCGCCTAGCAAGGTCGGCCGAGGTCTTGACCATCGATTTAAATGGTGAGCTTCCGGTACGGTGGATGAGGGACCAAGGAAGCGGCCTATGAGTGAAGCGCTAGGTGACCTGCGAAGGATCCTAGAGGGTGCTGACCATACGGTGCTCGGGCTCTGGGTTGCCGAAGATACCCACACGTGCGTCGTGGAAGATATTGGAACAAGGAGTAAGAGTTGTTTTTCGAAACCGGGCATGGATCTAGTTGATTGACCTTGCTGGTCCTCAACAGATGAGTCCATGGCTCTCTTATATGGATCTGTTGATTGATCTTGCTGATCTTCAACGAGGATTCCATCTTGATTTTTATATGTAAAAATATTGCCGGGTACTATGAGCTAGGAACTATTGAAAAGGCCCCTGAATGAACAGGTGGTGAGCGTTCTGGTTGGCCAATGATGCCATAAGTATACCGATGAATGAATGATTGGAAATATGGATTCAACCAGAGATTTTGAGGATTGTCATCAGTGACAATGGTTTCATTAAAGGATTGTTTTAAAGTTAGCTGATGCTGAGAAAAATTTAGCTGATGCTGAGAAAAAGGCAATTTCATATTGGGTATGTAAGTGGTGTGACTAGTTTTATGTTTGCATGAACTTCCGACTAGGGGGCCTGGGAACTCTTTTCCCTTGTACCCGGGACAAAACCTAACCAAATTCCTAATTGGATCCCATCACTACAGTGGTTGGGGGCAGTTGGCTAACCCATGGGACTGGATGGGGTTAGGCTGGACTGATGGATCCGTAAATTGAGACTCAATTTCTATTATAGTACGCTAGATGAAGTAAATCCCGGATAGTAATTGTTCTATGGAAAAAAGAATCAACGACTGTGCCTCTCGATGGGGAAAAAAGCGTTGATCTCAATGATCCAAGTGCAAGTTTCTTCCTTGATCTGACCAAGTGACTTTAAGTTCGGTTGGATCAGTTTGGTCAGTAATGACCCTGACTACGTTAGAGTAAAATTTTATCCTGGAGAAATCGCCTGTGCTTTCTGGGAAAGCAAAGTTTTTCTAAGTTCGGTTTCGGAAGAACCGAGGAATTAGTCACCTATCCGGATATCCGTGGTGGGCGAGGCCCCGAGTGTAGGACCCTACCCCGCGTAAGATGTGCTACTTTCGCTGCTAGCAGCCAGGATCCGTTGCGCAGTGGGAACGGGGATCTTACAGTTGGTATCAGAGCAATTTGGTTAATGAGGATCAACCGAGAAGCCAAATATGTCAAAAATTTATCAAGAAGCACTAAAAGGTTGTAATTGTGTGATAAAATTCATACAAATTATTCAAACTGAAATTTGTAAATTGGTAATTGGGTCTTCAGATGGAAGTATCGTAATTATATGGAATCCCTAACTTGCTTGAGGCCTAGACATGATGGTATTTACCTTATAGTTCTAAGAACCATGACTACCCGTATATACCGAGGGTATAACTGCAGCTCTTTACTGGCAGTATATACGAGTAAATCTAAGACTTGAAATTATAAGCATTAATGCTATCCAGATGATGAATTCGAATGTGAATGATATGATTTATAAATTCTGGTTGTGAACTGATGAGTTGATTGAAAAATGATGATTCTTAAAATTTGGTTGAAATGTAATAAGCTAAGCAAAACCACAATGAGGATAAATGGGACGAGTCCCTGTGATGATGTTCATAACTGGAATGACGTTAATAACTCCAGCAAATCACTATGAGATTAGTGGATTGTGCTGGCAGATTGCTACTATTAACACTTGACCCAGTGGATCAAGTTAAAGGAGGTCAAATTAAAATCTGCATAAATGAAAAATTTCCATGAAGGACTGTTCCAGATAGAAATTTCAGTCTAATGGACCATTATTGTGATAAGGAATTGAATGTTATGATCTGAGTGAATTGTTATTTAATAATGAGTTTTATATAAGGGATCTTTATCCCAAGATTCTATTTGGGTTCACCAAAGTGAATTGTTATTTAATAATGAGTTTTATATAAGGGATCTTTATCCCAGGATTCTATTTGGGTTCACCAAAATATAAGGAACCCATAATCAGTTGGATCTTAAGAAAAAGAATTCTCCTCTAGTTTTGCGAGATGAGGACATCTCGCATTTTTTAAGTGGAGTAGAATGTAAAATTCCTCCCCAGCCTCTCAGGATGTCCAATATCTTCCCCTATAGTCAAATCCCTCTTCAGAAATATCAAAGATCTTGTTTCTACCTGTTTTGGCCTAGAGAGAGAAAATAATCTAGAGAGAGATTATATAGATTTTGAATATTTTTGGATAGAAAAATTTCTCATCCTATTAATATAAGTTCCCCTGAAACAGAAGTTCAAAAAGATTTCCAGAAGGTGCATTAGAAATCAAGTATAATCTGTTCAAGAGGCATTATCCTGAGGGTCAAGATTTTTTCGAAATTTTAAATTAAGGTTCCTATGGGCCAATAAGATCAATCCATGTGTGGGGAAGAGATAAATCCAATTTATAAAAGAAATTACCCAAAAATGAGTAAATGCTCACATAAGATGAAGAGTTGACTATGTCCAAGGGTTATTAGTAAAAAACTATGAGTATTACTAAAAAAATGAGATATTTTGGGTATAATCATTCCATTTTGACACATATGTAAGGAAGGGGAGTCCCTTCAAGGAGGTGCATACTTCACATGCTTGAATGAGTTTTAAACTCAAAAATAATGTGATATTTTTATCTCTCCTATCTCTTGGATCAAACCGAATCAAAAAGGAACCAAACTAGGTCCAAATCTAGTCCAAATTCAACCAAACTGAAATGTGATATTTTTATCTCTCCTCTCTCTTGAATCAAAACCGAATCAAAAAGGAACCAAACTAGGCCCAAATCTAGTCCAAATTCAACCAAACTGAAATCTAAAGAATTCTAGAAATCAGTTGGTCTTGGTTAGAGCCTCCCTCTCCTATAAATAGAACTTGAGTCTTTGTAAAAAAAAATAAGAGAATTATACTATGCCAAAATTATGCTGAAATAATGCTAATTTTTACTATTCTCTAAAATTCTCTCCAAATTGAAGAAATTGGAGCTTCCCTCTTTCTTCAATCTCCATTGGTGACTCCATCAGCAGCACACCAAACCAATTGATTGATTGGGGGCCTCTACCGTGAACAAAGAATCAAGCAATTTTTAAGGTAAATGGTGAATTTTGATCTTTTCTATAAATTCTCAATGTTTCTCTCTTCTCAACCCCTCTCAAGCTTGAGAAGCTTAATTGGAATGGTTTTTGAATGCTATTGAAGTTAATTGATGAATGGTAGTAAAGAATTACATAAATTTCTATTTATGCTTAATTTTAATGGTTTTTATGTAATTTCTCTCTCTCACTCAAAGAATGGTCATTCTCATGACCTATTCTCAATCCAAATGAAGCTTTTCATAAAGCTTTTTCTTAATCCAAGATTAATCTATGCTTGAGGCCAAATTAATGGCTTTTTTCTATACTTTTAGTTTATGTATTTCATGAATATTGATGATTCAATCCATTATGGGTTGATGATCCAATTAGGGATCATTCTAATCATTCTCTTAATGATAAGCTTTATCCTTTAAAATAATTGAGATTTATCAGTCATAGCAGTAGAGCTATGGTAAAATTTTTGTAAAAATTACACATAAAATAATTTCATTCAAAGCATGAAAAGAGAACTTCCTACCATATTCTAGGAATTATCATCCTAGATTAATTGAAAGAATTTCATTGTAATCATGAGAAATTGATTTTTATGTTATGCATAATTGATGAATTAAGAAAAAGCGGATTTCTAGTAATTAAATTTTATGTTAAAAAGAGTAATCCCCATCGTATAAGTATTCTTAAAGGGTTATTTTCATTCTAGACATAAAAAAATGTATACTAGAAATATTTATTTATAAAAGTGTGATTTTTATCATAATTGATTTTATGCATAAGTAGATGCATAAAAGAATTTTTTTTATATTAAAAGTGTGATTTTCATCATAAAGGATTTTATGCATAGATTAGATGCATAAAAGAAATTCTTTTATATCAAAAGAATGATTTTCATCATAAATGATTTGTATGCATAAACATATGCATAAAAGATTTTTTTTATATTCAAAAGTGAGATTTTCATCATAATTAGATTTTATGCATAAATTAGATGCATAAGAGAAATTCTTTTATTCTAAAAGTGTAATACCTACTAAATTGGATTTATGCATGGAAAGATAAAGAAATTATTTTAACCCAAAAGTGTTATTCTCATCAATTTTGATTTTATGCATAGAAAGATGCATAAAGAATTTTATTTTTAATTCAAAAGAGTTATTCTTATCAATTTTGATTTTATAAATAGAAAGATGCATAAATAATTTTATTTTTAATTCAAAAGAGTTATTCTTTTCAATTTTGATTTTATGCATAGAAAGATGCATAAAGAATTTTATTTTTAATTCAAAAGAGTTATTCTTATCAATTTTGATTTTATGCATAGATAGATGCATAAAAGATTTATTCTAAAAGTGTTAATTTCATTAAGATAGAAATTTATGCATAGAAAGATGTATAAAAGATTTATTTTTATTTCGAAAGTATTATTCTCATTAAATTGGAATTTATGCATAGTAAAATGCATATAAAAGGATTATTATAAAAGTGTTATTCCTACTAAAGTTATCTTTATGCCTAATAAGATGCGTATGAGATGTGATAGGATGTGATAAGAGGTGTATGAGATGTGATAGGATGTGATAAGATGCGTATGAGAAGTGATAGGATGTGATAAGATGTGTATGAGATGTGATAGGATGTGATAAGATGCGTATGGGAGGTGATAGGATGTGATAAGATGTGTATGAGATGTGCTAGGATGTGATAAGCTGTGTATGAGAAGTGATAGGATGTGATAAGATGCGTATGAGATGTGATAGGATGTGATAAGAGGTGTATGAGATGTGATAGGATGTGATAAGATGCGTATGAGAAGTGATAGGATGTGATAAGATGTGTATGAGATGTGCTAGGATATAATAAGATGTGTATGAGAAGTGATAGGATGTGATAAGATGTGTATAAGATGTGATAGGATGTGATAAGAGGTGTATGAGATGTGATAGGATGTGATAAGAGGTGTATGAGATGTGATGGGATGTGATAAGATGCGTATGGGAAGTGATAGGATGTGATAAGATGCGTATGGGAAGTGATATGATGGGATGTGATAAGATGCGTATGGGAAGTGATAGGATGTGATAAGATGTGTATGAGATGTGCTAGGATGTGATAAGATGCGTATGAGAAGTGATAGGATGTGATAAGAGGTGTATGAGATGTGATAAGATGCATATGAGAAGTGATAAGGTGATAAGATGTGTATGAGAAGTGATAGGATGTGATAAGATGCATATGGGATGAGTTAGGATGTGATAAGATGAGTTAGGATGTGATAAGATGTGTATGGGATGAGGTAAGAAGTGTATCTGATGGGATAAGATGTATATGGGTTGTGATAGGGCGAGAATGGATGTGATGTAAAAGAATAGATGTGAAGGCATATGTGGTTATATGAATGGGAATGTAGAAATGGATGTATAGATGTGGATGTATGAACGTGAACGCGGATGTGAATGTATGATATAGATGTATGGATGTGGATATGGATGTGGATGTATGGATGTAGATGTGAATGTGGATGTATGAATGTGGATGTAGATGTGAAAATGGATGTATGGATGTAGATGTGGATGTGGATGTATGGATGTGGATGTGGATATGGATGTATGAATATGGATGTGTATGTATGGAAGTGGATGTATGAATGTAGATGTGGATGTATGAATGTAGATATGGAATATGGATGTGGATATGGATGTAAGAATGTGGATGTATGTGAATGTGAATGTGGATGTGTGAATGTGGATATGGATGTGGATATGGATGTATGGATGTGGATGTATGAATGTGAACGCGGATGTGAATGTATGATATGGATGTATGGATGTGGATATGGATGTATGGATGTCGATGTATGGATGTGGATGTGGATGTATGAATGTGAACGTGGATGTGAATGTATGATATGGATGTATGGATGTGGATATGGATGTATGGATGTGGATGTATGAATGTGAACGCGGATGTGAATGTATGATATAGATGTATGGATGTGGATGTATGGATGTAGATGTGAATGTGGATGTATGAATGTGGATGTAGATGTGAAAATGGATGTATGGATGTAGATGTGGATGTGGATGTATGGATGTGGATGTGGGTGTGGATGTATGAATATAGATGTGGATGTATGGATGTGGATATGGATGTGTATGTATGAATGTAGATGTGAATGTAGATGTGAATGTGGATGTAAGAATGTGGATGTGGATGTATGGATGTGGATGTGGGTGTGGATGTATGAATATAGATGTGGATGTGTGGATGTGGATATGGATGTGTATGTATGAATGTAGATGTGAATGTGGATGTAAGAATGTGGATGTAGATGTGAAAATGGATGTATGGATGTAGATGTGGATGTGGATGTATGGATGTGGAGGTGGGTGTATGAATATGGATGTGGAAATGGATGTATCGATGTGGATGTATGAATGTGGATGTGAAAATGGATGTATGGATGTAGATGTGAATGTGGAAGTATGAGTGTGGATGTGGATGTGGATGTATGAATGTGGATGTGAAAATGGCTGTATGGATGTAGATGTGAATGTGGATGTACGAATGTGGATGTGTATGTGGAATAATGAATGCAAAAATGTATGTGAATGGATATGAAGTCGATATGAGCGAATGGATGAGAAGTCGATATGAGCGAATGGATGAGATGAGATGTCATGTGAATCAGAATGTGAATGAATAATATAAGATGTGAACGAATGAGATGTAATGAGAAATGGATGTGATGAGACGTAATGTAAATTAAGAAAGATAGGAATGGATGTTATGTGAAGTGAATGAATCTGATGTGATGGGATGGAAAATGATGTATCTGGTCAAGAATGGATACACATATGATTTGGAATTGGGTTAAGTATTATGGATTGATGTGGAACAATCTGGAAAGACGTGAGTTCATTATAGAAACTGTATTTATGACCTGTTTGTAAATGACTGTTTTATGTTAAGAATGCTGGGGAAGCATTTTGACTGTCTTGTGATTAAGGTCATGGAGACCTAACTGATAAAGTTGCAACTGCTGTGACGGAGACTCAATGGAGGACATCTCGCCTAGCAAGGTCGTTGACAAGCCTCGGTTCGATTTAAATGGTGAGCTTCCGGTACGGTGGATGAGGGACCAAGGAAGCGGCCTATGAGTGAAGCGCTAGGTGACCTGCGAAGGATCCTAGAGGGTGCTGACCATACGGTGCTCGGGCTCTGGGTCGCCGAAGATACCCACACGTGCGTCGTGGAAGATATTGGAACAAGGAGTAAGAGTTGTTTTTTGAAACCGGGCATGGATCTGGTTGATTGACCTTGCTGGTCCTCAACAGATGAGTCCATGGCTCTCTTATATGGATCTGTTGATTGATCTTGCTGATCTTCAACGAGGATTCCATCTTGATTTTTATATGTGAAAATATTGCCGGGTACTATGAGCTAGGAACTATTGAAAAGGCCCCTCAATGAACAGGTGGTGAGCGTTCTGGTTGGCCAATGATGCCATAAGTACACCGATGAATGAATGATTGGAAATATGGATTCAACCAGAGATTTTGAGGATTGTCATCAGTGACATAATGGTTTCATTAAAGGATTGTTTTAAAGTTAGCTGATGCTGAGAAAAAGGCAATTTCATATTGGGTGTGTAAGTGGTGTGACTAGTTTTATGTTTGCATGAACTTCCGGCTAGGGGGCCTGGGAACTCTTTCCCTGGTACCCGGGACAAAACCTAACCAAATTCCTAATTGGATCCCATCACTACAGTGGTTGGGTGGTTGGCTAACCCATGGGACTGGATGGGGTTAGGCTGGACTGATGGATCCGTAAATTGAGACTCAATTTCTATTATAGTACGCTAGATGAAGTAAATCCCGGATAGTAATTGTTCTATGGAAAAAAGAATCAACGGCTGTGCCTCTCGATGGGGAAAAAATCGTTGATCTCCATGATCCAAGTGCAAGTTTCTTCCTTGATCTGACCAAGTGACTTTAAGTTCGGTTGGATTAGTTTCGTCAATAATGACCCTGACTACGTTAGAGAAATTTTATCCTGGAGGAATCGCCTATGCTTTCTGGGCAAGCAAAGTTTTTCTAAGTTCGGTTTCGGAAGAACCGAGGAATTAATCACCTGTCCGGATATCCGTGGGCGAGGCCCCGAGTGTAGGACCCTACCCCGCGCAAGATGTGCTACTTTCGCTGCTAGCACCCAGGATCCGTTGCGCAGTGGGAACGGGGATCTTACAGTTGGTATCAGAGCAATTTGGTTAATGTGAGGATCAACCGAGAAGCCAAATATGTCAAAATTTTATCAAGAAGCACTAAAAGGTTGTAATTGTGTGATAAAATTCATACAAATTGATATTCAAACTGAAATTTGTAAATTGGTAATTGGGTCTTCAGATGGAAGTACAGTAATTATATGGAATCCCTGACTTGCTTGAGGCCTAGACATGATGGTATTTACCTGATAGTTCCAAGAACCATGACTACCCGTATATACCGAGGGTATAACTGCAGTTGAAATTATAAGCATTAATGCTATCCAGATGATGAATTCGAATGTGGTTGATATGATTTTTAAATTCTAGTTGTGAACTGATGAGTTGATTTGGATTTTGATTGAAAAATGATGATTCTTAAAATTTGGTTGAAATGTAATAAGCTAAGCAAAACCACAATGAGGATGAATGGGACGAGTCCCTGTGTGATGATGTTCATAACTGGAATGACGTTAATAACTCTAGCAAATCACTATGAGATTAGTGGATTGTGCTGGCAGATTGCTGCTGTTAACACTTGACCCAGTGGATCAAGTTAAAGGAGGTCAAATTAAAATCAAGTTAAAGGAGGTCAAATTAAAATCTGCATAAATGAAAAATTTCCATGAAGGACTGTTCCAAATAGAAATTTTGGTCTAATGGACCATTATTGTGATAAGGAATTGAATGTTATGATCTGAGTGAATTGTTATTTAATAATGAGTTTTATATAAGGGATCTTTATCCCAGGATTCTATTTGGGTTCACCAAAATATAAGGAACCCATAATCAGTTGGATCTTAAGAAAAAGAATTCTCCTCTAGTTTTGCGAGATGAGGACATCTCGCGTTTTTTAAGTGGGGTATACTGTAAAATTCCTCCCCAGCCTCTCAGGATGTCCAATATCTTCCCCTATAGTCAAATCCCTCTTCAGAAATATCAAAGATCTTGTTTCTACCTGTTTTGGCCTAGAGAGAGAAAATATTCTAGAGAGAGATTATATAGATTTTGAATATTTTTGGATAGAAAAATTTCTCATCCTATTAATATAAGTTCCCCTGAAACAGAAGTTCAAAAAGATTTCCAGAAGGTGCATTAGAAATCAAGTATAATCTGTTCAAGAGGCATTATCCTGAGGGTCAAGATTTTTTTAAAATTTTAAATTAAGGTTCCTACCAATAAGATCAATCCATGTGTGGGGAGGAGATAAATCCAATTTATAAAAGAAATTACCCAAAAATGAGTAAATGCTCACATAAGATGAAGAGTTGACTATGTCCAAGGGTTATTAGTAAAAAACTATGAGTGTTACTATAAAAAAAAGATATTTTGGGTACTATCATTCCATTTTGACACATATGTAAGGAAGGGGAGTCCCTTCAAGGAGGTGCATACTTCACATGCTTGAATGAGTTTTAAACTCAAAAATAATGTGATATTTTTATCTCTCCTCTCTCTTAGATCAAACCGAATCAAAAAGGAACCAAACTAGGTCCAAATCTAGTCCAAATTCAACCAAACTGAAATGTGATATTTTTATCTCTCCTCTCTCTTGAATCAAAACCGAATCAAAAAGGAACCAAACTAGGCCCAAATCTAGTCCAAATTCAACCAAACTAAAATCTAAAAAATTCTAGAAATCAGTTGGTCTTGGTTAGAGCCTCCCTCTCTTATAAATAGAACTTGAGTCTTTGTTAAAAAAATAAGAGAATTATACTATGCCAAAATTATGCTGAAATAATGCTAATTTTTACTATTCTCTAAAATTCTCTCCAAATTGAAGAAATTGGAGCTTCCATCTTTCTTCAATCTCCATGGGTGACTCCATCAGCAGCACACCAAACCAATTGATTGATTGGGGGCCTCTACCGTGAACAAAGAATTAAGCAATTTGTAAGGTAAATGGTGAATTTTGATCTTTTCTATAAATTCTCAATGTTTCTCTCTTCTCAACCCCTCTCAAGCTTGAGAAGCTTAATTGGAATGGTTTTTGAATGCTATTGAAGTTAATTGATGAATGGTAGTAAAGAATTACATAAATTTTTATTTATGCTTAATTTTAATGGTTTTTATGTAATTTCTCTCTCTCACTCAAAGAATGGTCATTCTCATGACCTATTCTCAATCCAAATGAAGCTTTTCATAAAGCTTTTCCTTAATCCAAGATTAATCTATGCTTGAGGCCAAATTAATGACTTTTTTCTATACTTTTAGTTTATGTATTTCATGAATATTGATGATTCAATCCATTATGGGTTGATGACCCAATTAGGGATCATTCTAATCATTCCCTTAATGATAAGCTTTATCCTTTAAAATAATTGAGATTTATCAGTCATAGCAGCAGAGCTATGGTAAACTTTTTATAAAAATTACACATAAAATAATTTCATTCAAAGCATGAAAAGAGGACTTCCTACCATATTCTAGGAATTATCATCCTAGATTAATTGAAAGAATTTCATTGTAATCATGAGAAATTGATTTTTATGTTATGCATAATTAATGAATTAAGAAAAAGAGGATTTCTAGTAATTAAATTTTATGTTAAAAAGAGTAATCCCCATCGTATAAGTATTCTTAAAGGGTTATTTTCATTCTAGACATAGAAAAATGTATACTAGAAATATTTATTTATAAAAGTGTGATTTTCATCATAATTGATTTTATGCATAAGTAGATGCATAAAAGAATTTTTTTTATATTAAAAGTGTGATTTTCATCATAAAGGATTTTATGCATAGATTAGATGCATAAAAGAAATTCTTTTATATCAAAAGAATGATTTTCATCATAATGATTTGTATGCATAAACATATGCATAAAAGATTTTTTTTATATTCAAAAGTGAGATTTTCATCATAATTGGATTTTATGCACAAATTAGATGCATAAGAGAAATTCTGTTATTCTAAAAGTGTAATACCTACTAAATTGGATTTATGCATGGAAAGATGCATAAAGAAATTATTTTAACCCAAAAGTGTTATTCTCATCAATTTTGATTTTATGCATAGAAAGATGCATAAAGAATTTTATTTTAATTCAAAAGAGTTATTCTTATCAATTTTGATTTTATAAATAGAAAGATGCATAAAGAATTTTATTTTTAATTCAGAAGAGTTATTCTTTTCAATTTTGATTTTATGCATAGAAAGATGCATAAAGAATTTTATTTTTAATTCAAAAGAGTTATTCTTTTCAATTTTGATTTTATGCATAGAAAGATGCATAAAGAATTTTATTTTTAATTCAAAAGAGTTATTCTTATCAATTTTGATTTTATGCATAGATAGATACATAAAAGATAGATGCATAAAAGATTTTATGCATAGATAGATGCATAAAAGATTTATTCTAAAAGTGTTAATTTCATTAAGATAGAAATTTATGCATAGAAAGATGTATAAAAGATTTATTTTTATTTCGAAAGTATTATTCTCATTAAATTGGAATTTATGCATAGTAAAATGCATAAAAGGATTATTATAAAAGTGTTATTCCTACTAAAGTTGTCTTTATGCCTAATAAGATGCGTATGAGATGTGATAGGATGTGATAAGAGGTGTATGAGATGTGATAGGATGTGATAAGATGCGTATGGGAAGTGATAGCATGTGATAAGATGTGTATGAGATGTGATACGATGTGATAAGATGCGTATGGGAGGTGATAGGATGTGATAAGATGTGTATGAGATGTGCTAGGATGTGATAAGCTGTGTATGAGAAGTGATAGGATGTGATAAGATGCGTATGAGATGTGATAGGATGTGATAAGAGGTGTATGAGATGTGATAGGATGTGATAAGATGCGTATGGAAAAGTGATAGGATGTGATAAGATGTGTATGAGATGTGCTAGGATGTAATAAGATGTGTATGAGAAGTGATAGAATGTGATAAGATGCGTATGAGATGTGATAGGATGTGATAAGGGGTGTATGAGATGTGATAGGATGTGATAAGAGGTGTATGAGATGTGATGCGATGTGATAAGATGCATATGGGAAGTGATAGGATGTGATAAGATGTGTATGAGATGTGCTAGGATGTGATAAGAGGTGTATGAGATGTGCTAGGATGTGATAAGAGGTGTATTAGATGTGATAAGATGTGATAAGATGCGTATGGAAAGTGATAGGATGTGATAAGATGTTTATGAGAAGTGATAGGATGTGATAAGATGCATATGGGATGAGTTAGGATGTGATAAGATGAGTTAGGATGTGATAAGATGTGTATGGGATGAGGTAAGAAGTGTATCTGATGGGATAAGATGTATATGGGTTGTGATAGGGCGAGAATGGATGTGATGTAAAAGAATAGATGTGAAGGCATATGTGGTTATATGAATGGGAATGTAGAAATGGATGTATAGATGTGGATGTATGAATGTGAACGCAGATGTGAATGTATGATATAGATGTATGGATGTGGATATGGATGTGGATGTATGGATGTAGATGTGAAAATGGATGTAGATGTGGATGTGGATGTATAGATGTAGATGTGGATGTGGATGTATGGATGTGGAAGTGGATATGGATGTGGATATGGATGTATGAATATGGATGTGTATGTATGGAAGTGGATGTATGAATGTAGATGTGGATGTATGAATGTAGATATGGAATATGGATAAGGATATGGATGTGGATATGGATGTAAGAATGTGGATGTATGTGAATGTGAATGTGGATGTGTGAATGTGGATATGGATGTGGATATGGATGTATGGATGTGGATGTATGAATGTGAACGCGGATGTGAATGTATGATATGGATGTATGGATGTGGATATGGATGTATGGATGTGGATGTATGAATGTGAACGTGGATGTGAATGTATGATATGGATGTATGGATGTGGATATGGATGTATGGATGTGGATGTATGAATGTGAACGCGGATATGAATGTATGATATAGATGTATGGATGTGGATGTATGGATGTAGATGTGAATGTGGATGTATGAATGTGGATGTAGATGTGAAAATGGATGTATGGATGTAGATGTGGATGTGGATGTATGGATGTAGATGTAGATGTGGATGTGGATGTGGGTGTGGATGTATGAATATAGATGTGGATGTATGGATGTGGATATGGATGTGTATGTATGAATGTAGATGTGAATGTGGATGTAAGAATGTGGATGTAGATGTGAAAATGGATGTATGGATGTAGATGTGGATGTGGATGTATGGATGTGGAGGTGGGTGTATGAATATGGATGTGGAAATGGATGTATCGATGTGGATGTATGAATGTGGATGTGAAAATGGATGTATGGATGTAGATGTGAATGTGGAAGTATGAGTGTGGATGTGGATGTGGATGTATGAATGTGGATGTGAAAATGGCTGTATGGATGTAGATGTGAATGTGGATGTACGAATGTGGATGTGTATGTGGAATAATGAATGCAAAAATGTATGTGAATGAATATGAAGTCGATATGAACGAATGGATGAGATGAGATGTCATGTGAATTAGAATGTGAATGAATAATATAAGATGTGAACGAATGAGATGTAATGAGAAATGGATGTGATGAGACGTAATGTAAATTAAGAAAGATAGGAATGGATGTTATGTGAAGTGAATGAATCTGATGTGATGGGATGGAAAATGATGTATCTAGTTAAGAATGGATACACATATGATTTGGAATTGGGTTAAGTAATATGGATTAATGTGGAACAATCTGGAAAGACGTGAGTTCATTATAGAAACTGTATTTATGACCTATTTGTAAATGACTGTTTTATGTCAAGAATGCTGGGGAAGCATTTTGACCATCTTGTGATTAAGGTCGTGGAGACCTAACTGATAAAGTTACAACTGCTGAACGGAGAGTCAATGGAGGACGTCTCGCCTAAGCAAGGTCGGCCGAGGTCTTGACCAGCCTCGGTTCGATTTAAATGGTGAGCTTTCGGTACGGTGGATGAGGGACCAAGGAAGCGGCCTATGAGTGAAGCGCTAGGTGACCTGCGAAGGATCCTAGAGGGTGCTGACCATACGGTGCTCGGGCTCTGGGTCGCCGAAGATACCCACACGTGCATCGTGAAAGATATTGGAACAAGGAGTAAGAGTTGTTTTCTGAAACCGGGCATGTATCTGGTTGATTGACCTTGCTGGTCCTCAACGGATGAGTCCATGGCTCTCTTATATAGATCTGTTGCTGATCTTCAACAAGGATTCCATCTTGATTTTTATATGTGAAAATATTGCCGGGTACTATGAGCCAGGAAAAGGCCCCTGAGTGAACAGGTGGTGAGCGTTCTGGTTGGCCAATGATGCCATAAGTACAACGATGAATGAATGATTGAAAATATGGATTCAACCAGAGATTTTGAGGATTGTCATCAGTGACATAATGGTTTCATTAAAGAATTGTTTTAAAGTTAGCTGATGCTGAGAAAAAGGCAATTTCATATTGGGTGTGTAAGTGGTGTGACTAGTTTTATGTTTGCATGAACTTCCGGCTAGGGGGCCTGGGAACTCTTTTCCCTCGTACCCGGGACAAAACCTAACCAAATTCCTAATTGGATCCCATCACTACAGTGGTTGGGCGGTTGGCTAACCCATGGGACCAGATGGGGTTAGGCTTGACTGATGGATCCGTAAATTGAGACTCAATTTCTATTATAGTACGCTAGATGAAGTAAATCCCGGATAGTAATTGTTCTATGGAAAAAGGAATCAACGGCTGTGCCTCTCGATGGAAAAAAAAGCGTTGATCTCTATGATCCAAGTGCAAGTTTCTTCCTTGATCTGACCAAGTGACTTTAAGTTCGGTTGGATCAGTTTGGTCAGTAATGACCCTGACTACGTTAGAGTAAAATTTTATCCTGGAGGAATTGCCTGTGCTTTCTAGGCAAGCGAAGTTTTTCTAAGTTCGGTTTCGGAAGAACCGAGGAATTAGTCACCTATCCGGATATCCGTGGGCGAGGCCCTGAGTGTAGGACCCTACCCCACGCAAGATATGCTACTTTCGCTACTAACACCCAGGATCCGTTGCACAGTGGGGACGGGGATCTTACACTAATCCTCTTGCTTATCTCTCTCCCTAATGCATGCTAGTGAGTGTGTGTGAGTGAAGTGAGGTGAGAGGAGGGACGTGTACCCGTAGTGCAATGCGGCGATGTGAGAACGCTCATGGGAGGCATGGTTGAATTGCTTCTCAAAGAGTTGTAGAGCTTGGAGACCTCAAGGGTTATGAGCTCGGCCATTGGAAAGATCCTCGTGATAGTTACAGTTCACCACAGCAAGTAATCTCTTGTTGGTAGATGTGTTTCAAGGGGGGTTAGGATGAGCCATAACAGTCAAAAAAATAGCTTCGCTTACACCCTAACACTTTTCCAGTTCCCTTTATAAAAGCCATGCTATAAATTTCGCTACCCCCTCCCCTCTTTCTATTGTAGTGTGTCGATGATGACGAGAAGATGATACGTGAGTGTCATCAAGTGATTCCCCTCTCCTTGTTAGAAAGTGGTGGGTGTACTATGCACATTAATTAATTCCATTATGAATGTTTTTTGTTAAAGCAGCCCAAGTTTCATGAGGAAAACAAAGGTTAACATCCCATCAATGTTATGCCTCCAGGTGAGAGCACTAAAGCAAAAGAATGTTGACTTTGTGGTCGGTATAGGGAAATTTGAATGTCATAGTCCTCTCCCAAACTCCATGGTCTCTTATCTAGAGAGGTGCTTTTTGTCATAGCTCACACCTCAATGTACTTTCTTTTTATAATTTAAACTCCCTAACTTAGCGTAGAGAATGGTATTCTTACAGATTAAGATATGGCATGGTCTTCCACTTTATGTCTGCACAATCAGGATTAGTTTTCAGATTTGAATGCCAAACTTGTCGATAACAAATTGGATGTCCAAGCATGCAGTAATATTTTAAACATCTTTGTATTGTGAGTATCTACAGATGTCCTCAAAAATTGGAATCTTGGGCATGAGCTCAAAGAAGACATAGATGTCTATATCATAAAAGGATAAAAAGGTTATAATATCCATGAGCCCTATGCATAATATAGCCCAAGGTCCCCAAAAGTACATATGTAAATGACCCTAAGCCCAAGTGCTAGGCCCCATCCCCCATGTGCATGTGCATACCAAATCTACTTCATTACAAACCATCCCCTCCTACAATGATTTTGTCCTCAAAATTTAAGGGTGGTCATGCACAAAACAAATACAAAGGCTATATACAAACAGCCCAATACATGACCAAGTGTCACCATCCAAACAGACCAATACATGACCAAGTGTCACCATCCACAGAGACCAATACCAACCAATACCAATACATGAATCTCATGACCCTCAGGGTCAAATAGAAAAGATATAGGACTCCCGTCAATGATGAGGTTAGTCGGGTATCCTTCAGGATCAAATGGAAAAGATATAAATGTCGCTCTAAATATGAGGTAATCTATACAAGGCAACTACATGGATGAAATGTAAACTCAAGCCATGTAGACTCTAAGCCAATGGCTCTAAAACCACCTGGATTGAATGGAAAATATAGAAAGCCAATGTCATGATGAAGCTAGATATGAGTCCTCTTGGGGGTCAAATGGATAAATGTAGTATACACCATGGACCCTCGAATCCAATGTAACAATAGCTCCCAAGTCAAAAGGGAAGCTCAATTATGGGAGATAGATCATAAGCCCATCCTTGCAACTAAAACATGGAACTAACATCCAGGGTATTTGCCAAATGGAAGCAAAACTCCTAGCTAGAATGTCGAATGTTCCATGAAGAGAAATACCAAGAGACGCCACGTGCATCTGAATGGTATGCCATGTAATCATTGACCATACATCCCAAGTGGCATATGATGCACCCAAAGATGAATGTCCTAGCTCCAAAGAAACTAGGGTCGTGTAGACAATCATGGAAACCAAAGAAACACATCTCAGAGTCAACATCATGCAAGAACTCATGTGAACCGATGCCGTCATCCACTATAGCATAGCTCGAATCATCTGAGGCATGATCCACCACATCAATATGTATATAGGCATGATCCAAAATATGCAACATGCCCTCATGTGTGAAACTCTCCGCATATGTGTGGTCCTCCAAAGCAAAAGCATGATCAATAGGATCATGCATCATCATCACTAAATACTTATAGTGTATCCACATCATCATCATCACTAAATACTGAATACTTATAGTGTATCCACATCATCATCATCACTAAATACAAAATACTAATAGTGTATCCACACATGAGATGAAAGTGGCATCATCCACCAAATCACTGACCATGTCATCCTCACAATCTCTAAAGTCATCATCAGCATGGTTTGCTTGTGTCCATTAATGGTGTCCATGTATAACCTATATCCCAAGATAGGTCAACCTCTCTAACCACTGGATCTAAGAAAATGTCTAAATCAAATACAATCTCTCTAGATCCATATGCACAAATCCTTCCTCTCCTACGATGTCTCGCCTCAATGAAATCAACACTACTCTCATGCACTATCTCTAACTGCTCAATTACATGAACTCTATCCACACGAACGCTGCTAGGAATGCTATGAATACTGTGAGTAGTGGTCGTATATCCATATGCACAAATCCTACCTCTCCTATGATGTCTCACCTCAATGAAATTAGCACTACTCTCATGCACTATCTCTGACTACTCAATTACATGAACTCTATCCACACAAACACTGCCAAGAATGCTATGAAGACTATGAGTAGTGGCCGTATATCTATCTCCACAAATAGATATCCTAGAAGAATAGCCTGATGAATCTAGCACTAGGAACTCAGGTCTATGCTCATAGGTGTCTTTGTCACTTGTATACAGAGTATCGTGACTAACCTCAAGTGTGCTAATGAATAAACTAATCACAAGCATACTAATGGATGCACCACTAATCAAAACACTATCCTCTAGAATTTCACCCCACAATCAACTAGAGTGTCCACATGATCCATAGGAAAGATGATAGGCATAGAAGTGTCAATGCTCAGTATGCTCTACCCTCAAGATCATGCCCACATGATCTGACTCACACACATCACTATCACATACATCATCATCATGTGCATATGTGTCAATGGCATCATGTGCATGTGTGTGACATACATCAATATCATCATATGTGTGTGTATAATATAACATCATCATCCCCATCATAATGCAATAAATGAATCGGTCTAGGTAAATAAGAACCAATGAGATGATGTCTAGTCGATGTCATGGGGGTGAGTCGTAGAAGCTATCAAGGCCCATGCAAACACCACTTTGATAGTAGCGGTGAAAGTGTAAGAAAAATAGAAACATGGTATGATAAGAATCTATAAATTCTCCCCACATGAATGATCATCACCACCCATATAGTCATCCATAGTCACATCACAAACATCCTCGACAGAATTATATGGATCAAAACCATACTTGCACGTGCACCACTCCTCTCAAAAGTATTGTGTACCTCTCATTCTCATCACATCTATCCATCCATTCATTCTCATCTATTTGATTCGCATCACATCTATTTACCTCTCATTCTCATCACATCTATCCATCCATTCATTCCCATCTATCTGATTCGCATCCCATCTCATCACATCTATTTACCTCTCATTCTCATCACATCTATTCTTAGAATGCAAGAGAATCCTTATTTTTTATATAAAGATTCTTTACACATCTATTTATGCATAATTTAAATTTTAAGGAGAATAACACTTTCGAAATAAAAATAAATCTTTTATGCATCTTTCTATGCATAAATTCAATTTTAATGAGAATAACTCTTTTGAATTAAAAATAAATTTCTTTATACATCTTTCTATGCATAAAATCAAAATTGATGAGAATAACTCTTTTGGAATAAAAATAAATTCTTTATGCATCTATCTATGCATAAAATCAAAATTGATGAGAATAACTCTTTTGGAATAAAAATAAATTCTTTATGTATCTATCTATGCATAAAATCAAAATTGATGAGAATAACTCTTTTGGAATAAAAATAATTTCTTTTTGCATCTTTCTATGCATAAAATCAAAATTGAGAATAACTCTTTTGGAATAAAAATAAATTCTTTATGCATCTTTCTATGCATAAAATCAAAATTGATGAGAATAACTCTTTTCAAATAAAAATAAATTCTTTATATGCATAAAATCAAAATTGATGAGAATAACTCTTTTGGAATAAAAATAAATTCTTTATGCATCTATTTATGCATAAAATCAAAATTGATCAGAATAACTCTTTTGGAATAAAAATAAATTCTTTATGCATCTTTCTATGCATAAAATCAAAATTGATGAGAATAACTCTTTTGAAATAAAAATAAATTCTTTATGCATCTTTCTATATGCATAAAATCAAACTTGATGAGAATAACTCTTTTGAAATAAAAATAAATTTCTTTATGCATCTTTCTATGCATAAAATCAAAGTTGATGAGAATAACTCTTTTGAAATAAAAATAAATTCTTTATGCATCTATTTATGCATAAAATAAAATCTAATAAAAATCACTCTTTTATAATAATAAAATAACCAATATGCATCTTTCTATGCATAGAATTTAATTTTAATAGAAATAACACTTTTATAATAAAATTATTTTTGCTATGCATTTTTCTATGCATAGAATGAAAATAACACTTTTAGGATACACAAGCGATGGGGATTACTCTTTTTGAATAATAAAAGATAAAAATTACTTCATAAAATTTAAGAAAATTTCACCATAATCTTTTTTGTATGACTGACCATTTTTCAATTTTTCTTCCTAAAATTACTTAAAAATTATTCCCAATTGGTCTTAAGCATTCCAAACTAATCAAATTCTACTTTTAAAAGAGAAACAATATGAAAAGTTTAATTGCAATTAGATTACTTAACTAGGATAAAGAAGGGCTGAATTTAAGAAGAAGAGAGGGAGAAAGCCTTTCCAACAAGGCATAGCATCTGTTTATCATTTTAAAGATAACAAAAAATCAGAAAACCATTAAAAGAATAAAGAAAAAGTAATATTTCTTACTTACATGAATTTCTGGGAGCTTTCCTTTGGCTTGATGGTTTGAGGGATCTACTCTTGTTTGCAACAAGAGTGGCCACCAATTCTTTAGAAGAGGTAATGGTCAAAAAACTAATGAATTATTAACAAATTCACAGTTTTTGGCTCAGGGGAGGAGGAGCAGAGTAACAGTGCATAAAACATTATTAAGATTTAACAAAGAGGGAGGCTTCTATTTATAGGCAAAAGTGAGCTTCTAACCAAGCAAACTGATTCTAGAATTTTTGAGATCAGTTTGGTCAATTTTTGACCATTTTTAGGTCAGTTTAGCTTACTTTTTGGATCTAGTTGAAGAAAGAGAGAGAAGAGATGAAAATATCTCATTATTTGTGAGTTTAAAACTCACCCAAACATGTGAAATAGGCGCCTCCTTCATGAGGGGAATTCCCCCACACTACTGAGGTGTCAAAAATGCATCATTTCACTAAATATCTCTTCTTTTTTAACTAATATCCTTGTCCTTAGTCAACTCTTCATCTTATGTGAGTATTTACTAGTTTTTGGGGAGATTTTCTTTATTTCTTCATTTATCTCCTCCATACATTTGGATGAATCTGATTGGCCCCTCAGAACCTTAATTTAAAATTTTTTAAAAATCTGGACCCCCCCTAGGATAAGGCCTTTTGAACATATTATAATTGATTTACAATGCACCTTCTAAAAATCTTTTTGAACTTCTGTTTTGGGAAATTTTATTTTAATAAGAAGAGATATTTTTCCATCCAAAAATATCCAAAATCTGAATAACCTCTCTCTAGAATATTTTCTCTCTCTAAGCCAAAACACAGGTAGAAACAAGATCTTTCTTTTCTGAAGAGGGATTTGATTACAGGGGAAGATACTAGACATCCTAAGAGACTGGGGAGGAATCTTACAGAAATCTAGATTGTCAAAAACCATTCCAATGGCTAAAGAGAATGGTGTCAACTACACCAGTGGTGACCACCCCACACGACTGGAATGAAATATTCCATGTATACGTAGATGCTTCAGACAAAGCAGTGGGGCAGTGCACTGATGTAGGAGAAGCAAGAGGGGTATATGCAACCTATTCATTATGCAAACAAAGCCCTCACAAGGGCAGGAAGAATCTACAGCACAACAAAGCAGGAAGCTCTCTTAATGATTTATGTTCTGAACAAGTTTCGACACTACCTATTAGGAAACAAATTTGTTTTTCATCTGGACCATCAAGCCCTGATTTATCTCGTGGATGAACAAAGCTTTTTTGGTGGGGAAGATGGCAAGGTGGATGCTCCTACTGCAAGAATTTGAGTTCACCATCCAGTTCATGCTCGGAAAAGAAAATGTAGTGGCGGACTTTCTATCCAAACTCAATTCTAGAGAATCGGCTCTAGATGGAGTGAATGACCAACTCCCGAATACCAACCTATTCACAGTAGCAACTACAAAAGTGAGAGAGAATTGGTATTATGATATGATGAAGTTTGTAGAGGATGGAACATTCCTAAAAGGTTACACTGTCGACAGAAAGAAAAGGATTGCCTTAAGAGAAGAAACGTCACAATGATTGTCGGGTAGCTCTACAAAAGAGACTTAAGGAGAAGAAACTTAACAATGATTTCCTTAAGGAGAAGAAACTTCACAATGATTTTCGGGTAGCTCTACAAAAGAGGCATAGACCAGATCCTACGAAGGTGTGTCCCAGACCATGAGCAGCAACAAGCGATATTGAGGGAAGCACACTACTATGGCATTGCTGGAGGACACATGGGCGGAGAAATCATAGCCCAAAAAATTTTGCAAGTAGGCCTATGGTGGCCAACAGTCATGAAGGATGCCAATAGCGAAGAAAAGCAATGTGATGTCTATGAGCAAATGGGACAACCTGGTGATTTTGATAGATTGAACATCTCGCCCATATTACCATTGTTTCCATTCATGAAGTGGGGATTGGATTTTGTTGGACCAATCAAGCCACCCATGAAAGGAAGCAGGTGTGAATACATCATTGTGTGGCAACTGACTATTTCACCAAATGGCTGGAAGCTAAAGCTATGAAGAGCGATCCCGCAGAAGAGGTCGTGAGGTTCCTCTTCAAGGATATTATTGTTCGGCATGGATTGCCGATGGAAATAGTCAGTGGACCAGGGCACACATTTTATGAACAAGGTAATGAAAGGGTTAATGGAAAGGTACCTCATCAATCACAAGAAGTCCTCAAACTATTACCCACAGTGCAATGGCCATGCAGAATATACCAACAAGGTTCTGACCAAATATTTAAAGAAGATCACAAATGCCAACAAAAATGATTGGGACCAGAAACTAAATGCTGCCCTATGGGCATTCCGCACATCTTACAAAGTCTCAAAGTGGCAAACACCATTCAAACTAGTTTATGGGTTGGAGGCAGTAATGCCCATGGAATTTGTGGTGCCCAATCTAAGAGTGGCCATCCAAGAGAAGCTACCAATGGAGGAATCTCAAGAGCACAGAATATAGGAGCTCCTAGTTCTAGAGGAAGAAAGACAACTCAGCTCTCTACGGGCAAAGATAGTGTAGCAAAGAAGGAAATCCTAGATTAATAGGCATCTCAAGAACAAAATTTTCAAGCAAGGAGACCTAGTATTGGTCTACAACTCCAAGTTGGGATCAAACCCTAGATAATTCAAGATTCGATGGATAGGGCTATTCATGGTAAAACAAAACTAGTCAATCAGAATGCCTTTACATTAGAAAGCTTAGATGGCATACCTTTTCCCAAAATAGTGAATGGCTTCAAGATGAGAAGTACATGGGCCAACCGGTGGTAGAAACACCAGAGGAGCCGGTCCAGAGCATCTGTTGTGGCATGATCTCACTAGCAGAGATTGATGTGGAAAATCCAAGAAGAAACAAAGCTACGGAGGAATCCCGCAAGGGTGGCTAGTCCGTGAAAGATCACAATTTTGCAACCAAACAAGGCCGGGTCAGCAAAGAAGCAAGCAACCAAGTATATGCCACCCAGATCCACGTCAGCAATGTAAATGGCCACGATGTTGGCATAAGTAAGTGCATGGAGGACAGCTGTCACAACATCATTAAAACTCCACATGCAATAGTAAGATAGGGAGGTACCTTCAAGCCAAGATGGCAGTAATGAATCAAGGGTCAAGTCACATCGAAAAGTGGGAAGCCAAAAATGACAATGCCCCAAGAAAGGAAGGAAAGAGGAAAAAGCATCATAAAAAAGAGCACAAGGAGCCAAAACGCGCACACTCTCAACCCGCCCTCTTGCTCATGGCTTTCTCACCAATTCACAGCACTCTCTCTAAAGACAGAGCCATGCCAAAAATCAGCAAGACTCTAAGGCCAGACAAAAGCCTCTGCATGCCAATGATGATCCCTAACATGAGGAAGAAGGAACACTAGGAGTGGGCGAGGAAGTGCAGCTTCAAAAAGCTGTTGGATTGCCAATGGGAGGACCTATAGGACCCCGAGGATGGGGGCAAGCTAATTAATTATTTTCTTCGGACAAACACTGTGCATGTGGAGGGAAAGGAGCCCATAAAAATCTCAAAGCAGCTTGCAGTACACCACACACTAGGGTTGCTGATTAATAGTGCGCTGGACACAAACATGAAGCCCAAGGTGGAGGAAGAGATCCTGAAAACAAGCAACATGTACCAAGTGAAGGATGTGGCAGATGAGCCAGGAGAGAACAATTTATCTTCTTCTTACAGAATGTGATGTTCATGGAAAAGCTAGAGGACATGTCAAATAAAAACTATAGGCTGCTCTCAGAGCAGCAAAAGCAGGAGAGAAAATCAATTAGACTGCCATCTACAACGAAAATTTGGCAAAACAATCCCCATGGGCTAAAGAAAAATAACCAATGATGGTGCATGCAGATTTAATGATGCAGATTTAAGGGCAATCGTTGCATAGGCTGCCAACAGGTCCGTGGATCTCAGGTCCAAAGAATCCAACGTAGAACACCCACACCACAAAGCCGGAGGATCCTCGAAGTCCACCAGAGAGTGACCTTCAACTCATTTGAAGATGATGTGGATGATGAAGAGGAATTATAGAAAATAGCCTAGAAGGCCAGCAAAAAGAGAATTCACATAGTGGATGAAGACCTATTTCCTGAGTCGAAAGAAGTAAAGTGGAGGAAGAAAGAAAAACGCAACTACAGAAGCAGAAAAGAAGAGGAAGCTGGAAGAGGAGAAAAGGAGGAAAAAGGAGCAAGAAGAAAAGAGAAGGAAGGAGGAGGAAGATAAAAAGAGAGAAGGAGAACAACAGAAAAAGAGAGAAGAGGAAGCACAAAAGAGCAAGATGTCTGCAGGGGCGGCAGATCTTTTATACCACCAAAACTTCAGCCTTGGGTGGCAACTTTGGCACAAAAAATGCAAGAGGGACCGAGCCACAGCAGCCCAAAGCTACCCAGAGAACTGGAGGCACAACTTCCCACTCAACAGCACTAAGCATGAACAAAGCGCTGATGACTGTGGCCTAGAACATTCTTTCTTAGGCCATCACTTCAATGGAGAAATATGAGTCAAAGGCCCAAAACACCATTCATCGAATGTGTGCCCTGAATCATCAACATGGACTGCTCACAAAATCTATAGCCAAAGTCAGGGATTTGGAGAGCAAAGCACTGATTATGGCCCAGCATAATGTGGAAATGTAGAACAAGCTTGCCATGGAAGAAAATGCCTTGGTCCAGCAAAAAGAGTTGAGTGAAGGGGGAAGATCAAAACCCTCACCAGCGAGAAAAACATGCTCTAAGCTCATGTAGAAAAACTCAGGGCAAAATTAGTAGAAGCCCCAAAGCCAGCCAATGACACAGAGAGAGAGACAGAGAGAGAGAGAGAGAGAGAGAGTGAGACAGTTACGTATTAACAGAGGGAGAGCAGAGTGTGAGTGTGTGAAGTTCTAAAGCTGAGTAGAGTTTTGAGTGTCCCCATGACCACTCTAGAGTTGGTGTTCGAATCCAGAAGCTCTGGCAGGTGGCTACACGTCTCCCACGACATTGCCTGACTGGTCTAATATCCTTAACTGCTATTTTCTTACCATTCTGTTGAGAGGAAAATCAGCGAGAAATAGTTGTCTTCTTGTGTTACACTGCTTGATGTTTGCACAGTTCATGTTAGCTATTTGACACTTGAGTTTCTACAAAATCAATGGTAGCCATAGAGAATGAAAGAGTTAGAGACTATTGATTCAAATTAACTATCAATGTTGGTTTAGTAGCCAGACAGCATGACAGTTTGCACAGGGTATCCATGCGCTAGATGCTCCATGCTGCTACACAGCAAGCAAGATCTCTATGCACATGGATCGGTTGAAAGCATAGAACGGCTTCTATACCATTGCGTTTGAGACTTCTGTACTCCTGTGCATTTAATAGTATGCTTGTGATACACTACAACGCGATGGCCTTCTCTGCAACTATAATGTGCTCACAAAACAATCGAGGCACTCTCAGCCTCTTTTTCATTGTTGATAATGTGCCTTTTTTCTTTTTTTGATGATGTGCCTACCTGCTTTGTGTATGAACTTACTCTGGAATGATTCATGGGAAACTTGAGACACTGACACGCATATTTAAATTTGTTATGGTTGACTTTAGACTCTGTATGTGTAGCTATGATGTGGCTCTGTTCTGTAAGACTAATAGTGTCTTTTTGTTTGGTATTTTAGATATTCATTTTCTTCTAAAGTTTTTATTCTATTGTCTTTAAAACTATGGTTTTTATTTTGAAGTCTCTACTTTGCTACCCTCCACATCATCTCAAATCATGAGATGCATGTGCATAGTGTAGAGACGCATATGTTGGTTGTTGGACTTGATCCCCAGCTATTTTCCACCTACCTATCCGATGTATATGCTCATTGCATGTCAACTATTCTCATGTGTTTATGCTTGTTGCTATCTTGTATTAACATAGTTTGTATGGTTATATAGCTTGGCTTCCTTCCCTTGTTTGTTCCTTTGCATGCACTCTAGTTTGTTTGGTTAAATAGCTTGTCTTCCTTTCGTTGTTGGTGCCTTTGCATGCACACTACTTGCACCCTTAGCCTACTTTCCCTTGTTTGTGCCTTTGCATGCACACTACTTGCACCCTTAGCCTTCTTTCCCCTGTTTGTGCCTTTGCATGTACACTATTTGCACCCTTAGCTTGCACATGTATATGCCATTAACAATGAGGAGACATTCATCCTAGTTTCTAAGATGGAAACCATGAGGGGGGTCATTGTTGTTATGGTTATAGGGATGATCAAGTTACTTTCTATGGATGTAAAGAATATATCTTTACATGGTGACTTATAGAAGAAACTTTTACCACATGGTGCAACCACATGGATATAAGGATCATGCACACCTAATTTTGTTTACAGGTTGTGCAAAGCCTTGTATGGCTTGAAGTTGCACCTAGAGCATGGTCACATGAGATAGGGAGTTATCTTGTCACTATTGAATTTCAGATATCTAATGCTCATTTCTCACTTTATGTGAGAAAAAATGATAGGGGGGATTGAACTATGTTGATGACTTGATTGTCACACGGGTGATAGTGATGAGATGACATTTATGAGGCAAAGATGCTTCTCAAGAGGAAGTTTGAAATGAAAGATATGGGTGATGCAATCCTTCCTGGTGTTATTCGTCATAATTAATGATAAGATTAATATGGATAAACAGTATTAAATATAAGCTTAACTACTACGTAATTTCAGAGATAACAATCGTCAAGAATATAATATGATAAGATTAATATGGATAAGCTTAACTACTACGTAATTTCAGAGATAACAATCGTCACAAGAATATAATATGCTATAAACACAGAACATGGCAAAGATTGCACAGACAGAACGCACAAACAAGATAACTTCTCGATGATTTATTCATGTATTCCATACAATTTATAGCAAGCTAACAAGCACCGCTTGACGTTTCAATATGACTGGTTGTGACTCTTCGCTCGTTAATATGACGTTCCAATACGATTGGTTGTGACTCTTTGTTAATTTGTACACAGACCGACGGCCACCCATTACACTTGGCACGCACGGTGGACTCGGGAACCCACAATCTTTGTCTTCAATATCAATCTTCGTCTTCGGAAAGTATATTTACAGAAGCCTGCATAGATGTTGCAGCCACACCCGTGGATCTTGCTGCGAGGTCTTGGCATCCAAACCCGTGGATGCGGTGCGGAGGGGTCTACTCTGGTAGGTTCGTTGTGAGTATTTGGGTGGCACCCAGGCAAACTGGACATGCTATAAGTACTTCCTGGAAAGAAAATCATTGGCTGCTTCTTCCCACCAGGGCGGTTGCATTGGTAGATAGAGTGCTAACTGGTGCGCACACATCTCTAACCAGAAGCATAATATTCTTCGTTCTTCCTTCAGCCTCGTGTCCTTCCTTATCCATTCCCGTCCAGGTTGTACTGCTTGCCCCGCACCCCGCATCCTCCAACTTGCTTGTGGTCGTCCACTTTACTATGGGCGCCGGGCTCCTCGGATTCTCTTGCAACACAAATAACTCTGATTGTAAATCTTGTACTCTACGCTCTAACGCAGTTGCATGCTCCCTCATAATTTCAAGCTGTGGATTTGAGCTGGAGCATCCAGTGCCATAGAACAGAATTTCCACTATCTGTATTTCTACCAGCTTTATCATTTCTAGCATTACTTCCACACCGGCTGTTTTCCCTTATCCAAGGGTCTATCCCCAGACTGACCTGCTCTGGCACTTGATATAGATCCTGAAGGTGCTACGGCCAGTGTCTGTTCTGTTTTACTGCTCCGACCGACCCCCGAGGAGGCTGGTACTATGCCGGTTAGTCCCCCATGGCCAGTTGCAGTGGCAACTAGGGTTGCTGCTACCATCGCAGCCGCACTTCCTTGCTGACCACCCACCCCTTCTTGATCATCATCTTCATAATCCAGTTGTGGGGGTATTGAGTCCCGACAGAGGGGTTGTACTGCTAAGGTCCAAATCTGCAACAGTCTTTGCCACTCCTCCCGGACCTCTTCCGTTAATGCGACTACCAATCCATCTAGTTGTTCCATATTCAAAGTAACTACTTCGACACCCGGAGTCTGGTTGAGTACTGTCGCAAAGTGCATTTTGCAGCACTCTATATCCCACAATCTCCTATGAGATACCGGCGGCAAATTCTTCTTGTGCGGTCTAGGCGGACCGCAGATCTATTCGGGTAGTTTGCAGCGCTTGTGCCCGTTTGTTTTGTACATTCCGCAGTCACTCGTCGTTATCTACCCGCCGCTCAACTTTGAGTTCTTGGACCCTTCTGTCGTTTGTCATTGCAGGCCACTGCTGGTCAAAAACTGGGCACATGCCCCGAAATTTTATGCATGTACTGTGAAATCCGGGGCTTCCCAAGGAAACCCCCTTGCGGGTTGTCCAGGCCTCACCGGAACTGTTGCCACAGTTTGTGCGGCCTCTGCCTCTACCTGTGGGCTGGGGTGTCGGCACAACTGTCGGTGCCGATGCACGGCGCACAGACTCCCTCCATTTTTATAGGCAGAAGATCCTACCTCTGAAATCTTTCTTTTCCCTCATTCAAGAAAAGGCGGTCGAGAGCTAGGGGTTACCGAGGCCGGTCTTTCCAGGACTTCTACTACCTCAGCTTCTGCGCCTCGGCTAGTCGCAGCTTGTTCCTGTACTGACGACTGCGGGCTCTCCTCGGACTGTCCCAACCTCCACCTGATGTTCTGAGCTAATTGTGGCTGCCACTACCACCTTAGGAATTGTTGTGAATTACCATAAAAAATGCCATCATCCTTAGTACCACCTTATGGACAAAATGTGTGCCTCTGTCAATAACAAGCTCAACCGGACAGCCGTACCACCGCGTCAGCACCATCCTTACACAAACACTTGGCTACGAATGTTGCGGTATTATCTCACAATGCCCAAGCTTCAACCCATTTGGTGCAATAATCCGTGTGGCTGTCAAAATATACATGTTCCCAATTCTTTGTGTTGCTGGCTTAATTGGCCCAACAAAATCCAGTACCCACTTTTGAAAAGGCTCCAACGGTAACACCGGTTGTAGCGGCATCCGGTCTTTGGCTGTTGACTGCCCTAATCTTTGACAAGCATCACATTTCCTGACAAACTTCTGTGCATCTGCATGTATAGAAGGCCACCACAATCCAGCTTGCAATACTTTCTTAGCAATAATTGGAAGTTCAAACCATTCAAGATTGGCCTACACCTAAGTTTGTGCATGAGGTTAGATCATTCTCGCAAAGTGTCCACTAGCTACTCCTGCATGAGCTTCAGCCACAGCACCGCTTCCTGCTCCATTGGAAATACATATCGCTACTGCTGCAAGACACCAATCAAATTCCTGTGGTATAATTGTCCCAAAACTACTTCAAAATTCGGGCTCCGAAGTGCCAATCTTTTCCGTTAATTTACCCATAGATGAGTCGACATCTCCCCAGAGACCACAAAATGCAGCATCTCATCATACCACATGTCCATGAAATCTGTATACCAATATCTTTTGCCTTTGACTGGACTCTACAAACAAGTGTGCATCAGGAAATTCATCTTCCACCCCGACTGGCAATTCTCCATTATCTAGTCTGGACAAATAATCAGCTATATAACATTCTGACTGCCTAGTCGATGCACCATAGTATACTCAGATTCTGTTGCTTCACTAGGTACAGCAATGCAGAATGATCCACATGAAAAATGAATTGATGCCCTAGCAAATAATGCCAGAATTTCTTCACAGAATAGATCATCCCAAGACACTCATGTTCTATCACTTAATAATTCTTTTCAGCATTGGCGACTAACACAAGCCGAAACTACCCATCCACATTCTTTTACATCAAAACACAGCCTATGCGGTATCTGAGGCATCCACAAAAACATGAAATTCTTGTTCCCAATCTGGGGGCATCAACACCAAAGCCTTTGACAGTAATAACCGCCGTAATCTGTGATATGCTATGTTGCAATCAGGAGTCCACTAGAACTGAAACTTTGGAATATGGGTCATCAGATTTAGCGAAACCACAATATGGGCCAACAACCGGAGACGTCTTCCATGCCACTTGATTTGCCCCAAAAAGCCGCATACTTCCCCTGGGTTGCATGGTGCACGCGCCTGCATAATTGCTGCCACTTTACTAGGATCCACTGCAATGCCGTTCTTAGAGATGATATGACCCAGTAACATGCCACTTTTTACCGCAAACACACTCTTCAGCAACGGGTTGAGGCTCAACCTAGCCTCCGCATTTCAGCAAACATAACCGCAAATACATCAAATGCTTACAGAATTCACTAAAAACACTGAAGTCATCCAAGAATACCTACATACACTCCAGCAAGTAATCTCCAAAAACTTCCTGCATGTCCTATTGATGAGAGGTGGATGGAGCATTCCGGAGTCCAAACCACATAAAAGTATAGATGAACACTCCCCAGTTTGTAATAAATGCGATTTTAGCCTGATCCTCTGGTGCCATCCGCACTTGGTTATACCCACTGAACCCATCCAAAAAAGAGTAAATGTCGTGGCCTACTACATCATCCAAGATACTATCAATGTACGGCAAAGGAAAAGGGTCCGAAATAGTGGCCACATTCAGCTTGCGATAATCCACGCAAATCTGCAATTTCTTGTTTTTCTTGGGTACTATAACAGTTGGGGATATCCATTCTACTTTATCCACCAAAGCAATAAATCCCACTCGTCCAATTCTTCCTTAACCTGTTTGGCCACATGCGGATTCATTCTGTATCTCTGCTGTTGCCTAACAGGTACCGTATCAGGCTTCAAGTTGATCTTATGCTGGTAAAACTTCAAGCCCAAACCCTTCATATCTGAGTAATCCCATGCAATCACATCCTTGAATTCCCACACAACAGCTTAATCAGATCCTCTCGAAACTCCACTGGAAGAACAGCACTGATCTTCACAAGTTTGTCTTCTGACGGCTCACCCAAATTTATTGTCTGCAATTCCTCTTCCTTGGCCCTAGTCACTATTTGCATCTGTTTCTCAAAATTCCTTTCCTGCAGCAATATCTCCTTTATGTCCACCAACTCGGCCAATTCATCAGTAACTTTGTGATTGTCCCCGCCTTCTGCTTCACTTCCAGCTTCCTTCGCAAATTGATACCCCTGTTGTATTTCTTCAATATCAATAACACAGTGACACACCAGATCTTCATTAATTGCCAGAAACTCTACTTCCTCATCATCATCCAATCCTTCTACCATATTGATGGTTTTTGCAATGGTTGTTCTGGCAAGCAACTAGCAACGGGCACCGCTCTTCCAGAGTTACTTAACTTTCTTCTTCCCCCTGCGGGAGTGTCAGCACATTTGTTTCCCAATTATGCTTAACTTTTGCCTACGAGAGTAGCCCAGGCCATCCGAGCAACAAATTAAAATCAGCCTGTGCTCCTTCCATATCTAGAACCACTAAAGACAACTAGAATTGTATTCCAGCCAACTCCACCACCATATCCCGTAGAATTCCCAGAGGATGCACCCGTCTTTGATCTGCCATCCGAACTAGAAAAGGTGTTGCCTCCCATTGCATTAAGTTATACTTCCGACAAGTAGCGGTGGTTATATTATTGACTCCAAACCCACCATCCAGCAGCACCACTTGATCAATCAGATGTCCTCTATATTTTACTGTGGTTACTAGAATACAAGTATCTAACAGCAGTACCACATCCACCGGGCCTTCCATCTACTGCACTACATGGCTTGCGGGTTCTTCCACATGTTGCTTACTTGGGTTAATAATCTGATCTCTGAATGTGGGTACCAATTCCAACAGCTGCCCAAGCGGTATAGTGATAGGATACTGCCATAAAGATGGAATTTCCAAAGTCAAAGTCGGACTCCCATTGCTCAATCCGCCATGTTGGCTAATGTTCTTCGACATGTCCTTTCCCAACATGGTACTCTGGCCACTGGTATTGTTTTCTCCGATGTCCCAGACAGGATCCGCACTGCGCCCCACTTTAGAATAGACTGGCACTGGTTGGCAACCCAAGTTGACAATTCATGCCGTACCGCCTCCTGTTGTGGCCAGTCGATAGGATCCTTGTCCACAATATCTTGTGCCTTCACTTGGCACCGGATTTGGTTACAATATGAACTGTCAGGGGATTATCTAATGCGACCAACTGCACAATACCTCCACAATACTAACACTCAGTGCCTTTCCTCTGCCGACTTTGCTTGCTTTTCTGCCTTCTAGGCATCGTACGCTGCTACCTCCGGACATTCCGACCGCCAATGGCCCTCCTCCATGCAAAACAAACAAGTTTTAGTGTGTGGCGTGACACCGCGACCTCAACCTCTTCCACCACCTCGTCCCCCCTGAACGAGCTACCCTGGAATTCCTGCTACCTCCGGACATTCCGACCGCCAATGGCCCTCCTCCATGCAAAACAAACAAGTTTTAGTGTGTGGCGTGACACCGCGACCTCAACCTCTTCCACCACCTCGTCCCCCCTGAACGAGCTACCCTGGAATTCCTGCTGCGTCTAGGTAAAAGATATTGTCGGGTCAGAAGATTATGTACCCTGCCACCCATCGGCCTCTGCCCCGCCAGCCTTCCGTGGCTCGACCATAATATTTCAATCTTTCGTATTATGGGTAGAAGATTTACAAATCTCACACTAGCGCTAATTCAAAGCACATTCATGCATAGGGTGACCAGGATTCTTGCATGTAACACACCAAATACCCTTATCTGTGTTCTTTCCAGTCTCACTTTATTTCGGGGAGCTTTGCGAGTGCTCCGCATGGTACTCATGTTTATGGTCTTTCCCTTTCTTTGACCCTTTCTTGGACTTCTAGGCTTCCTCATCCTCTGAGTCCTCTCACTGTCATCCGAATCAGACTCCAAACTATCATCAGAATCTTCACTATCACTTTCCTTATGCTTTCCTTTTCCGGTCTTCTTCTTGGTTTTACTGCCCTTGCCTTTTACATAAGTGTCTAATGAGCAGCTTGCCCTTATCACTTACTCAATGACATCTTCCAAGGGTATAGTTATCATATCTACTATGGCCATTGCCATCCGCAAATCCTTTGTGAGACCTATCACAAAGTATGAATTCAACACCTCCGAGGAGGCTGGTCTCCAGAGGCTGGTCTCCAGTGAGCCACCGAACCCTCTGCAACAACAAGATTCAAAAACAGGCTGCATAATTCTCCACATCCTTTCAGCCTTACTTTAACTCCCGCAAGCCCTCTAGGATTTGCGACGAAAACGGCCCTTACTTTAACTCCCGAGGCCCTCTTATCTTTCAAGAATCGTCGCAAAAATGCCCGTTGTACCTCATCATAAGTCGGAAAGTGATCCACTGGATACTCTGCCAGCCATCGCACTGGTTTACCCTGCAGGGTTGTCTCAAACACCGCCTCCTTACGTGCGGCATCCACTGCTATAGGCACGTTTAATGCATAGTGTTTGTCGAACTGTCTAACATGAGCATCAGGATCTTTCGAGGACTTTCCACTAAATTTGTTGTATCGAAAGAGTGCTACAACCGCGCCATCACTATACCGGAAGCAAAAATACTTGCCTCACAACTCCAGATGGTGAACCAGGTGTCGGGCTATGCCTTCTCTAGGACTCAGATCTTCTTACCACCGCCGCCGCCCGCCGCCACAAGCAATGACCGAGCTCGTCCGATGGTTGAGTGAGGGCACCAATTCATCCTCATTGGTTTGGGGTTTCCCATCGGAACACCATCGCACGAATGCGACTGCGGCCTCTTCGACGACGCGGTTCTCCGGTACATGGAACAATCAGCACGGCGGGCCTTGAGAGCGCATTTCGCATGAAAGCACCGGGGATCCGATGATCGTGGTCGCCATGTGTTATCCGTCATAATTAATGATAAGATTAACGCGGATAAATGATGTTAATAAGCTTAACTACTGCGTAATTTCAAAGATAACAATCGTCAAGAATATAATATGCTGTAAACACAGAACATGGCAAAGATTGCACTTAGATAGAACGCACAGACACAAGATAACTTCTCGATGATTTATTCATGTATTTCATACAATTTATAGTAGGCTCACAAGCACCACTTGACGTTCTAGTATGACTAGTTGTGACTTTCTTTAATTTACATTACACCTGGTTATACATAGAGAATATTGGTTCACTTCATGTGCACTATTCTAATTTGTTAAGTGGATGTGTACTATTCTTTTTTGTGTGTTCACTTGCTATTTATCTTGAGGTACTGAAAGGAGTGTCGTTTTTTTACTATGTGCATTTCTTGTTTCCCTTCTACTTGTGAAGCATGTAGAGTTTTCTTATCATTGCATGTGTGATGTTACTTGTATGTGAAGAGGGCTTGCAATGTAGAGATGGTATCTGTCCCTTTGTCTCATTTGCCTTCCTCTGCAAGTCCTCCACATAGAGATACTTATAAAGTGTGGGAGTATGATTATATCTCTTTGGGTAAGGAGATCAAAGAATATAATTATGATGGAGCATTCAAAATCATTTGTCAAATTTATTTGGATGTTGGCAAAGCTAAGAAGTGGGCAAAACTCTAAGCAAGCCACATGGAGTGTTTGGTTGACTTGACAACTGGGGCTAGTGTGCCTGGAGTGAAGAATGGAATTCCACCTTCTTGCAATACCTTAAGTAGGGACCACATCACTTGCTCTCTGCTACTATAACATCCGCTATCATGGATGACTATGCCTCCTTGGCATTTGTTGAGCGTACAGTACGCCAAATGAAGATGGAATATTCCATACGGTAAGCTTTTTTTTTGTGATATTGACTAATGGCTAGACATTGCATCAATTGTGCTTTCCATGCCTAGATCTACATTATGAATTGTTGTGTGGTTGTTTTAATTTTCCAAATCTTGTACTAAGCTACATGTTGTGAAAGAGGTTGATGATTGTTTGACCATCTTGCTTTCTTAGTGCCCATTCATTGTTTGTGTTTGGTTAATATATTTGTAGACATGTCAATTAAATATCTAAAATAACATTTTCAAAGCGTAGCTCTACATTTTGAATTATTGTGTGCTTGCTTTACTCCTCAAATTCTCCTATTATATGTCATGTTGTGTACAAAATTTAACTTAGGTTTGCCATTTTGGTTTCATAGTAACTTCTCATTGTTCGTGTTTGGATGATAGATTTTCCAACATGTGTAGTAGGGAAAATGTATGAGTGTACATGCAAAAATAGTATATTTCTCTTAAGCAACATTTTGTGTGGCTAACTCTACAATTTGAATTATAGTGTGGTTGCTTTACTCATCAAATTTTCATAATAAGTTTCAAGTTATAAAAGAGGTTGATGATTGTTTTACCATCATCATTTTTTCAAAGCTACTCATTTTTTGTTATGTAAGTTTCATGTTATGTAAGAGGTCAACGATTGTTTTACCATCATCATTTTTTCAAAGCTACTCATTTATTGTGTTTGGATAGTAAATTTGTTACCATGTAGTGCCAGTGTTAACATGCACAATGTTTCCATGATTCTATATGAACTAAATATCTTAATAGCCCCTCAAGTAATGAGATATTTACATTGGAGAGGGAATCTAAATATCACTAGAGAAATACTTATTCAACTAAAGTGTCAATGTTTCCTAGAAATCTAAATACTTATTCAACTAAAGTGTTAATGTTTCCTTAGAGCAAAATATTCAATAAGGTGAAGGTCAAAATTATTTTGCTTGTACTTTTAAGCTCGGGAATTTGAGCTCAGAAATTTAACACGCCCCATAGAAAGTGTGTGCAAAAACTTTGCAGAGCCAAAACAAGGTTTGAAATAACTTCAAATGGCTAAAATAATGATGGAGATGTCCTTTGAACATCAAACACAGTGTACACTACACTTTTGCTTCACCAAGAGGACTCCTCAATGTATGGCAGTGTCCCCTCGTGCTATGGCTCTACCACTGTATCCTTGATTAGCAACTGCCTATAGAGTTTTGCTTCTAAATCGAAGGGAAAGAGATGGAGTTACCCTTACCCATTTACCACTTCCTTTTCTTCCCTCTTTCTTGCCACTTGATCTTGTTATGGAAATTGGCACTTTGATATACTATGAGAAGAATGTAGGGGAGTTGGTGAGCTTGAGCTCCTTGTAAGCTTTCACACACACACACACACACACACACACACACACACACACACACACACACACACACAAGAATAGACAAGCATACAATAGAGAGATGGATGGCTTAATTTTCCACTATCTTCTATATAACCATAACATTACATAGTATAAGGGAAGTACTCTACTACTAAAATATATAAGGTTCATAGTGTGAACCTAACTATATGAGCTAGTACTATGCCATAACTCTAGTAAATCAAAGTGGCTATCAAACCAATTGTGGTATCCATAATTTCACCAACAATGTTAATGGTATAAGGTGAGGAGCTCTCATCCAGGTGTATCATCCATATCCGCACTAGTTTAGCTCTCATCCAGGTGTATCATCCATATCCACACTAGTTTAGCTCAATATCACAACATACGAGACATCATTAGTCTTTTCACCTTTCCTCTCACTAGCTCCTTGCTCTAAGGAATCCCAAGCTTATGGAAGGACTTGAAGGATTGGATTGATGGGAAGACTCAGAGTAGACACGAGAGAGTGATCACCCAATAGACTCCCCAAGGAATGAGTTTGAAAGAGAAGAGCCAGTGAGGGAAGTCAAAAAATCAAAGAGTCTCCCTAAAGTGCTGGTAAAGAAATCGGGTTACTACTTTGAGAGTAATGATATGGATGCAACACTATCAATGAAACACACGGACTTCTGGGTCTCACAACCATTTTGGATTCAGGTACAACATCATTACCAAGCTCATCACCAAGAAATGTTGGTAAACCAACACTGATGAGACCAATCTAATTATGACGCTGACTGATAGGAGGGCCACCAAAAAACCCATGGGACTTTTGTGAGATCTCAAAATTAAAACTTTTAGCCTAATTTTTTGCCACTCTTTTGTGGTGATGAACTTCGTGCAACATCAAAACTCTTATGACGGCATATCTAGATAGACCCTACATGAGAGAAGATAGATTGGTCCATGACTAGGGAAGAGAGACCATATTTGCATCCAAAAAAGGGACCAAACTTTGAAAGTAAGAGTCTACAAACATGTTCGACTCATTAATTAGTGGAGGCCCTTTTTCCATGTTTTTCCATGAAGAATTAATCATGGCTAGAACCATGGAAGTGAACATGTGCCTTCTTACATGTCATAAGACATTGGACAAAGAATGCAAAGGCTTGGATTTTTCTCCACTTTCAATGCTAGAAGACTATGAGAATTGGATCCATATCCTTGTGACCATTGGATATTCTTCCCTTCCTGCAAGAATAGGTTATGCCACTTTTGATGGTGGCAAGGATATCGCTTCCTTTTACATTCTCAACATGACGACATCAATGCAATCTACACCTGAGTTTAAAGGGAACCTTTATGATCAAGAGGTGGCAATATGGAGATAGAGACATATTAGAAATAATGACATGTATCTCTTTAAAGGAGGGGACAAAGAGGTGGTAACATGGGGATAAAGGAATACTATAAATGATGACTTGTATCTCTTTAAAAAAGGAGGGAAAAAAGAGGTGGCAACATGGGGATAGTGGCATACTAGAAATGATGACTTGTATCTCTTTAAATGAGGGAGCAAAGAGCATGCTATGTTGAATCTATCAATTCTGACATAGACCTCCACCACCAATGGAAGAGAGATATTAACATTACCCATGTTTTGGTCAAGCTAGTGACCATTGAAAGGGATGCGCCCTCAAGATCTACACAAACTAAGAAGCTCTATCACTCTGCAAGAAGCTCTATCACTCTACAAGAAGAGCAAGAACAAAACCCTTGGCTACAAAAAAAAAAGAGAGAGAGAGGCTAAGTGTATTTAGAAGCAAGTACTAAGGTAGAGGATCTTAGGCAAGTCCCACAACACTTCAAAAAACATATGATATGGAAGAACTCTTGTGCACTTTGAGAAAGCTAAAAAGACCCTTGATCACAAGCTTGGAACATCTTATGATGGGCTAACCAAATTTAAGGAGGTTAATATTACTAGGCCTAGCAAAGGTCCAAAGATGGTGTGAAAGGATTTGGCTCCAGACAAAGAAAAAGAACTCATTAGTATATACTTATATAGTTTCAAAACTGCTTAGCTTGCAAGTACACTAACATGAAAGGTGTGTGTTTAAGGCATAGGACCTATTTCATTAATCTTAAGCCTTCAAGGCATAGGACCTATTCAATGAATCCCAAGTAATCCTCAAATGGTTAAGAAAGGAGCTAAGCCTTCAACTCCTATCATGGAAGGAGCTGAGCCATGCATAGGGCAATGAGAGGTAGTCAAAATGTCGAGTAATAAAAAATGAGTGAGACATAAAAACTAAGAAACCGTTGCAAGAGAAATGAACTATCTTATTGGCACAACGACATAATAATAAGCAAGTCATGGTCACCAAGGCACTCTCATTAAATACACAACCACACTATATATATTAGGATCATACACTTGATAAATTATAGTAGAGTAGGTCAAGATGGTGCTTAACATAACAAATATATGTATTGTAAATCTCTATTTGCACATTAATCTCATATTCTACTACATGTTCTAATTTGAATTGCCTTACCTCACAAGTTTCAACTATAATGTGACATGCATGAGTTGAAAAACCTTATTTGTAATCTAGAAGCAAGAATCTAAAACCTTATATGGACAATCTAGAAAAGCACATTATATACATTTTGATCATACACGATATATCCAAAACATTAAAGAAAACTCATTCATAGCAAAAATAAAAATCTAAATATAGAATGTTGACATGAAACTCAATGTGAAACAATCTAATTTGTAAATTTTAGAGCAACAATCTAAAACCTTATTTATGCATGTGGATGCAAGAGGCATTGGTAGTAGCATCTTATATTTAATTATTGGTAATTTATGATTATTTTTCATAGAAAACATAAATATTTTTCATTTTGTGACATCTATTTTCACATTAATCTCATTCTACTACATGTTCTAATTTGAATTGCCATGCCTCATAAGTTTCAACCATTATGTAATACACATAAGTTTCGAAACCTTATTTGTGCAATCTAGAAAGAAACAATCTAAAACTTTATCTGTACAATCTAGAAAGCAACATGTGAAAACATCCACAATGGAATAATGATCACAATTTATTGTTACAATAAAGTACTTCCATTCCAGTTCTATGTTTATGAAACATAGATTAAATGCCAAAGGCATTTATGAGACAAAACCCCCTTAGTATCACAAACCACAAAGTCCTACAGGGGTGCACCTTGGAAATTCTAAGATCTGAAAGTAATTTATGTCTTTAGCCTTTGATCCCTCTTCTGTGCTAACATGGAAGATGTTTACTTCAGTACATAGTGCAAATACCTCTCTAACAGCCTCTGTGTATAATGATGCCCTGTAGTATAATGATGCCCTGTACTTTTTTAATACTTCCACTTCTATGTTTATGAAACATAGAGGTGGAACATGTATCAAATGCCAAAGGAATTAATGACAAACCCCCTTTATGAGTCATGCTCTCTACCTTTTTAATGCTTGCACTTCTATGTTTATGAAACATGGAGGCATTAATGACAAACCCCCCTTACTATTACAAACCACGAAGTCCTCCTAGATGCACCTTGTTGAAAATTCTGAGTCATAAAGTAATCTATGTCTTTAGCCTTTGAGCCCTCTGTGCTAACATGGAAGTTGTGTCCTTCGTAATACTGACCTCTGTAATGATGATTATTGCCTTTTCAAACTCTTTATTCAATTTTCCTCTCCATCTCACCACTTTTCCATCTCTTTTTTTGTTGGGGTATCTCTTACTATATTGATTCCAGGTGGTTGCTTGCAATGTGCTTGATTATAGGTGATCTCACTTATATGCCAAAAAAAAAATCATTTTGATCATATAGTGAGAATTAAGATTATCTACTTAATATCAAAATTGGTAGAACCTTGTGTGGAATGGATTGAGCAGTATGCTCATGTCCAAGAGTTGGAGGTGTTTTGATGTGTTTTTGTGATAGACTCCATGCCATCTGCCTTTTGGGAGAGTCAAGGAGAGCGCTACAAGGTGAATTCTTTCAATTTTTCTTTCTTTTGGAATGACATTATATAACATATGAGAGAATATGTGAGATCACAATCATGTTATTTCTTATGAATTTCAGGTGGAAACTTTCATGTTTATTACGAGGAGAGGAACGAACCCCCTATTTTCATGGTTTATAGCAGGCCATTCTTCGGCGGGCTTTGTATTGGCCAAACAAATGCAATTTGTGATAGATTGCTTGCTTCATCTTTAAGAATAAAAACATTGGGTGGTTTTGATGGCATTGGGTAGTAAGCCAAACTTTCTTAGCTTGCTACATTAAGACATTATGCTTTCCTGGAGGCCTAGTCTTGGAGATATTACCCCGATACTTGGGGCTTCCACCATGGGTTCATCAAGATGTGTTTGCATGTCTTTTAACATAGATGTGCTTGGATTATTTGTGATTATCTGTATTGAAGAAGTCAAGGATGACTAGTTTCTTTGGCATGCCTATGCATATAAATCATAGAAAGCCTTAATGCATACATATATCAATGCAAGTGATGCCAGTGGTTATGTAAATGATGAAAGTGCTTCTATTGCATAGGCATACCTATGTAGGTGATGTCAATACAAGAAATGTTTGTGTGAGTGATGTCGATGCATGTGTATGTGTGCACTTGTAATTTATTTTATATGGTAATTACATTGGTAGGGTGATAAGGTCTTATATAAGGGACATGGGAATTTAGTCATCCCATGATTTGTCCTAACAACTTAATGGTTGTAACAAGAATGAGAGATATAGAGTGGTAGGCCATTCTAGATTCAAGGATGTGATTTTACTTGCTATGCTTTTCGTCTAGCTTTTGCTTGCTTAGAAGAAGAACAATTTGAAGAGAGTTTTAGCGATGTCTATGCATACATGCAATGTTTATGCATGTGTGAAGCCCCTACATGCAAAAATCTAAGTACCTTTTGCTTAATCATGTAAATGTTTATATAGGAGTATGCTTATTAATGCCCTTACATGTGACTGTTTATTCATGAGTTGTCTTTCTTGATTGTGTATACATATTAATCCAAGAGATTTTGAAGAAATTACATGCCTTTGTACCTAATTGTTCTTTTCAAATGTACAATTGTCATTAGAAAAGTTTTCTTGTCTTGAGAAATGATTGGGGATTCAATGCTATGTGTGAGTTCAACAAATCTAAATTAGATCCTTGGAAATTAGATTTCCTTAAGATGACAAGTCCTAGACATATGCGACACTTGTAGGTCCTCGAAAACATAACCTAATCTAAATTAAAAACTATCCTTTAGGAGAGTGCATGTGCTAAGAAAGAATATACGGATACTTACTAAGGAACCCCCATTGATTTACTCTAGGGAGAATCCTATCCCATGAATAAATATATGGATCCGTACTAAGGAACTCCCATTGAGTTACTCTAGGGAGAATCTTATCCCAAGAATAAAGATGCGAGAAATGGTCTATTGATTTCTATTCATTGCTTAAAGTGTTTATGAACTAAATGAATTTTTGGGTGGGGATGGCCTCTCATCTGAGGGATGAAAACCAACTTCCATGTGTGGGATGGTGATCCAACAAACCATTTCCCATGTCTTTATCCATTTGAGCTTAGTGAGGAAAAGATTAGTAGTGAAACTTTGACCCACCAACCCCCTCCTTACGTCCCCACTACCAAGATGATATCTTGTGATGCAAACCTTGGATAGGCCATGGCCCACGACTCCTAGAAAAGTCCGAAAGTTGTATAAATAAAAAATCCCAAGGTGCATTTGGATATTGGACCCATGGATGCACCAAGCATGGAGCAACCGCGGTATTCAGAGATGAATTTGGTATGGGTAACACCAATGAACTTGCACAATGATGAGGATCTTGCCGGAAGTGCAAGAATTAATTCAAAAGAAATTAATTTATGATGTTTATTTTACATTGGTTGTTTTATGAATTAAATTTGAAGAAATAAATAAGTTCCATCCCTATGGACCAAGCGATTGGGTGGTGGCTGGATCATGGAGGTTTCAACCAAGGATGGTTCCAAACTTAGCCTCCTCCCCCGTTTTCTTGACGGAAGAAGTAGAGTTTAGGGATCAAATACTTTCATTCTACTTCTTTGTACAAAGTTTGACCCAATTTTTGGCATACCTCCTTGGATTGAGTGACTAGGTTTCTTGGCCAAATCAAGTGGCATAGTAGATTCCTAAGATTTTTAGCAATGCCACTATAGTGCTTGTTGATACTAAAGAACACTGAGTATACCTAAGCTTGGCGATGTAACGAAGCATTCTAAAATCTAATTGATTATGAGACATTCAGCCCCGTTGCCAAGATGGCAACTGTGAGAGTTGTTATTGCAATGTGGCTGCATCATAGTTCAAGAAAAGAGCAACTAGTATGATGAGATGCTACAATTCTTGATAGATCTCTCTTTTCTACAAAATATGTATAGAGATCTTAGGAAAAAGCTGGTCTCATAGGAGCAAGTCATTCATGAGGATAACAAGGCAATTGTACAAAATGGACATAGACCAAATATTACAAAGATGTCCCGAATCATAAACATCAATAAGTTGTCCTCGCCAAATCGCATAAGGTACAAGTGGAGGTGACTTAACACGAGAAAAGGTGTTTCACGTAGGAATATGGTGGCTCATTAGTGTACTTAAGGATGCTCACAAATTTGCAAAGGATTGTGATGTGTTATAGAGTGAGATAGCCTAATGCAACAGTCAATGGGATGCCCGAACAACCCATATTGCCTCTAGAACCATTCTAGAGTTGGGGTTTGGACTTTGTGGGACCATTTAAACTTCCAGCCTAGAAAATAGGAAAAAAGTACATCTTGATGGCAATAGATTATATTGCACCGAATGGGTGCAAGCAAAGGCAAGGGGGATTGCAATCTCCACGGGCTCATGGGAAATTGTTTGATTGGTAGAGTACTTAGCCCACATGTTCAAGTTGCCATGAGGAAGGCATGTTAAGGCCTAGGAAGTTGACAGAAATTTTCCAAGATGGAACTTAAGGGGTAACACTTCAACTGAAGCTCATGAGAAATGTTGCTAATACATGTAATTACATCATCTGAAAGTGAACTCCATAGCAGATTTTACTCATGTTTCAACCAACCAACCCATCGGTTAAAACAGACTGGTTGTCAGGGAAAATGATCCGTATGTACAACTTCACAACCATTCAATTGAACATTGTGACCCTCACCATGCCATCTATAAGGAGAAAAAGGAACTCCTGCATTTCACATCACAAAAAAGCCCTTAATCGATTGCATATCAAACACAATAACAACTGGCCTAGTGGTTGTTAGTTTTTAGGATCACACATCATGACTTTACACCTAACTCAACCTTGTGTACCTTTGCAGCATTCCTTTGTAAAATAGCTACCTTCCATGCCTTGGAGAGTTTTCAATACAAAGTCTGCCTTGGATATACAATTTGCTTCAGCTTAATTCCTGCCACATAGTCAATGCCACAACCCATTCCAAGCAATATGTGGATGCGTGTCCCGGTTCCTAAAACATGCACACCATAGAGAGCAGCTCACCACAAACATTAGTGCAACAAACTATCAAAAATAACTAATTGAGGCCAAGATTTTGCACACCAAACTGAGAGGATTTTCACTAAGCAATAAGAAAAGGTGGAGTCATGTAATAGCCATGCCACTTAACAAACAGTAATTAAAAAGCCATTCAGACAGTATCCAAGATCACGCTTGCAAAAAGACATGGTAAACTGGCATCCCAAAGACATCTGTGTCACGATGTCAAAAAAGTCAGAACTGTAGATGACATTTCTCTAGACCTAGATATCTCAAGGATGGATTAGACCTGTGTGTGTGCTCCTTCACACAATTTTTTCCTGATAACATGTGTCATTCAGCTTCATAGTCATCCTGATCCTATAGCTCTGGTATTCTCTCATATAATTGCAATCCATGTTACTCATGGAAATGTCTTATGCCTTTCATGAGAGTTCTGCCAAAATCCTATGGCATTTGTCCTCTAAAACTTTGACTGCTTCTACAAACAAAACTTCTGGAGGTAGTGCCCCTGTGGACTCAACAGAGACTGTCAAAAAACATCCACATATTAGGCTCTACATAGCTCAAGTTCTCTACCTACTAGGAAAGACTACTAATAAAGATTTTTGCATACATATGAAGTGTTCTTTCACTCGTCGCAACTGCACCCGCTTATCCCAACCCTCTCCAAGTACACATTCCCTGCAAAGGGTACAATCACGAGGACGTGCTACTACTGCCTTTTTCCTCCCTACCAAGAAAGCAAACCACTTAGTGGCATCAAACAAAAAGCTGGAAGTTTAACGGGCTTTAACTTTTTCACATGGGAAGAGCCCTTCGTTGACTCTCATACACAGACAATTACTAACCTTTAGACAAATCCTCAATGTCAAAAACATTCAAAGGGCATTTCTCAACCAGCTCCTCTGCAAGATCATCCCGCACATCCTCCAGAAGAACCACCTGATAGAAAACCATCAATCAATCTTGACAAACTAAGCAAACAGGGATGCTCATATTCAACTTGCAAGTTTCCGATTCAGAATGTTAAATGCTGTAAGTTACCTCTGGAAGCATTCTATATCTGGCAGTTGCCACAGGGGACCATTTGGCATGGGTTTTACCCATCCCTTTGACTGCATGAGCTTCCAACTCAATGCACTGCCAGATTTCACACTCACCCAATCAGCTTTATCTTTAACCACAACTGTCAAACAAATACTAATGTGTTTTTCTTTTTGTCATGTAGCATGCAATTCAAAAGAGTTAACTTTAATACTCATCACTTCACAAATTCCACTTTTAACTCCTTTCTCTCTTCATTTGCAACACACCTTTAAGCTCCAATTAAAAACCCTTTTGTAGCCTTTTAAACTGAACTTTCTGTTTCATCCTATCAGAGTGTTTGCAACTATGTGAGCTCACCCCTTCAAGCTTCAGCTCTCAGAGCTTATGGAACTGTGAGGAAAGACCTGTTACATTCAAATTACATGACTAAAGCTCCTTTCTCAAGAGTTCAATTCACTCCAAAGTGCACAATCAAGCACCTAGAGAACAATGAACCAGCTGTTGTCTAACAATCTCTTTCTTTCATATGTTTAGAGATGGACAAACTGTGCTCAAGCAAACTAATATTCAACTAGAATTGTGGCGGGTCTCTAAGGGTACCACATGTCCCGATTCCCCGAAATAAGTGTCCAAGCCCAAAACCTACTCACTGATTTCCACGTCCTGGGATATATTAATGTCTACAGAAGACCCAAAGGGCCTATGAGACCATGAATAGTACAATGATACCATAGGTATCATTATTACTATCATAAACAATGCCATGGAAAAACTAAAAAAGAACGTGAAATTTGGAAACTGAGTCACTGACACGTGACTCGATAAGCTTCCTGATGTCACTATGGTGAGGGTATGTCACGTCGTCGGAGAATCTCATGGATCTGTCTCTCGGTGGTGGAGATCCTCGGTGCTCTAGGTCGGGGGCGCATGGCACGTAGGATGGGGTAGGCCTGTCCACTTAGGACTCCTCTAGGACATGACCCTATGTCGTCTACGCTCTACCAGGTACATCTCGAGACATCTCTAGTCCTCATACTGCATCACCCATGCCACTGACCCAAACCCCTCCCAGAAGAGGCAGTGAAACCTGCCCCATATCTCAGAATACATTGGGCATTTTAATATATAGTGGGCCTCGTCCTCTACCTCCCCTAGGGTGCATACTTTGCATATATGCTCCTCATGGGATGTTCTCGGCTCTCTTGGAGGCGAAGTCTCTACTCGGAAGCAGTGAGAGGATACCCTTAGCTGACCAATCGCGATGCACATAGCATGTGACATGTGGATCTGCATGCACCCCGGGATCTCAAAGAAAGAAAGAAATATTAACGTCTTCAAAAGACCCAAAGGGTCTATGAGACCAAAATCATGTATACGTAGTGCCCATGAAATCTCGTCTCATGGATGAAAAAGAAAAAGCAACAATAAAATAAAACTGGAAACTGAAAGCTAAGATCTCAGACTCTGAGATTATACAAGATGTGTGTGTGTGTGTGTGTGTGTGTGTGTGTGTGTGTGTGAGAGAGAGAGAGAGAGAGAGAGAGAGAGAGAGAGTTTTATATTACACGTCTCCAAAAAGCCCTATGGATCTATGAGACCAAAAGTGGCACAAGAGTTCCATGTGGTACTGGGCTACGGAAACAAAACTTGTACAAAAAGATAGGCTAGTTGTATCTCTATCTCGTCATCATCATCATCATCAGAAGCAGCATGGTGAGCACGTGAATACCTGTGAAAATACATGGGAAAGATACATTTCCAAGTCGGTACAAGAAAAGGAAGACTCGTGCCTCATCCATCTAGAATATCCAACACAGTGTTGAAAGGTCAAGTGATGCAGGGTGTAACATTTGTACATCAAGGGGGAGCATGTAAGTTGTAACCTTAGGAAGTGAAGGGATATGGTTCAACGGTCAAAGTAGCATGTAAAAGGGTAGCAAATGGAGTATTACCAGCCAAGAATCTGGTGTCTCATCCGGATAGCTGCTATCTCTCGGTGACGGAGTCGGGGTGCTCTATGTCCAGTCTGTCTAGGTCTCCTCCTGGCTCTCAATTCCTCTACACTCTGTGCGGTCACCCCACGTGGTACATCAGCTGGCACTGGCATAGCTCTCTGGAAGAAATCTATGAGCTCGGACTGTCTCCCATCCCTAGTGGGAGCAGGTGTCTAGAGGAGTCTCTCTATTCTCAACTGAAAATCCTTTTTAAGATACTCCTTTGAGGAATGTGATCATAAAGTTTGGGACAAATTTCTCCATCAAAAATATTTCCAAGATGTGGTCTTCTCTTTCTAGGTTAGAACAGGATAAACAAGAAATTTCATTGCAAAGAAGAGAGGGGGTGATCACTGGGGGTTGAGGAAATGTGTCATACACCTTTAGAGGCTGGAGGAGGAATCTTACATCCTCTCCCACTTGAAAAACGTGAGATGTCCTCATCTCGCAAACTGGGAGTAGTCCTTTACGAGTTCATCTTCTTTCTCCCAAGGGGCATCCTCTAGAGGATAGAACTTCCACTTGACCAATAATTTCCTTAATACTCTGTTTCCAATCCTCCTAGGCAATCCTTGCAATCTAAAAATCTATTTCAGGAAGACTCTAGTGACATCTACTGCAGTGGAAGTGACATCTACTGCAGTGACATCTACTGCAGTGGAAGTCTTTTTTTTTGGAATCAGATGGGCAACTTTGGTTAGTCTATCAACTACTACAAAGATGGAGTAGTAATCTGATTGCACCGATGGTAATCCAGTAACAAAATCCATACTGATACATTCTCACTTCATTTGTGGAATGTCTAAAGGATGAAATTTTCCTAGCATCTCTCTGCCTTGACTCTTTGGCATACTAAGCATTGATGCTACACATGATTGAGTACATCCTTTTTGAGTCCTGGCTAAAAGAAACTTTTCTTGACAGTCATGTAAGTCTTTATGAAACCTGGATGTCCAGCTATTAAGCTATCATGGGCTTCTCTCAAAAAAATTCCCTTTATTTCTTCAACATTGGGGATGCATAGTCGATTATTGTAATACATGCATTTATCTTCTAATTTGTACCCATGAACTTGGCTCATTTCCTGAGGAGTCTTGCTCTCTTGAATAAGTAAGGAAGAAGGACCAAAGAATTTTTCCTGCATGATTCTTTCTTTTTCTTCACTGATCAAGGGATTTGATACTAGGGTTACTGCAAGCAAGGAAGATTTCCTACTGAGCGCACCTGCAACCACATTCTCTTTCCCTGGTCGATACTTAATCTCAAAATCAAACTCCTGCAGAGTCTGCATCCATCTTCTTTAACACATGTTGAGGTCCTTTTGAGTGAAAATCCACTTTAGACTTTGATGATCAGTCACATTAAAGTGAACCTCTGCCCCAAGAGATAATGTCTCCATAACTTTAGAGCATATACTACTGAGAGTAATTCCAAGTCATGGTGGACAACATAATTCCTTTCATGTGACCTGAGATTTCTGGATTCATAGGCCATTGCATGACCTTCTTGCATGAGTACACCTCCTAGGGCAAAGCCACTAGTATATCTCTTACTACTTCAAAGGGTATGGAAAAATCTGACAATTTAAGAGCAAGGTTGGTTACTAAGGAAGCCTTCAGCTTATCAAAAGTTTTTTGACATGAAGCCGTCCACTGAAATGGGATATTCTTCTTGAGAAGGTTGGTCAAAGGAGATGCTATCTGAGCATACCTAGGTATAAAGATTCGATACCACCCACTTAATCCTAAGATTCCTTTGACTTCTTTCACTGTCTTAGGCTATGGCCAATCTACGACTGCTTGGATTTTAGCAGGGTCAGGAGAAATTACGCCATAACGAGTATTAAAATCAGTTTTTGGAATATCTTGCTCTTGATTCTGATCTTGCACAGCCGGAACAAGAGAGACACGGGCAGCAGGAATGCAGGTCATGTGGCAGCAGCTACATCAGTGGCAGCAACAGCAAAAACGCACCCTGAATTATGATAATGGTGGCTGTAGCATCAAAATGCAGATCTATTGATGATAGCGATGGCAGCCTTCATATGCAGAAAACACAGGATGGTGTTCAGCCTGGATAATGAAGATGATGGCGGTTCAAATCGGAGAACAGCAAGTGGTGAAGAATAGCTAGACAAAGGGAACAAAGAAAAAACGCAAGATGGGTAACCACTGCTCTGATACCATGTTGAAATCAGGGCATCTTGTCATGCTGCTGCTGGTCTCCAGGCTTAAGCACGCTTTGGCCTCAGACTCACTGCCATTTACATTCTTTTAAAACCTTTTATCCCCAAAAAAGGGTTTGTCAAACAAAGTTTAGTTCACATAGCTGGGTATGGAATGGTCTATGGCGAGAATTTGGACACTAAAAATAATTTCTGAAAATAAATGAAACTCATTATCAACATGTATATTGGCATAATTGCTATTCTGGTAATCTCAGAAGAGCAAAAAATCTATGTCTTGCTTTATGTCGACTATATCTGAAGGTACAATAATCAAAACATATCAATACGCGTACAGTAAATGGAGATGCCATAAGCATCACAGTACAATTAACGAGCTAACATGTAGAAACTTCAGAAAATGTCTTCAGATTGCAAAAATTAACATAGAAAAAGAAACAAGAATATAGAGGAAATTCATGACCTGACCAGGCCGGAGTTTTGCAAGTGTAATGTCTGGATATCGTGAAACAATGGGATCCTTCTTGAAAGGAGGCAAAGTGTCTTGGCTGCAAGAGAAAGATGTGTAGGTCCTTGAGACCTTGTCTACAGAAGGGACTTGATACTCACTTCCACTTGGCAACCACTGAAGTTGATCAGATTTCACTGCCACATGGAGCATCAATCATCTTATGGCATTATCACAGTCCCCATATTTTTCACCTTTAGTAAAGCACAAAGTTCACAAACAAAACAAATCAACATACTATGTGGAGCAAACATTCATCTATTTTTAACCACACTCACTCCACCATGATGACATAGACCAGCAACCCAATAAAGCCTCTAGAAATAGTGGACCCTCATCTTGCAAAATTGACAACTCTAGAAATAAAATAGACAGGCTTGAGCATAGGTTCTTCAACTCACTGACTAGTTTTAATAAAATTTCGTGGGCCCATCACAGCAATGAACCCCCTTATAAGAGACATAAGCCCGTAGAAAACCTTGTTTTTTTTTTTGCTTCTTTTCGAGAGTTATTTAATAACTACAATTTTTAGAAACATTCATATCCTCTTTCTTGTATTTAATAACTACAATTTTTAGAAACATTCATATCCCCTTTCTTGTATGGCAAGCTCCTGAGGATTTGGGAGGAATCTAGTATTGAAACATGGTTATACATGGTGCTCACATACATTTCTAATAAGGTGGAATACAAAGGATCACACTCCTAAAATCTAGGAGGGGTACTTATTTTGCACAACACCCAATGGAAATTCCATTCACGTCATTACGTCCGTGAGCTAAGCAAATGAGGGGACTTGTTGAAGCACACAAGTGGCCTCACACTTGTCACATAAGCTCGACACTTGTCAATATACCGCTTGGCCACTCGTCACCCTTCCACAAGATAGATTAGAGCTTCAACTACTCAATCTACAGTGGTGGGTGCCGGGGGATCCTCTAAGCACAAAGGCAATGCTTCTTAGGATTTTCAGTTTTGAGTTCTTTTTTTGATTGTACGCCTCAATGAAGGCTTGTCGTCGCTCTTTAAAGCATGATGTTACCAATTTGATTTCTATGTACTATTGGCCGTGTGAGGGCCTGTATTCAATATATATAAAAATTGGCAATGTGTTTGTTATATTATTCTTGTGCTCCCCTAGGATCATTTGTGTCAAATGGCTAAAAAGAGGATTATTTTGGGTTTTTGAGGTTTTATTCATGTTTTTTTGGTCTTGCTACCGGCCGACTGCCCTTTTGCTAGGCCGTGCAATAGCCCCCTTACTATATATAGATTAGCTTGACCATTCAGCATCTCGTACCACTTCATTGACCCTATCAGGTACCATATGTGCTATTGCTTCTGTTGTCGGTGCCTACACTCCATTTGCTTCATCATCTATGCCTATCAATGTAAGCCCAACAGGGCGTGCAGTGAGACAGACTCAACCATGTGTCCAAGAGATAGAGATATCATGTGTCCAAGATATAGAGAGAGAGGGGAGAGAGAGAAGGAAATAGGGATCTTGCACAATATACCACATTGTGCAGGGAACAACCTCCCTTCAAGAATTTATTCAAGAACAATCCATGGGCATGATAGCGAGGATCAATACAATCAATATATACAAAACAAACAGATATGCCAATGTAGGATATCCAAGTCGATGTCGATATCGAGGCACAAGATCTCTGTTCTGGTTTTTTGAGGTTTTATTCATGTTTTTTTGGTCTTGCTGGTGGCCGACTGCCCTTTTGCTAGGCCAAGCAATAGCCCCCCTTATTATATATAGATTAGCTTGACCATTCAGCATCTCGTACCACTTCATTGACCCTATCAGGTACCATATGTGCTATTGCTTCTGTTGTTGTCGGTGCCTACACTCCATTTGCTTCATCATCTATGCCTGTCAATGTAAGCCCAGCAGGGCGTGCAGTGAGACAGACTCAACCATGTGTCCAGGAGATAGAGATATAGAGAGAGAGGGGGGAGAGAGAGAAGGAAATAGGGATCTTGCACAATATACCACATTGTGCAGGGAACAACCCCCCTTCAAGAATTTATTCAAGAACAATCCATGGGCATGATAGCGAGGATCAATACAATAATGAATACAAAACAAACAGATATGCCAATGTAGGATATCCAAGTCGATGTCGATATCGAGGCACAAGATCTCTGATGCAGAGCACACCACGGGGTTGACCCACAAGTATTTCTCACCGGGCTAGTACCAAATCCAATATCCAAATCCAAATCCAATGAATCCAAGTCCAAGTCCCAATCCAATGTCCAAGTCTAAGTTCATTTCCAAGTCCAAGTCCAAGTCCAAATCCATATCCATATCTATATCCATATCCATATCCAAGTCCAAGTCCAAGAAACACTCGCTCATCCCATGAGTAATCTCCACAACTCCTATAGCCTTGTCGATGAAGAAAACCATGGAAAAGCTCTTTTTGGCAAGAAAATTGATATAAAACCTATTTTAATGATTTTCGGGCAATGAAAACCTCCAAAAAGTAAATTTTGGAGTAGTTTTAGGGTTTTTGAAATTTTCTTTCTGCACATTTACGTAAGGAACGCAAGCTTGCTACAAGCAAAGTTGTCAGATGTTACCTTGTGAAGTTTAAGAACTATCTTCCCAGAGTTCTTTATAGATTACCCGCATTTGCTTCACACCTATTTGGATGCTTTTTAGTTTCGGACAATTGTTTAGCAATCGAGGGAGATGTCACCATTTGGCCACCCAATTGGTCCACCCATGTTTTCTGATTATGTATATACATTGGACTGACATCCATGGCAGTTGCATATGCCGGAAATTGATGCCACTCATGTGATGCTGTGGACTTGGCTTTCCGTTGGGAATTATGCCTGTGTGTACATGCCCGGAAATGCTTGGAGGATTGGTGTTCCATTGGGTCTCGTACCTCGTGTACTTGCCTGGAGCAAGTCTATTTTGGTATAGTTTCATGAACGGAGATTGTCCATATCAATGCTGCATTCCATAGCATCTTTATGTGCTTGCTTGCAAAAGAAATTGCATACTGTTTTCATGCTTGCCTAACCAATGTGTAGTTTCGGGTAAGGGGACGCCCGCCCGTGAACCGTGCGTGTAACTGTCTGCTAACATGGTTATGTGGCATGGGACAGGTGATAAGTATTGGTCATAAACCTTCCTTTAGGAATTAGCACTAATTTATAAGTGAGTGTGTACACACTTCCGTAAGTTTTGAGCGACCAAAACTTACTTATAAGTTATGACCAGCCCTGTGTTCGCGCACACTAATGTCCCGAGATAGACAAAACCCAATGCCTACCGCCCATAACTTATCCCCTTCGTACAAAGAGAGCAACCAACCATGTGTCCGCTCTAGCTTGCACCACAAGCCACTTGTCCTCTTGTCACATGCACTCTGCACTGTAGTGCATGGTGACAAGCTGGCTCATCATCAGCAGTGCAACATTTGTACAGGATAATATTTGTCGTACGCCGTGACCCCATTGTATATCCTCAGTCCAGGATAAGTCAAGCACGAGCTACCCAGGTCATTCTCAGCCATAGTCAGTCAATCAGTCAATCTAAGTCGCTTAACCCACTTAAAGAGACGCATTTATGCATATATATAGTCAATAGAAACCTTAGGGTTTGCATCAAAAAGCATCCTGCATATTGCACATCATTCATGTATAGCATCTAGACCATTGCAGGAACCTCAGATAGCATCTAGGAATTATCCAAGATTTTTCTGGTATTTTTTCCATCATTTTCAGCATTTATGCATCATCATTAAGCATTTAATGTTTATATAGCAGTCGGCTAGCATCTAGTGCCAACCGACTAGCAACATCTCTAGTATAAATAGAGGCTTAGCACAATCATCTATTTATTCATCATATTCACCAAGAGAGCCATTAAGCGCTTGTCATCCTCAGCATAAGGCGCATAGGAGATGGAAGTTTCAGCCATCTCTCTTCAGCGTTTGTCTCCTACAGCCCTAGGCGCCTCAAACGCATGAGCATTCAGCCATCTACATCAGTAAAATGCAGCAGTTCAAAAAGATAATAAAGCAAATACTATCTCGGTAACGGGATAGGGAGCCCTTCAGTGGGTAATTCGGGACCCCATACGGTGTACAGTTCTCATCTCTCTCTCTCTCTCGTATCTCTCTAAAGTTTGAAGTATTAAAGTGGATTGCTAAACTCGCGAAACTCAGGAAACAGAAGACGGTGTGAGCATTTGTGTGACGGGATCCTCCAATGCGAAGACTTCCACTACATGTTACATTGGTATTAGATTCAGCTTGTTCACACACCGTATCCTAGCGTGAGGGCATCCTTGGATGGGCAGATTGCGTTCCAGCACGCCCACCGACTTCAGCATCATGTCTACAAAGGAGAGTACTCATCAACCGGAAGACGTCCCCCCCAAAGGAGACCTTGCTCTTCCGTCTACCGCAGACACCATAGCTCTTCTTGGAGCTCAGAACCAGCTGCTCATGGAGCGTCTCCAACTCTTGGAGGCAAGAGCAGCACGTCCTCGTCCGCCTCCAACAGCACCCAACTACATCTCCCTCTTCTTTCAGATGGAACAACAAAGGAGAGAGGACGAGGCCCAAAGGAGAGAAGAAAAAGCAAAAGCAGAAGCTAGAAAGCAACAAGAAAAAGCAAAAAGACCGGACTATGAGGAAGCCCAACGCAAGATCGACGAAGGCCGGCGTCAGGCTGAACTCACTACTCGGGAGCACCAACGTGAGCTCAATCGAGAACGTATGTTACTCGCGCACCAAAGGGAAAAGGAGGCCATTCATCTTAGATACCAGCACCTCTCTTCAGCATCCCCAGTCTCAACTGCACCAGCCAGCAATCCGCAACATCAACTACCATCATTCGAAGTCAACCTAATTTCAATAAGTATGATGGTAAGTGTGATCATTTAGCAGTAAATCAATTTATTCATCAATTTACTGCTCATTTTCCATTAGCTAGGATCAGAGATCCTCGGGATAGAGTCCACGTAGCGGCTCCCCATCTCACAGGTGAGGCAGTCACTTGGTGGCAGCATTGGTCTAATCTCTATACAGACCACACCACAGGTGTCACCTTTTAGCTGGGATATCTTTGTCCATGACCTGAAGACCAAATTCCTCCCGCCCCAATACATGACCGGTCTGGCAAATGAGTTCTATCGACTCAGACAGAACGGATCCCCAGTGCTTCAGTTTTCCGGCAAGGTTATCACTTTAGCACAGCAGTTAGGGTTATCTCCACAAGCCAAGATGGAGCAATTCATTCGTGGATTGGATCCTAACATTCGGTTCACTGTTCGTAACTTTGAACCCAGTACATATGACCGGGCTTTGACTCTCGCTCAAAATGAAGAAATGAAGATGAACGGAGGCAAACCCAAGCAGTCATCTCAGTCCAGTACCAAACCCCAGCAGCAACAATCCACTGCATAGCGAGGGAAAGGTAACACATCTTCTAAAGATGCTAAGAAGGACGGCAATAATAGCTCCAGTTCAGGGGGTAAGAAAGACAGAATCCAAGCCTAAGAAAACTCCCGATGAAAAGGCTAAAGCAAGCATTACTGGAGGTTATCTTCCTCCAGAAAAGCAAAAGAAGAATCAATCAGAAAATAGATGTTTTTTACGTCACATCATAGGGCATGGTAAGAAGGATTGCCACAAATGGCAAGCAGAACAAGCCGCTAAAGCCCCTTCTGCCACAGTTGCCACAACCTCCCCAGCTCCTCTAGCCCCGCCAATGCGGTTCAACTTTTACCTTCTATGCATCCTATGCCATCAGTGGTATTTGATGCTAAGCAGGAGGGTGAGAGCGATGCTCCACAGAAGAGCCTCATCCGAGCTTATGGCTCTGCCAAGGGCCAACAGTTTGTAGTCCTTTTTCATATGGGTAGTTCTGAAGACGCCGTCTCTCCCCAATTGGCTAATAAATTGAACTGCACATTAGTCCCATATCATCTGGATGTGGACGGGTTTACACCTGCTCTTCGCACCCACATTTCCCAGAAGGCATAACAATTTTCCTTTGACCTGTCCAGACATCAGGACATTATGCTCAGGGACGATCTCCCGCACAGTCTCCCACCCTCTCGCCCTGAGGACCATCACATTGATTTGGTCCCTGGATCAGATCCTCCTAGTACGTTTCCTTATCGTCTTTTCAAGACTTTAGAGGGCAAGTTAGAAAAGCAATTATCTAAGCTTCTCCGAGCCGGATTTCTTCAGCCTTCTTCCTCACCATTTCTTGCACCTATCCTATTTGTTCAAAAGTAGGACAAGTCTGCACGCCTTTGTGTAGATTACACGACATTAAACAAACTCACCATCAAGAATAAGTTTCCTATGCCAAGGATAGAGTACAGTTTGGAGCGTTTAGACGGTGCTAAGTTTTTCCCTAAGATCAACCTCAAGAGTGGTTACCATCAGGTCCGCATTTTTGAAGCTAACATTCCAAAAACAGCTTTCCAGACAGAGCATGGACACTATGAGTTCGTAGTCATGCCTTTGGGCTTACAAATGCACCCGCAACCTTCAATAAGATAATGTCTAGGATTTTCGCAGTCCACATTGGAAAGTGTGTTTTCATATTCCTTGATGACATACTAGTCTTCTCAACCACTGCGAAGCAACACGAGAAAGATGTGGAGAAAGTCTTGCAACTTTTGCGAGATAATCAGCTCTACATAAACGCCAAAAGTCTGTCTTTGGCGTTAAAGAAGTTCAGTATTTTGCCTATATCATTGGTTCCGATGGGATTAGACTGGATCCATCAAAGGTTCAGGAAATCTTAGATTGGAAATCTTAGATTGGAACATTCCTAAGACCGCCAAGGAATCCGCTCATTCGTAGGTCTTTGTCAGGCCCACAGTACCCATGTCCATCAGTTTTCCAACCTTGCAGCACCTCTTACTGACTTGCTCAAGGAGGTGAAGACTCGCAAGAAAGTTTCAGTTACAAGCAAGCCACTTCATGCATTCCGTGCACTCCAAAAAGCTACCTCAGAAACGCCTATATTAAAGTTTGCATCTTGGGATGAATCTTTCGAGGTCATTACCAAATTACCAATGCAAGCAATGTAGCCATAAGAGCAGTTCTCCAACACGACAATAGACCCGTGGCATATTACAGTAGAAAGTTGGATGTCGCCGAAAAGAATTATTCGGTATATGACAAAGAGCTTTTAGGTGTGATCACAACACTCAAACATTGGAAGCCTTTTCTTTATGGACAAGTTTTCACAATGAAAACAGACCACCAAGCACTTAAGTGGCTTCAAACTATGCTTGGTGCCCAGTGGAGTGATCGACAGGCCAGGTGGAGTCAACTCTTCCAACATTTTGGAGGAATGATTGAATATATCCCTGGTAAGCATAACCCAGTAGCAGATGCTCTTAGTCGAAAGGCCAGCATCCAGACAGTCCAAGAATCTACCATTCTCGAAATCACGGGAAAGGACTTAGATAGTATGAAAGACCAATATGTCGACTCCCCTGAGTTTGGTACTTAGTACAGTTTGGCCCTCAATTCTAAGCCAGGCCATTATTCCATCCAGAACGGTTGGTTGTTCTTCAAGAACCGCCTCTATCATTCGGGAAAAGCGTTCCGCTCTTCTCCATGATACCCATGACTCCTTAGTCGAAGGACATAGGGGTATCAACAGTACCCTCGAGAAATTAGAACGGTCCTTTTATTGGCCAAAGATGAGGTGTGATGTCTATGCACATGTACAAGCCTATAAGATTTGTCAAAAAGTAAAGGTTCCACATACAAAGAAGGCTGGTTTACTTCAAACTTTGCCTATCCCCGACGGACCTTTCATCAACATATCTATGGACTTTGTAGACCTCTACCAGCATCCACCAGATCCCGTAACACTTAGTGTTTCACCAAGCATACGGCCACAGCCGAGGACGTAGCTCGTCTGTTTCTCAAGCATTGGTACCCAATTTGTGGTTTGCCTAGCACCATCACCTCAGATAGAGATTTCAAGTTTACCTCGCATTTCTGGAGGGCATTATTTGAAAACTTCGGAACTAAGTTGCAATTATCTAGTGCATTCCATCCACTGAGTCAATCAAGGACCGCTTGACCAAAGCACAAGAAGCATATAGCAGACACGCGAATAAGTCTAGACGAGATGTCCACTTCAAGGAAGGGAATTGGGTCTATTTGCGTATCATGAAACAAAGATTGAAACAAGTGGACAAACGTTGTCCCAAGCTTTCATTCCGTAGTTTTGGCCCTTTTCCAATAGTTAAGAAGTTAAGTGATGTCTCCATGAAGTTAAAGTTGCCTACCAGTTAGACAATGCATGATGTTTTCCATGTTTCTTGGCTAAAACCATATGTTGGTCCAGAAGTGTTTGATGTTTCAGTCAGACGTGGTAGACGAAGCAGAAGTCATTGAGCTCGAGCAGATCCTTCTTCATTGTTGGAAGCATGGTTCCAGTCAACGGATATGTCAGTTCTATACGAAATTCCGAGATAGAGGTACCCACGAAGACGTATGGCTAGACGAGGAGTTCTTTCAAGAGTACCCCCAGTTGTTGGCGGACTACTTGGAAGCCATGAACCTACCGCCAAGCTAAGCAAGAGGGAATGTCACATACTCTCTGCACCGTAGTGCATGGTGACAAGCTGGCTCATCATCAGCAATGCGACATTTGTACAGTATTAGTTCCATTCACGATGATATTTGTCGTATGCCGTGACCCCATTGTATATCCTCAGTCCAGGATAAATCAAGCACGAGCTACGTAGGTCATTCTCAGCCATAGTCAGTCAGTCAATCAATCTAAGTCCCTTAACCCACTTAAAGGACGCATTCATGCATATACAATCACTAGAAACCTTAGGGTTTGCATCAGAAAGCATCCTGCATATTGCACATCATTCATGCATAGCATCTAGACCATTGCAAGAACCTCAGATAGCATGTAGGAATTATCCAAGATTTATCTAGGATTTTTTTGGTATTTTTTTCCATCATTTTCAGCATTTATGCATCATCATTAAGCATTTAATGTTTATATAGCAGTCGGCCAGCATCTAGTGCCAACCGACTAGCAACATCACTTGTATAAATAGAGGCTTTGCACAATCATCTATTCATTCATCATATTCACCAAGAGAGCCATCAAGCGCTTGTCATCCTCAACATAAGGAGCATAGGCGATTGCAGTTTCAGCCATCTCTCTTCAGCATTCAGCCTTCAGTCCATCTTGCATTTTCTGCATCCATGCAGTTTTCAGCATTCATTCATTCATTGTTTTGCTCCAGCCATCTCTCTGCAGCATTCTCATTCATTTACAGCATTCATATACAGTCTAGAACAGAAGTCATTGAGCTCGAGCAGATCCCTCTTCATCATTGGAAGCATGGTTCCGGTCGACGGATATGTTAGTTCTATACGAAATTCCGAGATAGAGGTACCCACGAAGCTGTATGGCCATACGAGGAGTTCTTTCAAGAGTACCCCCAGATGTTGGCGGACTGCTTGGAAGCCATGAACCTGCCACCAAGCTAAGCAAGAGGGAATGTCACATGCACTCTGCACCCTCAGTCCAGGATAAGTCAAGCACGAGCTACGTAGGTCATTCTCAGCCATAGTCAGTCAGTCAGTCAATCTAAGTCCCTTAACCCACTTAAAGAGACGCATTCATACATGTACAGTCAGTAGAAACCTTAGGGTTTGCATCAAAAAGCATCTTGCATATTGGACATCATTCATGCATAGCATCTAGACCATTGCAGGAACCTCAGATAGCATCTAGGAATTATCCAAGATTTATCTAGGATTTTTTTTGATATTTTTTCCATCATTTTCAGCATTTATGCATCATCATTAAGCATTTAACGTTTATATGGCAATCAGCCAGCATCTAGTGCCAACCGACTAGCAACATCACTTGTATAAAATAGAGGCTTTGCACAATCATCTATTCATTCATCATATTCACCAAGAGAGCCATCAAGCGCTTGTCATCCTCAGCATAAGGAGCATAGGCGATTGTAGTTTCAGCCATCTCTCTTCAGCGTTTGTCTCCCACAACCCTAGGCACCTTAAACGCATGAGCATTCAGCCATCTACATCAGTAAAACGCAGCAATTCAGCATTCAGTCTTCAGTCCATCTTGCGTTTTCTGCATCCATGCAGTTTTCAGCATTCATTCATTCATCGTTTTGCTCCAACCACTTGGTGAAGGTAAAATGCAGCATTCTCATTCATTTATAGCATTCATATACAATCTAGAACAATCCCAAACAACCCCTCTCTCAGCCCTAGCTTTGCATCCCTCCCTCATACCATTGGGAAGAGTGCATAGGCTCAAGATTGGACATCTTTGGTGCTTCTACAGCAGTGCACAGTTCAGCCCAACACTTGGTCTTCACAGGTCTTGCATTTGGCTTATCGTCAGTCACACCGTCAGTCTCTTTAAAGATAAAAAAGCAAATACTATCTCGATAACAAGATAGGGGGCCCTTCAATGGGTAATTCAGGACCCCATACGATGTACATTTCTCATCTCTCTCTCTCTCTCTCTCGTATCTCTCTAAAGTTTGAAGTATTAAAGTGGATTGCTAAACTCGCGAAACTCAGGATACAGAAGATGGCGTGAGCATGTGTGTGACAGATACAAAAGACGGTGTGAGCATGTGTGTGACAGGATCCTCCAATGCGAAGACTTCCGCTGCATGTTACACCTCTCTACCTGACACCTAGAGTGGACAACTCACTCTCTCTCCCCTTCCTGAGGCCTCTTTGGCTATATTTTCTGCAGGAGAAGTCGTTTGATTCCCGCCCTTGAATGAGACGAATTTGTATTTAGCCCTTCGTAGTTGTATCTATAGCCCTTTGTGGTTGTTTTTCTTGAACTAATTGAAGAATCTTTTTCCCCAAAAAAAAAAACAGTTAGCTGATCACAATGGGTTTGGGGGAAACTCCATCTTCCCTCCCACCCCTACATCTCCCTTGCTTCAGGAGGCTCCCCCTTATTCCGTTGTTCTCCCCTCCTCCTCTTTTCTACCTTTATTGTGTTTTTTCAACACAATCACACCTCATCATAAGGTGTCTCTTAATATCTCCATATTGCAGTCTCTTCCCATGCATATTGGGTTGGCTTATGATCTACTCCACCATGTAAGATGTTGGTCAATGCAGAGCTCAGTACTATATAAGTCTACTGACTTCAACCAGACACTCCCTGGGCACCTCTGCCATTGCAAAGCTCATTGAGGTAGCTTCTAAGTCGAGGCCTGCCATTGCAACATTGACACCATGCAGTAGCAAGGATCCCTAGTTCTTGTTTGCCCCATCAAGAGGTCACCGTATGCAGTAGTCATCCCAGTTGTCAACAATGAGGTGCTATTTCTTCTAACCATCATTGATCCCCCATGCGAAGGATTCCAATGGCCAATGCACTAGCAAGGTTCGCTGGTGTGTGGCTAGGCTGCCACTACTCCCTCTCCACTCTATTGGTTGATAACTCTAATGTTTTCCTGCTGAATTACCACATGGTTTACCTCCTAGTAGGGCCATGCACCATAAGGTTGAGCTCGTTCCATGTGTTCAACCTATGAGCACTAATTCGTGAAGGATGAATCAACTAGAAGAGGATGATATTGCTCGATAAGTGTCCAAATATCTCTGAATGGGTCAAATTTTGTGCACTCACCCTCCTCCGCATCGGACTTGGAGAGACGATTCGGATGCTCTCTGGTGCATTGCCTTCGTTACGCTTTCTGTCGCCATTTTCTATCCTTTGCTCTTCCCAAAGCCTCGCTCCATGTTTTTCTTGTTACCGTGCTTCCTCCTTCCAAATGTGTTCCTGCCTCTTGTCAGTGCCATGCTTGTCCTACTTCTTCCTCCCGTCATCATCGATACTCAACCTCAACCTCACTCCATACTTTGTCCATAGTGGACATCTATCTCCTTGGTTTTTCGATAAAACTCTTCCACCAAAGCTGCAATCCTCTCTGTCGTCAAAGTCAAGATCTTGTCCAAGAGGTATTCGAGAGAAACCATTTTGTAAGCCAAACGGGACATGCCATGACAGATTCTACCACATGTCCAAGAGTTAAAGATATAAAGAGAGGGGAGAGAGAGAAGGGAATAGGGATCTTGCACAATATATGTACATAGATGAATCCAAGAACATGCCCAAATTCACCTTAAAAGAAAGTGCAATTTATAACCTCATCGTAGTCACCCACAAGACAATAAACCATCAACTCCATCATGCATAGTATGGACTAGATACTACAACATCCCCACTAACGTCATCAGTGCCCAATAGTGGGTGTAGAACTTGGTATCAATATATGCTCCCACACACACACACGAGCATACATTCATACAAAGGTCTTTGTACTAAGTTTCTGTCAAAGCTTTGGAGATATAGGGCAGACTCAGCCATAATGAAGCCTAGCACTAAGGATCATAACAAATAGAAAGAATTATTACAACAAAAAGGTAGTTGATAGAGCATAGACACCACGAAAGATAGAAAGAATTAACACAATATCAACTGGCTGCAACTTGGACGAAAACTTCACAATGTGAAATTCGCATGTTCGTTGATACAGCATAAAGATATACCTAGATGAATCCAGGAACATGCCCAAATTCACCTTAAAAGAAAGTGCAATTTATAACCTCATGGTAGTTATCCACAAGACAATAAACCATCAACTCCATCATGCATAGTATAGACTAGATACTATGACATCCCCACTAATGTCCTCAGTGCCCAATAGTGGGTGTAGAACTTGGTATCCATATATGCTCCCACACACACACACACTGAGCAGGGAACAAGCCCGTCCCCTTTCAGAGATTTATTCAGGAACAATCCACGAACATGCTAGCCAGGATCAATACAACAATGAATACAAAAGCAAACAAATATGCCGATGTAGTATATCCAAGTCGATGTCAGTGTCGAGGCACAAGATCTCTAATGCCGAGCATACCACGGAGATGACCCACAAAAATCTCTCACCAGGCTAGTACCAGATACAAAACCCAAATCCAAGTCGGGATCCACACCAAATCCAAGGCCAAGTCCAAGTCCAAATCCAAATATCAAATCCCAAATCTCAATGATGCCCAAGAAAACCCCCTCGTATTTTAAAGGTTTCATAGTTATTTAAATAAGCCATACATTTATAAAGTGGGGCCGTGTTTTGAAGGCTTCACACACATTTGGGTTGGAGGCGCCCAAGAATATGGAAAAGACCAAGAAACTGAGTTAGGGGCTTCAATGTGGCCACTAGAGAGCTGTCGCTTTGTCGCTTTTTCCCTCATGTAAAAACACAAAGACAAGGTGACTATGCATGAAATATCAAATTTCTAAGATTAAAGGGTCATCGACTTCATTGCCAACAACATTTGCACCCACGCCATCTTTTTCGTTATGCATGTGTCTTCACCAAACTCCTTACTTGGCAATGCAGCCCTGGGGCTTGTGTTGCTACGTGGCAGCGTGGCCTAAGGTGCCCCGAGCAGCGGGCACCCGCACAGCCCTATAGCACCTACATCGCAGACATAGTTGTTTCCATTCGGCATACGACGCCATATCGTGCGGAATACAATACCGTATAGACTCGTACGGTTTTTTCAGGGGAAAAATAAAAAATTTTTTAATCTTTTTTTTTTATCTTGATGAGTGGGCATGTGACCGCTTTTATGTTGACGAGATGTGACCGAGAAGGAGGCTCTATCAACATCCTAGCCTACACCGCCTTCTCCAACCATGCCTCAATTCCCTTGCATTTTGGTGATCCATGGCAGTAGGACTGTCAATAGTCTGCCAAGATCACAAATTGCCTCATGCAGGACCCAACGATTTGCCAGCACATTGACAAATCTGGGAGTTGTTCTCCTCCCCCTCACCCCCCCCCTCCAAACCACTGCTACAGCCTTGAATGGGACTCTCCAGGAGATCAGCCTCTTCCTGCAGGAGGCCACTCCGGACAGACTCCAAACCTTTTGCAAGGAGGAGTGGAGTCTTCACTGCACCTTAGCCTCGCTTCGATGCCTTGAGGAACAAGATGCCAAGATGAAAGCCACCCGTGCTTCATCAAAGGCCTTGGAGGTCCAACGTGTGGAGTACCGATATCACGCACATGCCCCTTTCTTCTAGACACAGGTAAGATTGATAAGAGATTTCTTCACATGCACTGGCCTACACCACCATCTCAGATGGCATTCGACTTCGAGGCCCTCCCAGAACAGTGGAATCAACCCCCCCCCTTCCCCCCTTTCGCATCCGAGTCTGATTAAAGGAAATTAAGCAAAAAAAAAGAGGGTATTGTTGATAAAGCACAACTACATGTTTACAATAAACCCAATAAAGATCTTGCAAATGAATATTAGCAAATAAATTTTGTGCATTTGAAAGCAAGAAATCAGTTTGAAAATAGTGTCAGAGTTGGTGCAGCGGAATACACACACACGTAGAGAGAAGTTGACGCAGAGAGAGAGAGAGAGAGAGAGAGAGAGAGGTTGGCGAACAGCTTTGATATGTATTAGCAATGAATAGGTTGAATTTTACAATGGTTGGGCATGGGTATATATACCCTCTCAATGGAAATGGCCGACTCACTTAGATACGACTGAATCCACATGAGATACTATATTTTAACACCCTCTCTGAAGCTCATAGTGGACATAGAAAAGAAACCAAGTCGATGTAGATGCAACCATGGACACCTCAATACTGGCAGGATACTGAATACACCTCGGAAAATGCACCAAACAACCTGTCTCCTCAAGGAATGCCATCTTGAGCTTCAGTTGCCACATAGAATAATGAATTGCAGACAACTCCACATCCATGATCCCCCATTCGTTGAACTGAGAACACACACGTCCAAAAGAACCTTGAACTGTTGACACACGACGCCCAAAATTCTGCTATACCAGGAACTCATCCCATCCATAGTCTGCTACCAATGAACTACGAACACATCACGTCCATAGATTTGTCAAGCTGTTCCATGCCAGATGCATGTGCCTTGAACTCTGACACACGGGTCCAAATCACCAAAACGGGAGCACAGACTGCCCCTCTCTGCCACTCACATGCCTCTCTCTGGCTGAAGCATGTGGTAGCATCCATCCACCAAGCTAGAATGCTGGAGTATGTGCCAGTGAAGTCCTCGCCACACCGGCAGACGCCGTAGCATCCCTCTTAGAATCACTGTCACTGTCATCCTCGTCAGCTTTGCCTTTGCCTTTGTCATTTGTCGAGCCTTGAGCTTTAGCTTTGGATTTGCAATCCCGAGCCAAATGCCCTCGCTTTCCGCACTTATAACAACGGCTCCTAGACTTCTTATTGGATTCCGATGCAGCATGTGCCGATTCTACATCCTTCGGAACCCGAATCTTGCCTTGGGAAATGAGCACTACTTCCTCCTCAATGAGAAAAGAGCTGAGATCATCAAATTCCAGCTTTTCCTTCATGACTTGTAAGCGTAATGCCCTCGAGACCATCTCGTACTCCTCAGGCAACTTCGTAAGAACCAAGGCAGCTAACTGGGTACTAGTTAATGCACTATTCATAGCCGATAACTGATCATGGATAACCTTTGCCTTCATTAGAAGTGACTGCATACAGGTCCCGGTTTCAAACTTGATGGAAAACAACTGGCCGAGAAGGGTTACTGCTCGCATTGTTGAGTCTCGATCAAACAGTCCTGCAAGCTTTGACCACATTTCCTTGGCAGTCTTTAAAGTCTGAATGGCAGGGGAAATTTCCTTGGTGAGAGATTCTGCAATCGCCGACATCGCCTTCGCATTGTGAGCATCCCAATCCACAAGAGATTTGAGAAACTCCTCCTCCTGAAGACGTGTGAACCGATTGCTATCCCTTCGGGGACATTCCTCCGAGCCATCAACAATGTCCCATAAGCCTTTTCTGCTAAACCATAGCCTCATGATCAAGTTCCAATGCGCATAGTTGTCGCCATTCAGTTTGTCGTCCTTGCTTGAACACGGGAGACCCATCTCATAAACTCCGTCCAAGATCTTCTCAATCGATCCAAGATCTTCTCAATCGATCCAAACCTCCTCTCCGTAGCCCTCTTGTAACAGTCAACACAGTTGAAATCTCGTCCCGAGTCCTCGAGCACTTTGACCTGCAAGTCTTGGCCGCGTCCTGGATTCCACTCCCGAGGCTCCACCCTTGCGTCACCGGTGCCCTCCTGGCCTGCTATGATGCTGTCCAAAGCAAAACCAGCCTCCAAAGTGCTCTAAAAAAACTGGCCGACAAAACAGGGCAGGAAAACGCAAGCCCACAGCCAACCAGGAGAAAACGCAGCACTGAAGCTGAAAACGCAGGTGAAAAACAGCTCGATGAAGCAAAACGCAAACCTCCAATCAGGCGGAAACCGGGAGGGCACGCGAGTTATTCTTCGCTTTTCCTTTAGCGGGAAACTTTGCCAGTGCAACGGCCCGAGCAAACAGCACACTCTGATCTCGGGAGATGAGGGGACCTGGCTGAGTCCCCTGGCCTGCCCTGAGCACGTCTTCGCTCACGACTACTAGTCGCTCGAAGTTGGGGGTGCTCTCTCTCTTGCATGTAGCTTTAGCGACGTTTGACGCTCTGGCGGCACCTAGATGCAGGAGCCTCTTCCGCGGGGTCTCCCCGTTAGCCTCTTCCTAGCATCGAACCGGAGCCTGTACTCTCGGCCGTGCAACGGCCCGAGCAAACAGCACACTCTGATCTCGGGAGATGAGGGGACCTGGCTGAGTCCCCTGGCCTGCCCTGAGCACGTCTTCGCTCACGACTACTGGTCGCTCGAAGTTGGGGGTGCTCTTTCTCTTGCATGTAGCTTTAGCGACGTTTGACGCTCTGGCGGCACCTAGATGCACGAGCCTCTTCCGCGGGGTCTCCCCGTTAGCCTCTTCCTAGCATCGAGCCGGAGCCTGTACTCTCGGCCGTCACCCGCCGGGCAGGCTCCACGACGTCGGCAGCGAAACGCACTCTTCTTCTTCTCCACCTCTCTATGCGCTTGTCCAAGGACCCTAGAGCCTCAGCTCTGATACCATGTCAGAGTTGGTGCAGCGGAATACACACACACGTAGAGAGAAGTTGACGCAGAGAGAGAGAGAGAGAGAGAGAGAGAGAGAGAGAGAGAGAGGTTGGCGAACAGCTTTGATATGTATTAGCAATGAATAGGTTGAATTTTACAATGGTTGGGCATGGGTATATATACCCTCTCAATGGAAATGGCCGACTCACTTAGATACGACTCAATCCACATGAGATACTATATTTTAACTCGTGCAGGCATACACGCTGTGAGAGAGAGAGAGAGAGAGAGAGGTTGGCGAACAGCTTTGATATGTATTAGCAATGAATAGGTTGAATTTTACAATGGTTGGGCATGGGTATATATACCCTCTCAATGGAAATGGCCGACTCACTTAGATACGACTGAATCCACATGAGATACTATATTTTAACAAATAGGCCTCAAGGGTTATGTAGACTGCCTTGAATTTATTTTAACAAAACAGTAAACGAAACACATCCTTATGTTCCAATCGCTGTCAAATTGCTCATGGCACAAAGAGACACAAGAAATGGCCTGGACTTCTGCTACTTTTAAGTCTTTTTATGCACTACAAAATGGTGCCACAACTACAAGAAAATAAGCTTACCTGTAGCATTCTTTACCCGCCCCTCTTGCCTTGTGCAAACAACATTCAACTTAAAGACAATTGTATTCTTTTCATTGGCCAAGTCATTTTCTGCCAAAACAAGAAATCAGCTTAGCCAGTGCCATACATACAGCCAGATAGTATCAACATAAGCTATAAAGTTTTGCCTAAGGAGGTTTTCTATTTATTAGTTAAATTCTTATGTAGACATAGCAACCAGTACCTGACTTGTAATCAAATAAGCGTGGATCAACCTTGATGGGAATCAGCCCCAAGCGGTGAGCCAACACCTCATCTTGAATTACAGAGGTGTTATTTGCAACAAATACCTTCTCTATTGCCATGGTAGGGATCTTGAGAAGCAGACCAAAATCACAAAATCTGTAAGGCAATGCAACTCAAGCCTTTTGATTTTCAAGCCAGAAAGAGAGAGCTCGGTATACCTCTGCAATCAAAATCCTCCTGAATGCATTGGCTATGGCAGCATCAATACCAATCATGTCAAACTCAATGTCGTCATTATCCAGAGAGATCACTTCAACACGGAAATTTTTGCAGAAATCACTCAGCCGGAGGCTATTATCAAATCCAGACAATGAGTATGCCCCAGAATACTGCAGGGATTCTGTCTGCACTCCTGCGCAAAACTCTAATGAGATACAAACCCTGACTTCAACTCAGTTTCAAAGAACAATGGCCATGCTCTTGACAGCAACAAAATGAAAATTTATTTTTTGACAAGAAAGAAAGGTATAGCTAAGTCCTTAACTAAAAGGAAGACGAAACACTCACGAAATCAAAACTAAGAACTTACTTCTCGCCACACACAACGTACCAAAGCAGGAGAAAGCCAATGGGCATCTAGCCCAGCGGTGCGGGCCTGTGACTCAGGAGGGGAAGTCCTGAGTTCAAATCCCCACATGCTCCCATTGGTATTGTGGCTGCAAGGCGGCCACAAGTTGTGACTATCAAGGATCTACTCAAGGGAAAGGGGGGGGAAAAAGAGCAAGAGAGGAACTTAGAAACGGACACGGCCATGCCCGTGGTTGCAATAAAAGAAGACCCTAATGTCAGCTCAGAAAAACAGAATAGCGGCCATTCTCTTCTTTGTTCGCGATGGCAACAAAGCTGCCCTAGACAAATCCTAATTTTTCACGGAGAAATAAATGCAGCAAGCAATCCTAATTTTTCACGGAGAAATACATGCAGCAAGCAATCCTAAATCCTTGGGAAAGAAAAACCCGCAGTACGCAGAACGCACGTAAGAAGGGGCGTCCGCGGCGCAGACGACTCGAGTTCGCTGGACCTCCAGGTGAGGGGGAAGCTGGCCGCTGGGGACATCGGGCATGTCCAGGGCAGAGATGGAAGCCATGGCTACTTCGTCCTTCCTTCGTAAACCCTGTGCAATAAGGACACTAAACCTTGCATATAATTGTGGCTTACATCCTGTTGTGCAACTTCACCTTAGGGTTTACCTAGCCTGAGGTATGAAGTGTATATACGTCTGTATGTTCACACCATCAAATGTTTCTTGTAGTGGAGAAAATGATTCATTGCAAGATCCTAGAATTGCCAAAATCCTGAACAACAAAGGTTTGAGAAGGTTTTCTGACTGCTAGGATGGGGCTTCAATTGGGTGAAACTTGAGCAGCTGGAAGAGGAACTTGGTTTGTCTTACAGGGAAGGGCAACTTGTTAGGCATGTACTGGATGAGATACAGAAGGGATGGGCCTCCATAGTTGTGGATGAGTCTTGTTGGATAAAGGACTGGTCTGGTTTAATGGGTCTAAACTGGACAGTGGATCAACTAAGGCTCTGTACAAAGCACTGAGAAATAGTGTGTAATAAAATTTGGAGAGTGAGCTGGAGTTCTAGTTGCTGGAAAATGAAATGGAAGGCAATATGGGAGAGTGAAATTCCTACAAAATCTCAGGTTTTTCTATGGAGAGTATGCATGGGAGCCTTGTCTATTGGATCTAAGTTGGCACAAAGGAATTTTACCAGTGGGGGGATGATGTCCTATATGCAAAACTGCTTTGCAAGATGGAAAGCATGCCTTTTGGGATTGTCGTGCCATTAGGAGTACTTGGACCAAGATTGGAAAACGGGTTCATTGACTTAGGGGTACAAGGTCAATGGGGGGACTTGTTATTAGGAAGATGGACTTGTTATTAGGAAGATGGACAACCAGTGTTAGACATGTTGATCTGATTTTTAACATAATCAGGTTTTGTTGCTTTGTGGGAGATCTGGAGTTCCATGAATTGTATTGTATTTCAAAAGGCTTATGACACAGGAATTGATGTAACTGGGTTGATGCATAAGTGTATATGTATGTGCTGGTCTGTATGTATGGCTAATAAATTGGATATGGTGGAGTTGGTTCAGATGATTCAAGCCCTGCAAACAACCATCACTTGATCTTTTCCTTTGGGAGAGACCTTCACTCATACTGGGCTTTGCCTAATTGTTTGGTGTATTTGCTTTCAGGGTCTCTCAAAGCTGAAGTTAGAGCCTAAACCAATCAAGTATGGACCAAAGACTAAGAGATGGTACAGGAAGGTGAAGCAGATAAACTACACTTTTGTTGCCTTTATTGAGAATCTAGCTGGTACCAGACCCACATTAAAAATTTGGTCCAATAAAGGGGATGTGCTGGAAAAATATGCACCCAAAGGATGCACCAGTGAAGCTATGGTTGAAGCCTGTATTCAGCTTGGATATCAAATATCTTGGGAGAAATCTTCCTTTGTATTTAAGAATGATAGATGGGATCTAATCTACAACTTGCTTAACAGAGCTTAAATGATAAATTAGCTATTGTAATGTTGATAAGATGTAATGTCTTTTTATTAATACATACATATATATACATATACACACACACACACACACACACACACACACACACACACACACATATACATATATAGGTCCCCAAAAAATGTTTCATTGCATTTAACCAAGGAATATCTTAGTAATTATGATTAGGAGTGGAATCCACTCCGAAAACAAGAGCATTAAGCTCCATTAGGGTGAATTGGAGTGGGACAATATTAATAGTGTTCATGCATTTCATATTTTTTCATGCATTGTTTGGATTGGTAGCTTAGAAGCATACAAATCCATAAAAAACAATCAAAAAACATTTATTTGCTTACATAACCATTATTGACTAAGATTAGTGTTGGAATTAGGGTTGCAGGAATGCACACACAACTTCAAGAAGATGAGGAAGCTTGAGCACAACACAGTAGTGTATTATGAGTGCCAAAAATGAAAGATAACAAGCCCTAGAAGATAATGGGCGTATATACAATGCACGGGGGAAAAAACCTCCTAGTGAGGGAAAAAGTGCCCCGGCGGTCCTAAGTGTGTTCACACACATCACTACTATAATATGGTAACAAATCCCCCCTGGAGTGATGCGGTGAACAAGAGCTAGCACTCATGTATAGGGAAGTGTCTAGCTATGTGGATGAATCCACAAAAGGGAGTAAGCCCAAAGCTTTGCGAAAAGCTTCGAACTTCTCACGAGGCAGAGCCTTTGTGAAAAGGTCTGCAAGGTTATCCTGTGTTGGCACATAAGCCAAACTGATCTCTCCTGCAGAGAGTCTCTCCCTGACATAATGGTAGTGCACCTCAATGTGCTTCGTACGAGCATGGAACACTGGGTTCCACGCAACTGCCAATGCGCTCTGACTGTCAGTGAAGATGGTGGTGGCAGATGGCTGCCCCACCCAAATCAGCCATAAGGCGTCTGAGCCACACACACTCAACCGTAGCTGTGAAAGCTGCCCTGTACTCAGCTTCACAACTAGAAGTGGCCACAGTAGGCTGCTTCTTGCTCAACCATGATATGCATGAGCTTCCAAGCATGAAGCAAAAACCACTCGTGGACACGCGTGTGTCATAACAACCAGCCCAGTCAGAATCTGAAAAAACATGTAAATCTGGCGGCAATGATCCCCCCTTGGGATAAAACAACCCAAGATGCCGAGTACCACTCAAATAGCGAAAGATACGCTTCACTGCCTGCCAATGCTTAATGCCTGGGCTATGCATAAATCTGCTCACCTGTGAGACTGCAAACTGAATGTCTGGCCTCGTAATGCATACATAAATGAGGCAACCAACAGCTGTCTGATAGAGTGTGACATCAAAGTGATCTCCAGCATCATGAAGACTCAACTTCAAACCTGTCTCGATTGGAGTAGCAATAGGCTTGCAGTCTTCAAGGCCAAATCTCCGCAACAATGTTTCAATATACTTTGTCTGACACAAAGCAATACCTCCATCACACTGCTTAAATTGTATCCCCAAATAATGATGCAAATGCCCCAAATCTGACATCTCAAAAGAGGCATTCAAATCAGCCTTAAAATCAGCAATATGACTCTCATTTGGTCCTGTGAGCAGCATGTCATCGACATAGAGAGCAATGATTAGATGTACACCATCCACACGTTTAACATACAAAGTGCTTTCTGTTGGACTATTCTGAAACCCATGTGCAGTCAAATATGCATGTATTTTTTCATACCAAGCTCGTGGAGCTTGCTTTAAACCATATAAAGCCTTTTTTAACCTGCACACTTTGTTTTCCTGCCCTCTTTGAACAAAACCACGAGGCTGCGATACATACACCTCCTCATGCAAATCTCCATTTAAGAACGCAGTCTTTATGTCCAGCTGATGTACATTCCAACCATTATGAGCTGCTAATGCACAGATGCTACGAACAGTGGTCATACGACATGTGGGAGCAAAAGTCTCATCAAAATCAATGCCCTTCTCTTGAGCATAACCTTTTGCAACAAGCCTAGCCTTATGGCGATCCACTGTGCCATCAGGCTTACGCTTCAATTTGTATACCCACTTAGTGCCAATGGCCTTCTTGCCAGGGGGCAAGTCACATAAAGACCATGTACTATTCTTCATAATAGCATCGTATTCTGCTTGCATAGCAGCCATCCAATTTTCTGAACTTTGTGCCTCATCAAATGAAACAGGCTCACTTTCATCGCACATACTAGAAACAGCCAATGCATAACAATCTGACGCATAAGAGGCACCATGAGAGCCAGAACGAGTGCGACTAGACAAAGGGGCATCCAACTTGCTGTCACGCAAAGTCTGCACCAGCCATCTAGGCATGTTCCTAGAGCCCTCAATCTCTTGTCTCTCATCCTCAAGTGCATCATGCACATCTGCATCAGATATAGGCTGATCTGTGCCATCATTTAAAACCTGCATAGGCTGAAAAACTGCCTCATGAGGTATTGCACTTGACTGTGCACCACTGAAAAGAGGCAACAATGTATCATAGACATCACGTGAGCTGATATCTGTCTCCTTAGTACATGAAACCAAGGGCTGAACTGCATCTTCCACAAATACAACATCACGGCTAACCAAAATGCGCTTTGTCTGTGGATGATACAAACGATAGCCTTTGCTCTCAGCACTATATCCAACAAAAATACATTTGACAGCTTTGTCATCCAATTTTCTGCGATGTTGCACAGGCACTAATGCATATGCCAGGCAACCAAAAACACGTAAATGGCCAACAGATGGCTTGCGGCTATGCCAAGCCTCATATGGAGTGACAACCTGTAATGCTTTGGTGGGACACCTGTTTAGTACATAAGTGGCACACATGACAGCCTCAAGCCAAAAACCATGTGGTAGACTTTGACTCTTAACCATACATCTTGCCATTTCCATGAGAGACCTGTTTTTTCTCTCAGCCACACCATTTTGCTGTGGTGTATACGGCACTGTACATTGGTGTTTTATCCCACGCTCAGCCAGAAATGCATTAAATTCTGAAGACATATACTCCCCCCCTCGATCTGAACGGAGGGTGCCCATCTTACTTTCTGACACATTTTCAGCCATAACCAAAAACTGTTTGAAGCACAAAAACACTTCGGACTTTGCCTTCAAAGGATATACCCATGCATGCCTGGTAAAATCATCAATGAAAGTCACGAAGTAAAGGTAGTTTCCAAATGATGGAGTTTGCATGGGACCACAAACATCACTGTGAACAAGCTGCAATCTGCGTTCAGCTCTCACTGATCCATCTTTGGGAAAGGAAGCACGCTGCATTTTACCCAATATGCAGCCCTCACAAACATGCTTGACAGGTGCCTCAAGCTTAGGCAAAGAAGACACCATTTCAGATTTCTGCAGGCGCAGCAAACTTGCAAAATTCAGATGACCAAAACGTGCATGCCACAGTTTTGCATTTGAAATAGCCTGCGTATCCATAATAGCACATGCTGAATCCTCTACACATTTGCCATCCATATTGAGCTTATACAGCCCTCGACATAGTGAACCAGATGCTACAATGATGTCACCACAAGAGAGATCATGAACAGTACATCTGTCATCCACAAATTTTACAACCAAACCTGTTTTGGCAAATGCGGAGACTGACAGCAGATTCTTTTTGATCCCTGGCACATACAATGCATCAAAAAGTGTAAAGGTGTTGCAATTTGCAACATTCAGCACAATCTGTCCAACTCCTTTAACGGGATAAGAGGAGTTATTGGCACAAGTGACAGTATTCCCTGTGGGAGCAGACTCAAGGAAAGTGAATAAACTGCGCTGCGAGGTGATATGCTTAGTGGCACCACTGTCAAAGTACCATACATCTGAATCTACTGCAGACATACATGTGTCATGCAAAGATGGGTCATAACTGCACTGCGCATTGAATGCCCATTCTGTATCTTGAACAACATTAGCAGATTCATTGTTAGAAGGAGAGGCATCTGCAACAGCCATACCAGCCTCTTTCTTCTTAGCCTCTTTCGCAGCCAGCTTAGGACACGCTTTGATGACATGATCATTTCCCTTACAGTACTTGCAAAATGTCTTCTGTTTGTCACCCTTCTTCTCATCTTTGTCTTCCTTCTTTGGTTGCGCAGCATTTGCAGATTTCTGCTTACTAGAAGAAAAGCCAGCTTTACCTTTCCCGCTTCTCTGACTAGCAACGAAAGCTTGATCTGCGACACGCATAATATTCCTGTTTTGCCTTGACTGGTCTTCTTGCAGCAAAACAGAAACTAACTCCTCAAATGATAAGGCATTGGGATTGCCTTTCATCATCAAGCGAAGAGTGGAAGCAAAACCCTGATAAGAATCTGGTAGACCATTCAAAACAGTCTGCACAAGTGAACTGTCTGACAGGATTTCATCTGCAGAAATGAGCTGCTCTTTGAAATCCTTGATCTTTGTCAAAAAGCTATCCATAGAATCACCTTCGTTCATATGCTCACTCTCCAACTGTTTTCGGAGGTAAGCAACACGAGCCTCATTTCTTGCCTGATACAATGTGGCAAGTACATCCCAAGCATCCTTAGAAGTCCTGCAGGAGCGAATATGTGGGATAATGGTACGTTTGACAGACAGCGCAATCAAGGCATGAGCCTGCGCATCTCTACCATCCTAACGAATCTGCTCTGCTGAAAGTGGTGGTTCTCGAACAGCTGCTACAGCACTTGTGCCTGCACCATCATCAACAGTACCTGTTTCTGATGTGTTTGCAGCATTCCCAGCCACAATAGGACGTGCATCAATACCCTGCACAATGTTCCATAACCCCTTTGCTACCAATACATGTCGCATCATATATGCCCACAATGGATAGTTGGTGCCATCCAACTTATCCTCAGCAGCCAACATGCGGAATACATCATTGTTGTCAGCCATGGCCAATGACTGTACTACTAGATGTAAATGCTGTCTGTAAGAGGTAAACCTGTATAAAATCGACCTGTGCTATGTAGCACAGCCCAAAACAGACGAATGGGCACCTGTCCTGCAGATTTTAATCTTGACAGAAAATCTGCACAGTAGGACGATTTTGCCTGCGCAGTACTTGGAATGCAAAAAACGGAGGGCGAAATGACTTCAGATCAAAATTCTGAAACGAACTAGCCCTACGGGCTTTCCCACGGCATATACTAACCTGCAGACGCTCGTGAAACCTCGTCGCAATCGGAGGAGATGAAGCGGCAGGTGCCGGTGATGCTGCCTGGGAGGAGGAAGCCTGCTCTGATACCAATTGTTGGAATTAGGGTTGCAGGAATGCACACACAACTTCAAGAAGATGAGGAAGCTTGAGCACAACACAGTAGTGTATTATGAGTGCCAAAAATGAAAGATAACAAGCCCTAGAAGATAATGGGCGTATATACAATGCACGGGGGAAAAAACCTCCTAGTGAGGGAAAAAGTGCCCCGGCGGTCCTAAGTGTGTTCACACACATCACTACTATAATATGGTAACAATTAGGACCATTAATCACACCCCATCAACTCAAAAAAGTTTTAAGAAAACTCCAAGAACTAGGCCAAACTAGCTCTTGGGTTCGAAACGTGAGCCTACAGATCCCGTGCAAGTCTAGACATGTGAGCCTAGACACGTGAGACATGAGTCATGAGCCTAGTCATGTCTAGGCTCATGAGTCATGAGCCAAGACATGTGAGTCGAAAAACATACATATACCTAACCTTGTGCCAACCAATTATTATTGCCTTAAAGACTCGTAGGACATACCTACTCATGCCCTTTGAGGATTTTTCCATCATAAAATCTAAAATAGCTACAAGTCCTAATAAAAATGGTTACTCCTTTTCTGTTCACTTTCTGTAATTAGGTGATTCAAATTACATTTGGCAAGGGTCCCACCTTTGTAGTGGTGGAAGTTGGCCAAATAAGGCTTATACATGTAAAGAGAATATGTTTTGGGCACCCCATAAGTGTGGGTTGTCAGGCAAAGTCCGCATGTATATAAGTGACTTATGAGGGTGTAGAAGATCACTTTTAATAATACAATCTACTATTGAGCTCAAGCTTGGAAGCTCCTCACTTCTCTACACAAGAGGCACAGTTTTACCGAGGAATACAACTAGTGCTAGAGAGGAATAGAGACATTCTAATGTGATCCATTGTTTGTTTTTTCTTGCATATAAACTTGTGGGTAGGGTGATTGTATGTTTTTGGTGTGTTATTTGAAGTGTCTTGGTGTGTTTTATACAAGTAGATTAAGCTTTTCCTAACCCATAATCCTTTTCTTGTGTTTTTTTATATTTTGCTTCATTTTTGGTGAAGATGGATGGTTGAGTTGAGTTCCTTGTTACAAGATTGAGGTTAACAATCTCTCTTGTTAGGCTTTTCCATTGACATCATGAGCATTAGATTAGATTAAATATACTAATTACGCTAAACTAAGAATTTTTCCACTATGTCCAAAGGGCAAAAATTGGCCCATTCCCTCATTTAGTTAGGCCAAACTATCCTTCAATTAATGCCCAATAGTTTTTTATTTTGAATAACCATTTTGGAACCACTGCTAAGCTAGATACTAAGCAAAAAAACCATGAAAATACCCACACAAAAAAAAAACACTCGCTGGTAGAATTGTGCATCGAGTCAGATTGTTTCGATCCTGGAAGTAGGATCGTTTGGGGTAGAATCGCCCAATCCAACCCATAGAGTTGGACTGTTTTGACCAAGATGGCATATGGTTGGCCTACCTTTGGAATCGTCTACAAGTGCTATAATGAACCTTTAATTGGCAATAACCATCATTGAACATGGGAGTCAATGCCACAATACCTACCAAATCTAAAAAATAATTGGCAATAACCATCATTGAACATGGGAGTCAATGCCACAATACCTGCCAAATCTAAAAAATAATTGGCAATAACCATCACTGAACATGGGAGTCAATGCCACAATACCTGCCAAATCTAAAAAATAATTGGCAATAACCATCATTGAACATGGGAGTCAATGCCACAATACCTGCCAAATCTAAAAAATAATTGGCAATAACCATCATTAAACATGGGAGTCAATGCCACAATGCCAAATCGCCAAATCCAACCCCTAGAGTTGGATTGTTTTGACCAAGATGGCATAGGTTGACCTACCTTTGGAATCTTCTATAAGTGCTATAATGAGCCTTTAATTGGTAATAACCATCATTGAACATGGGAGTCAATGCAACAATACCTGCCAAATCTAAAAAATATATTTGGTAGTGGATGTGCAATAATTTCATCGTAGTTAAGGTGCCGAATTGACTCACACTGTTTGGCAGACAATCGAATTGACTGATCCTAAAAAGTAAGATCATCATTCCCATGAAAAATTTTCCCTATTCCAAAATCTAGAATCATCTTGATCTCAAAAGTAGGATCGTCTAATTCTTAAATCATTCTACATTTAAATCAATCCTTTTACTCTGATCACTATACGATTCCAAAAGTAGAATCATTTCTTGTAGGATTGCCTTGACTGGAATCGTTCCAACAAGGATCGTTTTGTCTAAAGTCGCTTTGGCTAGAATCATTTTTTATAGAAATCGTTTTCTAATAGAATCATTGAGAGGTGAATCACTCGAGTAGGATTGTTCGATCCTATTGGGATAAAATTTTGTAGGCATTAAAAAATTAAAAAAATTTGTCAATGCAAGGAATTTGACCATAACATTAGACTTTGACCAACGAAATCCTGGAGAAAAAGTATAAAATTATAAAACCTTCTAAAAATACAAAAAACATTGGAAAATCAAGAAAAATTACCAAAAATTTGGGAAAAAACCATCACAATACAAAAAAACATAAAAATTTCAAAAACCGTCAAAATATAAAAAAAACATAGAAAATTCAAAAACATCAAAAAACCCAGAAAATCATAAAAAGAATCCAATAAGTGATTCTAGCAATGGACCACGTGCTTATGTGTTTATGTTTGGGCCAAATCTGTTGACTGTCCGAAAGAAGCCGTAGACTAGTGGGACCTGAGGAACTGGCTAGAGAACATAGGCCAACAGTAAAAAGGCAGTGCACTAACAGTCGTGCACAGATGGCAGCGCACATGCGCGCTCATTGTAATCATATGTATATTATTGTAACAATTTGATGATAGAATGTTCTCGTAATAGTAAGGGCAAGGGCGGGGACGGGACAAGAAGGAGGTCCTTCCAAGATAGTAAAGAAGGAAGTAGTTAGCAGTTTAGAGAGATAGAGATATAGAGGGATAGAGATAACAATTGAGATAGAGTTAGTATGGAGTAGAATAGCATTGTACAAGTTTAAGGAGCACAGTAATACAGAGTGCTTGAGCATTATTCATTGTGTACTATCTAAGTGGGTAAGTGAGAGTGAGCTTATGTGTTTTCTGTGTGCATTCTGTGATCAGTTTGAGAGCTTGTGTGTTCAAAACCCATTGGGCTTAGGCATTGACAGATTTGCTTCTAACCAATAGTGACTATCTTGCTCGTTAGATTGACCACCGACACTTTGGCGATCCAACTGATTTCACTCTCACCATTTCTCTCACGAGAGTAACATTCAGCCCCATAGCACTCCAGAAGGGGAGAGGAACTTCTTGCAGAAGCAATAGCCAGGTAACTTATCACCTAGTCAGTGCGAAATCAACTACAGTAGAGGAGCACGCCCTACTAGGCTTGGCAAACGCTCCCCATCTCCCCATCTCCCCACAATTCATCAACATCAACTGGCTCATCAAGGCGGAAACCACAAATACCCCACCTTCAAGGGTAAGCAGGATGAAGACCCTAACACACATGTCACAAAATTTGAGGATGTGTGGAAGGTGAATCACACTCACGCCAATGTTCTAGACGAAAGGAAGTGGTACCAGTTTTCTAGGCCACATTCGAAGATATACCAATTGAATGGATATCCCAATATGACCCGGACCACTTCCATGTTAACAATCCTAAAATGGGATTGATCATGGTGATAGTCACAAGATTAAGCATAAAACTTAAGGTGGGTTATAAAGAATTCCATGAGAGAGAGAGAGAGAGAGAGAGAGAGAGAGAGAGAGAGAGAGAGAGAGAATAGCACACTCAAGACACAAGCTCTATTCTATTGCATTCACAACGAACCATACAATGATATAGGCCTCTAGCCTTATCCCACTTTACACATCATCATCCATGTGGCACTCCCTTTTCCACTCTTTTGGTCAACACTCACACACCATACAATATTACATCGATTACATCTCTCAATACCCCCCTCTTAATTGAGGTGTTCCATAACTCACCCATCACCCATACCAATGTAGCAGTACACAACCACAATCACTACCTCTCAACACTCCCCCTCAATGATACATTCGAGTGTCCATCAATTGAACACGTGTGCGCGTGTCTACCATCTTAGACACCTAGTCCATTTTGAGTCAACTTGCTCACAACGGAACCACTGAGTCTGATTTGAACATAGAAGTTCGGGTGGGAACCAACCCATGTGCATCGCTCATACATACATCACGACAACCATTTTGAGCTTCTCAACGATGAGCTCGGGCAAGGAAACCCTCATACCAATGGGTGAATACATATCTCGTTTTGAGCATGCAAGCTCGGGCATGGTTGCCCATCTCATCAATTGTGGGTGAATAATAAAAATTATAAAAACCATTTTGATCACAACCGGACAGGGGACCCGCATGTGAATGCATCCTCACAATATCATTCCATTTTGATCACAACCGGGTAGGGGACCCGCATGTGAATGCATCCTCACAATATCATTCCATTTTGACCATAGTTGGGCAGGGGACCCAAGTGTGAACAAAGCTTATACTTTGATTAAAGTTAGACATATGAATTGTGGCTTATGACGAAATTATATATGCCCTTCGACCATGTAAAAGAGATTTATATCATTATGTGTGTGAACCCAATCTTTAAAAAAATATTGTTATCTTTGACATTAATCATCGTGTTGTGCAGTCAGCTTTTAGCTACGTGCCACACACTAACCTCATTAATTACATTGTCATCATCTCCAAAAGGCGCCAAGTACCTGTCCAAACTCTTGCTATACAAGCTTCATCTTCTCCACGATGTACTCCACAGGTTCCATGGAGACCTTGCAATCTGCTACTGTTGTGTAGTCAGCTTTTAGCTACGTGTCACACACTAACCTCATTAATTACATTGTCATCATCTCCAAAAGGCGCCAAGTACCCGTCCAAACTCTTGCTATACAAGCTTCATCTTCTCCACGATGTACTCCACAGGTTCCATGGAGACCTTGCAATCTACTACTATTGCAAATCACAAAGAGCTCTAATGTGCTTTGCACATGAGCTCGATGGAGACCTGCGCCATCTTCTACGACTGTTCCTGCTTTTTTTGTCCGCTATGTGAGATGCTGCGCTTGTTGCCTTGTTGTCTTTTGCACCGATGACCAGCCTCGCAAGCCTTTCCTCCTCTTTTTTTTGCATAGTTATGTGGCTCCTTCCAATTCTCTTCTCCTACATAGTAGCAATGCTGTCCGCAAGGCTTCCACATCAGCTTCTTTGCAAATCAATGGGGGTATGCTACCTCGGCTACTGCCTCAACTGTGCTATTGCATGTAGCTTGTATGACTGTAAGCCTTTCCTTTCCTTTGCTTACACCAGCATGACTCTCCTCAGGGCAATGGGTTCTCCTCCTCTTCTACAGCAACATAGCTACTTTACTATCGCCTTTTCTCATTCTGGCTTGCCCTCACGTATCTTCCATACTCATTCTTTCTTTGCAGTGATGTAAGTACGATTGCTCTTCCTTGCAATCTGAGCTATTGAAGTGATACTGCCAGTCTACTCTTTATGAAGAGTTATGTTGTAACTTTGACCAAGCCATCATATCTAGGTTGCAATGAACTCCCCATTGAGCTCTTCTCACACATGCAACTTGATTCCTTGCCTCATTAATAACACAACTTTTAATATGGCTGTGTGGCTTACCATTGAGTCTATCACAACTTGCATGTACCTTTCCATGACAAACAACAATCTTCAAAGGTTGCTCTTCCTAGGTTCCACAAGAAACCATTGAGGTGCCAAATATGTGTGAAAGCTCTCATGGCTTCCACCCAAACATGCCCATCTTCCATGAGCATTTCACCGCACATCCTCTTCTTGATGCACACACATGAACTCCCCCTTGAGTTCACATTTTGCTTGCCACCATTTGACAAGCACGCACCTCCACACAAGATTCATGGGGGAAACACAAATCACATACATAGCAACCTTTCACAAACATAAACATTCTTCCATGCTCAAACACCAAATTAGAGGCAAAATCACCAAAAATACCTTCACAAATCTTTTCTTGGCGGCTTCCTTGTTGACACTAAAGACTTCATAGCCTTCATACTCGAAATCTCCATTTTCAGCTTCTATGAGGGACGCACCATAATCTCCAAATCTCCATGTGCATAATCTCTCTCCAAATGCAATACTAATGACAATGAGTGTGTTGTTTTTTTTCATAATAAACTAAAAATAATGCTTAATCAAATAACCTCATAGCCAAGAAAACTATATATAGATATTCACCATGACTAAGAGCCCACCCAAGCTCTGATACCATGTTAACGATCCTAAAATGGGATTGATCATGGTGATAAAACTTAAGATTAAGCATAAAACTTAAGGTGGGTTATACCACACTAAGAACTCCATGAGAGAGAGAGAGAAAGAGAATCGCACACTTAAGACATAAGCTCTATTCTATTGCATTCACAATGAATCATACAATGATATAGGCCTTCTAGCCTTATCCCACTTTACACATCATCATTCATGTGGCACTTCCTTTTCCACTCTTTTGGTCAATACTCACACACCATACAATATTACATGTGGCATTCTTATCTTACCACAATATCTTGCACCTCTAGGGTGCTTTTTCCACATACATACAACACCGTGATTACATCTCTCAACATTCCACACCTTCCAAGCACTGAAAGAGGCATTCCTCAAAAGATTCAGGACTGTCAAGACTAACTCTAAACTATAGGTGAAGCTGAGAAGTCTGAAACAGATGCTACCAGTAGAAGATTATGCAACCAAGTTTCAAACTCTATGTGCAAGGCGTTCTGTTAAAACCCTAAGATCTCTCTAGTTAATAACCATGCATAAACCAAGAATAAACTCATCCACCCAACCACCCCCGAGCCCAAAGGTGCACACATAAATATAATGAAGTACCACATACCTTACCTTGGTGTCCCATACCACCAAGAGATATGACATCATTCTAGTAGCACATAGCTCTAGTGTGAAATGACATGAGAGTAGATACAATCCTCTACACAAGAGAACATCCCCATGCCCCTATTATATAGGAGGGCCCTCAAGTGACTTTTGACTCTCCATTTCCCATATGTGACCCTTGGATGCTTGACCCTAACCTCAACCCCTAAGGTTAGCCCTAACCCATGCTCCACTAGAGCTTGTTCCCATGCTCCCATGCTCACAAGCCTAATGTGGGTTAGCCTCCTAGTATATGCACATAACAAACTTCCCCTCTCTCCAAACATTGCACTCTTGTAATGAAAAGAAGGAAATCTGTGCTGAACATTCTCAACCGACTCTCAAGTCAAATCCTTTATTTCCCTATCTTCCCACAAAAGTTTAACCTCAGGGATTAGTCAACTACGAAGTTTCCTTTCCTTGAATTCAAGTACCTTTTCAGGTTCATGTGGAACATATGATAAATCTTTGACTTCAACGAGTTCTTGAGAAGCAATTATCCTCACCTCTCCCAGTTTCTCTTTCAATCTACAGACATGAAATACTGATGAACTCTAACTTGTGGAGGCAGTTTTAGTTCATACACAACCGTACCAATTCAACGTATAACTCAAAACGGACCACAATATCTAGGAGACAATTTCGAGCATTTTCCTATTGATGAATTCTGAGAATCTTTAGGAACTTTTAAATAAACCACTGCTCCTGGTTCAAAAGACCGAGGTGAGCGTCCTCTATCATCAGCATAAAACCGTGCCCTATCCTGAGCACTCCTGAGATGAATCCTGAGCTTCGGTTAGCATTTCCTACATATCAGGCAAGAATTCCCTCGATGCATTAAGCTCAATGTCCTTAAGACTGACATTAATAGATGCCCTTGGTTGATACTCATACATAAGCATGAACGGACTAAATCCAGTAGCCGTATGTTTAGAACTGTTTACAGGCAAATTCCATCATTGGAAGATACTTTTTCCAATTTGATGGTTCTCTAGAGACATATGCACAAAGAATATCCTCTACAATTTGATTCACACGCTCTGTTTGCCTATCAGACTGCAGATGCTCAGAGGAACTCATACTTAAAGTAGTTTCCTTGTTGTAAACCATTCGGAATAAAGTAGGAAGACATGGCATTAACGGCAGGAACCAGGGATTCATCGGCAGCCTGACGTACCCACATCTGCACAGGAAATTATTGGCGTCTCGAGTTACCTATATCAACATAGGGAGTCATCAACGTCTCGATGAGTCACATATGTACATCCACCATAAACCATTAGGTGGACTATATAAATCACGTAAAGGACGAAACCAGGGGAATAAATGCAAACAAAGGAAGAATCCAAAATTTCTTAATCCTAAACACAACAAGATAAACTTGTTGAACTCTAAAGAAAGAGATTTCAACAAGTGAAAATGCCGACGAGATTACACTCATCAAAACATGCAAGCTTTAGATAAAAGAAGTTTATCTAGAGAATGCCTACACTACACCTTCAAGTGAATTCAGAAAATGAGATTGTCTTTAAACGTTGGGGTCAACATGCCAAGTGATATAAGCAAGGCAACAATCTTGAGCCCAAATTATCCCATAAGATAATATCGCTAGCGTCCCATACCACCATGATACCACCCATACATTTCTTTACCAATTTGGAACTCCCTAGTATGCTGTCTAGGAAATATTAATAAAATCATGCATAAAAGGAATGAGATGGCCTTATCCTAGACTTTCACGTACTAAAACATGTCTCTACATACCTAAGACCACATCAAGGAATAACTCTTTCCGAGTACAACATTAAAAAACAATTTGAAATATTGGCACCTTTCTAATGATAACTACCCAATAAACACTAAAGCTGGGGTAGAACAATAACAATTCACCTAGATACATAAGCAACTAGGTATCTAAGTTGGAATATATACAAGAGTACAAGGAACATACTTCAAAATTACGTGCAAAAAATGAAGGCAAATGCTACCTTTAAAGCACATGATTTTATCCAAAAGATCCTCTCATAAAACCATAGATAAGAGCATAGAAGCACCTCGAATCCATGAAAACCATAGTTGATCATAAAAATCAATGCATGCCATCTAATGGTCATTAATCATGCCAAAAGAAGCATTAAAATTGGTGACCACCTCATCAATCCGGAGTATATGAACGTGGTGTTGTTCAAGCAAAACTCCAAAGTAAGAAAGTGAAACACGTGTGTAGCAGTCATTAAAAGCCCCTAGATACAAGTGATCTAGGCAAAACCTGATGAGTCCATATAAAACTTAGAAACCATCCAATAAAATCCACCAAAACAACTAGATCAACTAATCCATGATAGAATTTATCTTAGGCTTAGGAAATTAAGCATAGACCACACTTAAACATTCCACCAAACCTATCTTATGGCATTCAAAACCTATATTTTTTCAGAAAACTTTTAGCAATTAGATTTGCCAAAATACCATTGATATTTTAAAAATACCAATTTCTAGGATTTCTAAAAATAATTTCTAGAATATTCCTAATTTCTCATGAGAATCCCATCATTCACGAAATTTCCATTTTCGCCCGACAATTCTCAAATCCAATAAAAAATTCCAATTTTAATGGATTTTCTAATTTTATGGACAAAAAATAGATTTTTAAAGGAATTTGAATCATCATCGGCGCACGAATGGACACACCACATGCCAATCACACTAATCCCAGATTTTCCAAAAATTTAAAATAACTTATCTAATTTTCATGAATTTTTAAAAATTTTTAATTTACCCCAAACGCATTAGAATATGAACAGTCCAAAAAATTCAGAATCCCAATGGTCTTCCTAGAATATGGAAAGCCCAACAATTTCGGGAAAATGAAAAGACAAAAAAAAATCAAAATATGAAAGGTCAAAAGTTTTTGAAATCTGAAAGGTCAAGTTCCCTGGAATTCGGAAGGTCAAGAGGTTTCCTAGAAAACGGAAGGTCAAGAGGTTTCCTAGAAAACGGAAAGCCAAAAGGCTCCAAGAAGAGAAAAATCTTAAGAAAATTTCAGAGAAGATTTTTTTTCCTTCCAAATCTCTTATTTTCTTTTTTCCCAAGCTTTTTTGAAAAGCTTTAAAAAATATTTTTTAATATTTAAAAAAGTTTTAATTAAAGCTTTTTTATAAGCTTTAAATTTAAAGCTTTGAAAAAAAGATTGGTGGCTTTTTTCGCCCGACGACCTGCAACGCCACCCCCCCGCTCATTTGTGAAATGTGTGAGAGAGAGGAGGAGAGCTCCTACCTCCTCCCCTTCTTCTCCATTCACTCTTTCTTTCTCTCTCCACCCCCTCCTTCTCTGTTAATAGAGAGGAGGATTAAAGATTAATAGAGAGGAGGATTAATCATAATTAAAATTTAATTATGATTAACATTAATCAAAATATGCCTTTTAAAGAGGTGTTCACACATGCAGGAGAGAAAAATAGAAGAAAATTTCAGTTTTTTGAGAGGAGAAAAGAATCCCACGCACACGGGAGAGAACTCAACGCATCAATCGGCTGCCCCACATTGCGTTTCAGCAGAAATTTGGCAAAAAAATGATAGCATCTCCGCGAAAAACATGCCAAAATGCATAAAAAATACATTTTTTACCATACAAATGCTCTAAAAATTTCCAAATAATTAAGAAAACTTTCCAAAATTGTAGATATTTAGGGAATTCATTCTACCAAAAATATCTATAGTAAAATATGTGGTATTTTGGTAGAAATTCTATAAATGCTTATGTTAAACCAAAAAAATTTAGAAAAAATAGCATTAAACTCACGAAATTTTTCCGTAACATTGATTCATCCATTGAATAGAAGAAACACATGTTCCAACCGTCATATTGTTCATACCAAGCTTGTGGAGCTTACTTTAAACCATATAAAGCCTTTTTCAACCTACACACTTTGTTTTCCTGCCCTCTTTGAACAAAACCACGAGGTTGTGATACATACATCTCCTCATGCAAATCTCCATTCAAGAATGCAGTCTTTATGTCCAACTGATGTACATTCCAACCATTATGAGCTGCCAATGCACAAATGCTATGAATGGTAGTCATACAACAAGTGGGAGCAAAGGTCTCATCAAAATCAATGCCCTTTTTTTGAGCATAACCCTTTGCAAAACAAGTCTAGCTTTATAGCGATCAACACTGCCATCTGGCTTTCGTTTCAACTTAAAAACCCACTTACATTCAATGGCCTTTTTACCAATAGGCAAATCACACAAAGACCATGTACTATTCTTCATTATAGCATCATATTCACTTTGCATTGCAGCCAACCAATTTTTTGATTTTTGTGCCTCATCAAATGAAAGAGGTTCTTCCTCTTCACACATACTAGACACAGCCAAAGCATAACAATCTGATGCACAAGAGGCATGCTGAAAACCTGAACGAGTACGACTAGATATAGGTGTATCAATTTTACTATCACGCAAGGTTGCAAGGTTTGCACCAGCCATTTAGGCATACCTCTAGCCTGCTCATTTTCAGCCCCATCCTCATGAATTACATCCTGTAAATCTACATCAGAAATAGGTTGATCTATGATGTCGTTTGAAATCTGCATAGGTTGAGTATTTACCTCATTAGGACTTACATTTGAATTCCCACCTGTAAATAGAGGCAACAATGTATCAAATAGAGGCAACAATGTATCAAATACATCCCGTGAGCTCACACCTGTCTCTTTGGTACATGATAACAAAGGCTGCACAGCATCTTCCACAAAAACAACATCTCGACTAATCAAGCCTACCCTTTGACTGCGGATGATACAATCTGTAACCCTTGCTCTCAGCACTGTAACCAACAAAAATGCATTTGACAGCCTTATCATCTAATTTTTTGCGTTGTTGCACAGGCACTAAAGCATAGGTTAAGCAACCAAAGACACGCAAGTGACCAATAGAAGGCTTCCTGCCATGCCAAGCTTCGTATGGAGTAATAGACTGCAAGGCCTTAGTGGGACACCTGTTGAGTACATATGCAACACACATGATAGCCTCATAGCCTCAAGCCAAAACGCATGTGGCAAAGCTTGGCTCTTGACCATACATCGTGCCATCTCCATAAGTGACCTGTTTTTCCTCTCAGCAACACCATTTTGCTGAGGGGTATACGGCACTATACATTGGTGTTTTATCCCATGACTAGCCAGAAATGCATCAAACTCTTTAGACATGTACTTCCCCTCTCGATCAAAACGGAGGGTGCCCACAGTACAATTGGATACATTTTCAACCATAAGCATAAACAGTTTCAAGCACAAAAACACTTCGGACTTTGCCTTCAGTGGATATACCCATGTATGCCTTGAGTAATCATCAATGAAAGTCATGAAGTACAAGTGTTTACCAAATGACGGAGTTTGCATAGGCCCACATACATCACTATGTACAAGTTGCAATTTGCGAGTGGCCCGCACAGAACCATCTTTTGGAAACGCAGAACGCTGCATTTTGCCCAAAATACAGCCTTCACAAACATGTTTCAATGGTGCCTCAAGAGGGGGCAATGAAGCAACCATATCAAATTTTTACAAACGCAGCAAACTAGCAAAGTTTAGATGACCAAAACGAGCATGCCATAGTTTTGCATCTGAAACTACCTTTTCATCAGAAACTACATTTGTTGAATCTTCCACACACTTGTCATAAGAATTGAGCCTTTACAGCCCACGAAATAAGGTACCAGATACAATAATCGTATCACCACAAGTCAAATCATGAACCGTACATCTATCATCCACAAATTTGACTAACGTCGCCAGCAGCAGCGAGTCTGGACTATGCAGTTGAGCTAAAGAGCAGCCAAAGAGCAAGAAAACCACCAGTAAACTCAATCATTTGCATAGCTAAAAGGAGGCATCTATAGCAACAAAAAGAGCAGTGGATCAACACAAGAGAGAGAGAGAGAGAGAGAGAGAGAGAGAGAGAGAGACGATTGTCTCCAACTAGGAGCGCTCTGCAGAGAAGCCAGCATCCCCAGGCACCGACTGTGGGCATGCGCGGTTGCTACCGCCCTTGGTGAAAATTGTGGGCTCTGAAGCAAGCTCAGCACACAAAGTAGATGGAAGAGCATAGCATGGCATCCACACTCAAAGCATCAAAGGCATCCAGTCTTGCATTAGCATCACCAAAATTTGTAAAGTGAGTAGACACTGCTCGCAAAGTGGGTAAGACCTTCACAATGGCTATAAACACAAGCATAATGCACATGGAAAAGTGTTATGGTGATAGGATACATTGGGCAAAGCACCTCATAATTAAAAGCTACATAGCACAAATGTTAAGGCCATTAACAAGCATTAAAATATCAATGATCAAGCGAGCCAAAGAAGCAAGCCAAGATGCTACACAACAAGAAGAAAGAACCATTGTACTTTTCACCCCTCTTATCTCTAAAAAAAGTGTGATGTAATCAGCCTCTGAGGCCATATGATGCACTCAAGCTGAAATTCATAGCCAAAGTAGCTATAATGCCAAAGTTGTTGAAATTTGAGCATAATGATGAGCTATGGTGGATCATACACTAGAATCAACATGATTAACAAAGTGATTAAGAAATGATTAAGACGTAATTAGTGAATAATTAGCAGATAGATTAATGTAGGCATGGATACTCAAAAACCAGCAAATTCTCATTAGGGTTATGCCTCAATTTATAGTGTTTACATCAAGCATCAAATCCCATTTATTTCTCCATGATTCACTCCCTGAATATCTCCACCTTTTGCCTGATTCTCTCCACCTCTTCTCTTTTCCCTGATTATCTCCCAGAATAACTCCACACTCCTAAATTCCCTCATGCTACCCATTATTCTCTCCCAGTAGATTCTTCTCACCTTTTCACAGGTTCTTTCACAATTACATCTCCTCTTTTACAGCCTCTATCCAAGAGCTTGTTCCCACACACACCCTATTCACTTGTATATTTCAACACCTCCCCTCAAGTGAATAATCCTAGTACACCTAGACCCTATACCAAGTTTGCCTCCCTTAACTTGGCAGTCCGCGACCAGTGTCTACTCCTCCCCTCAAGTTATCTCAGCACACCTCGACCCTGTATCAAGTTTCTCTCTTACTTGACAGTCCGCGACCAGTGCCTCAAGTCCCTAAACTCCATAGTCCTTGACACTCTCTCTCTCTATGTGTCCAAGGCTACTATAAGTGCCCGCGACCTTGACTAAAGTGCTCACACATACATCTCTCTACCACGTGGCCTACATCATCGGTGGCTCAGAGGTGGTTTTACTTTATTGGGGCAGGTTACATTGGGTTGTGGGCCTCTCTCTCTCTCTCTCTCAGAGATTTTCACATGGCTCCTCACTCTTTGGAGCCTCACATCTTCTCTTTTCTTCAGTCTTCTTCTCGTGGCAGCATCTCTCCACGCGCCCGTCTCTTCTTCCAGTCTTCTTGGGGCAGCTTCTCTTCTTGTGGCAGCTTCTCTTCTTGTGTCCATGTCTTCCTTCAGATCTTCTTGGTGTGGATCCTCTTCTTGGGAAGAGATATTCTTCTTCTTTCATGGCTAGGGCCATGAGCTCGTCCGTCAGGTCTTTTTGCTCCATGTGAGCAACATGTTTCAATGTTTTGCTGACAGTTCCTTTGGGCTTTTTATGTTTATCTTTTGTCATTATGCAATGCAAACCCAAATTTATGTGGGAGGTCTTACCTCTTGCCTTAATCTGGACAAGGGCAGTGTCTGTTCCCATTTTTACACTGATAAAATGTGCCCAATACATAATGCGTATAGCATTCATTCTCATGCACATTCCAAAATGCAACTCTGGCTGTGAATAATCTTGAATTTGAGTGAGATTTACAGGCATTAACCAAAGGTTAAATGCAAAATGATGATTTTCACAATTTTATCAGCACAATTTTACCAGAAATTACATTAAATTAAGGGTAATCAATTTGTACGGGATGGTTGGAGTATCAAACCAACTCTGATTTGAAATCTGAAGTTATAGGGATCTGTATCAGATACCTAATGGTTAATTTGAACCCTCAATTGCACCAAAGTACAGTGATTAGCACTGATTAATCACTGATTAGCAAATTAATGCTCTGGTTTGTGTGCAAAAAACAGAGTATGTGGGGAGCTCAGATCTGGTGCCTTCCACTTCAAATGAGCTCAAATGCTTTCAAAGGCATCAATAGCAATGAGTCTAGTAGAGGATTAAGCCAAGAAACACAAGATTTGACCAAATAATGAAAGCTTAATCTCTGTTTTACCAAAGTCACCTGTAGATTTGATGAAGAGCTTTGATCTCTCTGTAGACTTGATGAAATTGATTTCTGTCTTCACCAGCTTGTAGAGCATGCTTGATTACCCTTTGTGCTAAGAGGAATTAGAAACATTTGAACTGTGCTTGAAGAAATCTCTATTTTGCTTCAGAAAAACGGCGCCCTTCATTCTGCGAAAATCTGCTGCTGCCGTCGACGGTTTGATGCGTGGAGTAGATGGGCTTGAAGCCAATGATGTTGGCTAGCTTGTGTTAGAAGCACAAGACCTAATTTTAACTGTGCAAGATGCTAGAGATCCTCCACTGGCTGGGGGTGAAGGGGAAGATAAAAAACTCACTAAAAATTGATTTTTTTGCTAATTATCTTACTAATCTTGATTAATTCACTAATGGGCTCATAAATCTGGTTGATTCTAGGCATGGCTCTGATACCATGTTGAAATTTGAGCATAATGATGAGCTATGGTGGATCATACACTAGAATCAACATGATTAACAAAGTGATTAAGAAATGATTAAGACGTAATTAGTGAATAATTAGTAGATAGATTAATGTAGGCATGGATACTCAAAAACCAGCAAATTCTCATTAGGGCTATGCCTCAATTTATAGTGTTTACATCAAGCATCAAATCCCATTTATTTCTCCATGATTCACTCCCTGAATATCTCCACCTTTTGCCTGATTCTCTCCACCTCTTCTCTTTTCCCTGATTATCTCCCAGAATAACTCCACACTCCTAAATTCCCTCATGCTACCCATTATTCTCTCCCAGTAGATTCTTCTCACCTTTTCACAGGTTCTTTCACAATTACATCTCCTCTTTTACAGCCTCTATCCAAGAGCTTGTTCCCACACACACCCTATTCACTTGTATATTTCAACAAAAGTAGCCTAGCACAAGGGGAGAGAGAGAGGAAGAGTGAAAGCCTAAAAATTGTACCCAATCTAGCATCAAGGGGAGGGTGTTAAAATGAGTGATGCTAGAGTACCAAGTCACCTAGCCAAGTTTATCCCACATGAGCTATCATAGCTTTGTTGTACTTTCCTCATATAAAAGGAGGACATTTGAAGCATTGAAATACAAGCACTTCACTCTCTCAAGTCTTTTTATGAGTCCAAGCTAATCTATCTTGGAGCCTAACTGAGCTTGAGTTTATTCTTGTTATCACTATTCATCATGAGTGAGTAAGACTAGGTATCACCCACCTTAGCCTAGCCTTGATCCATGCATGTTAACATCTTCATCAACATATCTTGCTAGTGATAGGTTTTTTTTTTGCCTATGATGCATATGCTAGAGCTTTATGTAGATTCTTATGTGACAGCTTTACATGATCCACTCCATGATCTCGGAGTGTAAACATCATTTATTGATGCATGATTCTTCATATTCATATTGTATGATATAGCATGGTATTGCATTTACCTCATGCGATTTCATATATGTGGTTTCGATCTTCGGATTGGGAACCCGACCCACCAGGTGTGCCAAGAGTTAGAGGTCACATGCACATGCATACAGATTTACCTATGCACAACAATAATTGACATTATGACATTAGTTTATAGGAATGCATAATAAAGTGTCAACACTAAGGGTCTTTAAGTGACATTTACATATGCACTTAGGAGGTAGTTAGAAGGGATGTACCTTTTCATGTCTCATATAGACACATAGAGCTTTCTTCTTCATTCTACCTGACACACAAGAAATGTACCTTTCATGCAATGTAATCGAGGAATCAGATTCAGCCAAAGAAAAAAGAAACAATGTACTTTTATGTGTTTTCTCTCTAACTTGTTCTATTTTCCATCGAACATCATGTATATAAGTGATTTATGAAATATGAAAAGGGACAATCCCATTATCACATTTAGTTTCCTTCTCTCTCTCTCTCTCTCACACACACACACACACACACTCTCTCTCTCTCTCTCTCTCTCTCTCTCACACACACACACACACACACACACACACTCTCTCTCTCTCTCTCACACACACACACACACTCTCTCTCTCTCTCTCTCACACACACACACACACACACACACACACTCTCTCTCTCTCTCGTGGCTATGGTGGTAAGCTTGTGTGCATCTATGTGGGCTTGCGTGATGATTTATGTGTGCATGTAGGTGAGGTCCTCATTGCTTACTTCTTCTTCTTCCTCCTCCTCTTGCTCTCTCTCTCCTTCACTCTAGCACACATGAAGGCATTGGGTAGGAGATAAGCTCTCCATAGCTCCTTCTCTCTTTACTCCTCACTCCATGCATGTAGGTGAGGTCCTCATTGCTTACTTCTTCTTCTTCCTCCTCCTCTTGCTCTCTCTCTCCTTCACTCTAGCACACATGAAGGCATTGGGTAGGAGATAAGCTCTCCATAGCTCCTTCTCTCTTTACTTCTCACCTAGATTGTGGCTCCACTTTAGTGACACAAGAAGAGGTGGAGTGAGCCCCTAGCCACCTCACATGGAAGAGTTAACCCTCATTAGGGTTGGATAATTGCTAATCCCCAAACTGATCCTTGCATTGTCTCCTTTCTCTTTTCTTCTCTTCTCTCTTTCTTGTGAAAGGAACCATGCTCAGCACCGTCTAGGATCCTTCGCAAGTCACCTAGCGCTTCACTCATAGGCTGCTTCCTTGGTCCCTCATCCACCGTCCCTAGATCTATTTACTCAACGTCCCTAAACTTCCAGCAAGAGCCTAAGTGTATGCTGGAGGCCGAGGAAGATCCATTTGCTAATTTTGTGTTGACCCACGAAGATCTTGCCCCACTTATGCCTCCTAATCCTCCATTTCCTATTCCACAGGAGGCCAAGACCAAATCCCACATTCACATCGAAGAACTCAATGTGCGGACAGAGACATAGAGTCCTTCAAAGACTCACAAGGTGTGCACACAAAATTTACTGAAATATTTTACCCTCCTACGGCACCCAAGTCTCAACCTAAAGCCCCGTCAAATAAGGACCAAATTGAACTTCCATACACCATTGTCAGTCCAACCTATGAACTAGAGGAAGCTCCTCATCTCAACGCGACCTTGCCGGCCTATTCCTCCCAAATCCAAATACCCATTGGAATCTTGTTACAAGACAATCTGAGAATTTATGGAATGACCTTAGGGATTGGATGGAACCAAAACTATAGGGTCCCATGGAGGAGATGGAAAACTAAGATTCCTCAGATGAATGTGAGCCACATCATCTTGAATTACTCCATGAGAAACACCCACAACCCAAAGGCGCACCGACAATTTGAGTAAATGCACTAGGTCACTACATTATTGAAAATGGTGACACAAATGTAATCCTATCCATTTCCTACGAAGGACATGGGATCATGGGGCCCTCTTGGATGGAGGTCCTAGTGTAAGCATCATCACAAGGACGTGATGGGAAAACTGGGCAGCAGAACCACCCTTGCAAATTTGAGTAAATGCACTAGGTCACTACATTATTGAAAGTGGTGACACAAATGTAATCCTATCCATTTCCTACGAAGGACATGGGATCATGGGGCCCTCTTGGATGGAGGTCCTAGTGTAAGCATCATCACAAGGACGTGATGGGAAAACTGGGCAGCAGAACCACCCTTGCAAATTTGTGTGATAAGGCTCGTCGGATAGGACCTCAAGATTAAAGTACTTTACATGAGCTTCAAACACACATTTGTAGTCTCATGGACTTTACTCAAGCTGGCTATGACAGCATCCTAGGAAGGCCCTTTATGAGACTAACATGATTGGTCCATACTGGGACACATATCATGTCTACCTTTGCAAATGAGATCGAGTGCTCAAAATAAACTTATGTACTGTATGGAAGACACATCCCATGATGAGAGGTCCCTTCGCATAAGATTTTATAACCACATCTCACCAAGACTAACGATCTCTTTGTTTGCCAAGCTTTTCACCACATCCTAGATGAACGAGTGGGAGAGCCAGACATAGTTGCTTTTGTCATGCATGATAAAGTCAACCCGACTGGATGAAAATCCTAGATATATACTTGATACACTCCAAAATTGCAAACTAGGAACACAATTTATAGTCCCAACCTCTAATTACCTTCATGAACCCTACACGCCCTTTGCATCGCTTAACACCATAAGTGTGAGCACAACTCCTCAACATGAAACTTTAACCCTTCAGGTATGGTTAGATTTTCCCTTTAGAAGAAATATGCAAAGAAAGCATGCCTTACTGTCTCCAAAAGCTAGCCACAATCTTTTCCCATGGGAAACATGGGTCCCTAGGCAAACCATCTCTTCACAACAGTGCTCTCATGCCAAAATTTAGCTACCTAGCAAAAAATGGATACAAAGCTTTGGGTATTTTACACAAAGGGTACACACTATCTCTAACCCATTGGCTTGTAAGTTCTATGTGGTTCCCATAGGTGAGACCAAAGAAGCATTCATGCTGCTCGAAGGGAATTGGGTCCAAAATGCCCAATGTATAGTCAATGCAGCTAACAACACAACTACCCCCCTTGAGCTTCCCACGAGAAAGGTAATGATGATCCTATGGGAAGGGGAGTCCTATGGGAAGGGGAGTCCCCCGTATCCAATCCTATGCCAGCACAAACTACTTCCACAAAGGGTACTCTTTACCTCCACAAACTAGTGAGTCTTCCACCACCCTCGAATTGTCCCAAGAACCAATCCCACCAAGAATATGGATTGGATTATTGACTGAGAATGTCCTACAATGGTGGCAAGCCATATATATCCTAAGGTCCACACTAATCTCATATTCTTGGAGGCATGCAAAACTCTAGAAAACCCACACTTACACCTAAAAACACTTACATTCAAATCTCACATGAAATGCATCTAAAGAGTGTTGGGTATTTCATTCCTAAAATAACCAATTGGAGTGTAGATTTTATGAGCACTCCAAGGCTGGATTATAATTGGAAAAGGGTGGATTGATGACACTCACTGCCAAATCAATTGGTGAGAAGAAACGGCCACCATGGAAGTCACCAATGGAGGCAAAAAAGCCACAGCCCTCTTGTGTCCACAATAGCAAATCATACACACAGCCTCACCCTCCACATTTAAGTCCCATCCTCATCACTCGCAGTCTCCCCCTCCCCTATTACCACACCCCATGCCTCACAAAGCTAGTTACAAAAGGGCATCATTGACACCATCCAACACTGCCAAACATCGTCAAGAATCACCCTTAACTCTACATCCTCGACTATCCACACCACAAGCACCCCAATCTCTTATTACGACTATTATGACAATAAATGGTGGGTGCCCAAGAATCTTCTTTGCAGCTCAAGGATTCTATGATGGCTACACAGAACTTTGGATCCCAAAATGAACATCTCAGAAACACATGAGCAAAAAGAAAAACAAGCTGACAAAAACCAACCATAAGCCAAACCTTCAACATTGGCTAGTCCTCGACTACCTACTAGTAAGCCAATAAAAACCAACCATAAGCTAAACCGTCAATGTTGGCTAGTCTCTGACTTCGTGGCTCGGGGGGTGCACCTCAAAAAATGTAAGTCTACCACGTGCGATCATCAGGTGGGGTTTTTTTAATCCAAAATATTGGGTAAATTTACAGAAATATAATTACAAGAGGGGTATTTTAATTGTACTTTGGAAAAAAACCCGTAAGTCTATAAAGAAAAAGGGGTAGTTTTATTAGCTCAAAAATTCACTGATAAGGGGTTTTTTAAATACCCCTTGATGTGAACGCACGTCGTAGGAGGGGCTTCCATATAGTGCACCCCCTGAGCTTCGTGGTAAGAGTAAAAGGCTACTATAAAGGTAACATTCACCTTTGGCTACCCAAGAATGCAGCCTATGCTCATCCACCACAACAACTCCCCAAGGAGCTGCGACACAAAGCCCAAAGGCTAAAGGTTAGGCAACCCCAAGCACAAAAAAGCCAACAACGATGGGTGCCTACCAACGTGCTTAAAGATCAGGCTTCCATGAAGGAAACACACAACTATGGCTCCTAATGCCCTAATCAAAAGCTTTTCCTCAGCATCAACCTACTCGTAGCTCAAAGCCTTGTCGACAAACAGCCAAGAAGCCTTGTTAACCATGGGCCCTCATCACTCAGCAAAAATTTCAGGTGCTAAAACATCTGTTAGATTCCTAATGCTTCAATCATCGTAACTCAATCATTTGGGTCCCACAGAATAACCCTGAAAGGTTGACCTAGTCCACAAAAACCAAGCCAATACCTATCCAATCCACGTAGCTAGTTTGGCGACCAACGAGAAACCAAGTCCCCTCTTCATCAACCACATCCCACGAACTTACCCCTACACAAAGCATGGATACTCACAAGCTTAATTTTCCCAGTCCAACCTGCCCCTCCACTTCATCACACCAAACCTAGGGGCACTGCCACATGTGAGAGTTTATATAGCCACTCAAAAACAACCTCAAGGGTAAGCTCACAAATCTAGCCAAATGGGCTATTTAGTACAAAACCCTCTTTTGGGGTGCTAACCAATAAACAACCTTCAAGTCTTAACCTAGAAGGATCCAAAAAAGGGTCTCTCAGTGATTAGGCATGTCTAGGTGATTAGGACCACATGCACCTTTTGCCCTTGCCCGTGCACATCACCAACAATTCTTACTGGGCTCTATCGTTTACACACACATCGCACAAAGCTTCATCATCAACACAGCAGCCATCCATGCACATCTCTATATGGGAGGACCATGGAGGGTACAAGCCTAGTTAATGGTACGACACATCACCCATGAACTTCTTAATCACCCCCACTTAGCCCAAATAACTATGCTTCATGCCTCATCAATCCTACCCACACCTTCTTCTTATGCTACCTTAGCATTCGACACCAAATAATCTAAAGTAGCTTCTCCTTCCATACTCAAAAGCTACTACCCCATGGATCCTCACCACATCAATCGCCACTCTCATCCACACAGTATCGCAGTTCTATGAGCTACAATGACAAAAGAAGACAAATCCCTAAAATAGATAGAGAGAACACCCACCACCTAAAGATCAACACCCATCCACAGGAGCAAAGATGCCCACCATTAAGGTGCCTTGATGATGATGCTACTGCTACATGTACATCGCCATGACCATACAACATCTCGGAGCACAAGCAATTTCTATGTGAGTTACCTCCTTATCCCTCATGAACCCCCACCTTGCCACTTGCTTACTAACACCATTGTTTACTAACCCCTCATCAATACCACCACCTCCCAATTGGATACTAGTCATTAAGTATTCCGTGCTAGTGTACTCATTCACGTATTGAAAATCCTCTGATCTGAGGATGTTAAAGCCAAAGGTAGCAAAAAAGAAAGAAAAATTCCTATTCACGTATTGAAAATCCTCTGATCTAAGGATGTTAAAGCCAAAGGTAGCAAGAAAGAAACAAAAAAAAGGGTATTATTGGAAACATACAAGAAAGAAAAATTCCTAAAGAGCCCATCCGACGTATTGAAACTCCTCTCATCTGAGGATGTTAAAGCCAACGGCGGCAGCAAAAAAGAAAGAAACAAAAAAAAGGGTATTATTGGGAACATACAAGAAAGAAAAATTCCTAAAGAGCCCATCCGACTAGCTAGATACTTAATCTCAGTACTCCACTTACTTCTTTCCTTCTTATACGAACCCCCCCACCACCTCTCATTTTTAGAGAAACAAGAGGACCAACCAAGTGTGACACTTCCTAGTAGCGGGCCTCGACAACTTTTTCACAGATTATGAGGATGCGATCGAGTTTAGGAAGGGGAGTATGTTAACCATATGTGGTTAACACATTTCTCCGCACACTTATGTAATGGGCACCTGTACTATATTGTAAATCCTATCATTTGATGAGAGAAATGCCCTAAATATGCTCCCAAGTCTTGAGATTCAAAGGACACACAAGAGAATCTCCATTAAGCTGGCCAAACCATAAAGAAAAGCCTTGTAACTATGTTTTGGGCACCTTAGGTCACTTACTCCCGAAAGACCTAGTGGGAAAAGACTTGGAACTATAAAAGCCAATTTCTCTTTTTTGTAAGACATTCTCCCAATTATGTAATAGAAGTGGAGTGTTCTCTCTCCCTCTCTTGCATCTCTAATCTAGCATGTATGGTATGCTTTGGATTAGAGTTTGGGTGTGATAATCTCTCGTTCTCTCTTGCTTCTCCTCTTGCTTCCCTCTTGCTTCTCCTCTCCCTCTTGTATGAGTGATTAGGCTATCACCCCGCCGCGATCGTCTTTCACGGAGATCCCACATATCTTTGCCAACAGAGGTTGCACCACCCGTAGGATTAGGAACCACCTTGGTGTAACTATTGCAAGCGGATTGCAAGCGACAAGCGGCTATCCACATGCGATGGTAGAGCTATTGAGCATAACTTAAGCTCGGCAGATCGGCAACTTCCCACGACTAAACAGGCAAAAACCTCCTTCTTTCCCTTCTTTGATGCGCTATCGGCTTTTTTCTTCTTCTATGCCTCTCTTCGCAGTCAGCCTACCGCCTGCTACTACTCCTTTCTCCCTCTCCAGTTCATGACTGGGCGCAGATCATAGTTTGTAGTTTATTTATACTTCTTATAAAGCTTAAAACCTTTATTTATTAAAGCTTAACTAACTTAGGATAATATTCTAAGCATTATAAATTATAAAGCTTATATATATATATATATATATATATATATATATATATATATATATATATATATACATACATACATACATACATACATACATATAGATATAGATATATAATTGTGTATGCTTATGGATAATTTATTAAAGGACAAAGAAATTTACATATTATTCATTTCTAAAGGATTCTTAATATTATAGTTAATCAAAACAATATCAGATTCAATAAATTACATTTTGCTTTCCAATTAAAGTGAATCTCTAGTCTCTTGGTACTGTTTATTAGTGATCGGATTACCACTTGACAAAAATATCAATTTTCACTTCACAAACTCGAGCAAAGATTTAACTTTTTTTTAATCAGAGGTAAATTGATAAGTATTACTATCTTTTGAGCAATTGCAATTCCGTTTATTTGTATTTAAATTTTCACTTTTTGTAATAACCTGCCAATATTAGATGAAGATTCTGAAATCATAGAACCAAAATTTATTTTAAACCATGAACAAACAACCACAAGGAAAGGCAATGTGTATCACATATATCTAGTCAAGTATAAAGGACATTGTGTATCTGGGGGCTTGCCTACGTTTGGCAATGGTAATGGTGATTCTTAGAGTTGGGCCTGGCGACTGTACTAGTGCTTGGGCCTATTGAAGACATTGCTTCTTGTTGTGATGGGGTTGGGATATGGGATAGGCCGCTTTGGTAGTTTGGCTTGATTCCTCGAGGCTACTTGGTGGGGTGGCATTTTGGGATGATGATCACTCTCTAAGGAGGAGGATGTGGTCTTTGTGGGGATCTTCACCTTTTCAAATGTGCTTGGAGTGTTTTTTCTTTCTGGATGTGGCACATTCATTGCTGTCTGGGACAGTGGATATCTTCCCATGTTGAACACTCAACACATTGAGGGATGGCATGCCTTCGATCGTGGAGTGAGAAATTGATTGCAAAGGACAATCCTTGAAGTAATGGTTGATCCCACTCCGTGACATTGTAGTGTCAATGGGAGGTTTTTCTTCTGAGGGCATTCAACCATTCTATGTGTTCCATGGCAAAGGAAACACTGAAGAGGTGGTTTCCTTGCAGGTGCACCTATGGTGTGCACAATTGGTTTAGGGTCCAATGGAGGCACAAGCAAGGGAATATTATGTGTTATGGGTCCCTCAGGGGTGTCGGAGCGCATGGGTTCCATGGGCTTGGTGAGGGACCAAGTTTTGATCTTTCATGATCAATTGGTGAGGGGAAATGGTTGGAATGGAAAGAAAGCCACTGTAGATGGTCGTGGTGGATCTATGTGTGAGTGGTCGGTTGGGGGCGGTGCCACCATGAATGCATGGTGCCCAAGAGGAGATGACAGCAATGTTACAAATGGGTTTTGGGTTTTCATTGGCTTGGTGGCCAATTGCATGGAATCACTTTCTCGCATATTTTTATCGAGAAATATCAGTGACACCCATTTGTAGGCTTGATCAAAGGTTAAGAGGTCCTTCAATTAACAGATAGTCGTGAAGTTTTGGATTGTGCAAACCCAAGAGAAAACGGTCCATTAATTGCTTGTCACTCAATCATTCCCTTTCTTCACAATGCAAATCGAGGTACTTAATGTTTGTGCCCGTAACTTTGACCAAAGTTCTCACACTGATACACATATATCTACCACGGCCTACATCATCAGTGGCTCAGAGGTTGTTTTACTCTATTGGGGTAGGTTACATTGGGGGTTGTGGGGTTCTCTCTCTCTCTCTCTCTCTCTCTCTCTCTCAGAAAAGAGCTTCTAACTCCTCTGTCTTAGGAATCTCCATAAAGTTTACCGATGTTGATCCTTCTTCATTTGGTTTATTGTAACAGTCTCTAGCCAAGTGTCATGGCTTCCCATAGTTTCGACAAGTGTTCCTTCCTCCTCCCCTACCTCACCCTCATCCTCGTGAGAGACCTCGTGTGAAGAATGTTTTCTCCTATCCAGTTGTTGCTGGGTCCAATGCTTTTTGTGCTCTTACTCTAGTAGAGCTCCTTCTATCTCATACAACTTCAAATCCGGTACATTCTTTAAGGTTGCCACAATGTTCTCATACTCTCCCTTGTCCACACTCTTTAGAAGCACTACTAATGCCTCATCATCTTCTACTTTCTTCCCAATGTCTGCAAGCTGTTGTTTGATGCTTTTGTATTTTTTCAAGTGTGTGGTTAGAGGTTCACTTTCCTTCATGTCAAGTTTATAAAATTGCATTAGTAGATTTATCTTTGAATTCTTTTCTTGAGTGCCAAACAATTTGTTAAGTTCATCCCATGCATCTTTAGCCCTTTTTATCCCTGCAATGTGGTGAATAACCATCATTTAGACTAAGTGAAATGAGTTATAATGCCTTCTCATTTCTTCTCTTCCACTCATCCTTCACATCCTCCTCTAGACATTCATCTCTTCCTTCAACTAGCTCCCATAGATTCTTTCTCATGAGCAAATACATGGTTTTTGTTTGCCATGTATGGAATTTCTCCCCGTTGAATTTAGCTACTTCTTGTGCAATACTCATGATGATGTGAAGGGGGTCTTACCTCTTGATCAATTCAAGATTCAAGGGCAATGTCTACCCTTTTACAACTCCAAGTTTACAAGCATGAATACACCAAAAATTGCATAATGCCAAGGATAGTTGGTTTTGTACTGGATGGTTGGGACATCAAACCAACTTCAAATTGCAATCTAAAGTGATAGAGGTCTATATCAGATAATTGCATAATGCCAAGGATAGTTGGTTTTGTACTGGATGGTTGGGACATCAAACCAACTTCAAATTGCAATCTAAAGTGATAGAGGTCTATATCAGATAATTGCACCAAACTTTAGTGATTAGTGTTAATTAATCAATTAGTGAGATTAATCCCATGTTTTGTGTACAAAAAATAGAGTGTACGAGGAGGCTAGATCTGGTGCCTTAGGGTTCAAATGAGCTCAAATCCTTTAAAGGAAATCAATATCAATTAATCTAGTAGAGGATCAAGTCCAAAACATAAGATTTAACTAAATAATGAATGCTTAATCTCTGTTTTACCTCAGTCACTTATTACAGATTTGATCTAGAGCTTGATGTAGCTTCTCCTTGACAAATTTCGAAATTCTTAGGCCACCAGCATGTTCAACATAGCCAAAAACCCAAGGCTAGCTCCAATGCTTCCAATTTGAAGGCGTGATGGTGATTTTTTGATTTTTCTCAGAAAAAATGGCTCCAATAAATTGACGCCTCTCGGTTGCGTTCGTCTTGGCGGTTTGAGCTTTTGAGGTGCCACACCTAAGTGCTAGGGTGTTGGCAAGAGGGCGTGTGAAGGTTGTAGGCAATAGACTTGTGTGGAGGGAAATATCTAGTGTGGGTGTTGCAGAAAGTGAAAAATGGCTTATAAGGTGATTAACACCTAATTAGTAATTAAGAGGGTGATTAGGCTTAAAACAACAGCTGAATCCTAAGCTAGGCTCTAATACCAACTTTGATTTTCAAGAAATGATGGGCTATGGTGGATCAAATGCAAGAATCATCATGATTAGGCAAGCAATTAGCAAGTGATTAAAATAAGATTAGTGTAAGGTTAAGCTAATAGCATAATGTAGGCTTGGATTCACAATAACCAACTAATTCTCATTAGGCCAATGCCTCAATTTATAGTGTTTACATCCACAAGGTGCCAAGCTACCACTCCCCAACCACTGATTTCTCCCTGATTTGTGCCACCTCCCCTACCTGGGGGGGGGACCTTTTCCCTGATTTGCTCCATTTGACCCTAGAATCTCTCCACACTCCTATATTCACTCATGCTACCCTTGAATCTCTCATCTAGTAGATTCTTCTCACCTTTTCACTGCTACCTACTCAATTACAGACTCCCTTTTACAATCTCTAGCTTAGAGCTAGTTCCCACACACACCCTATTCACTTGCCTATTTCAACACCTTTGTGTTGAGGGTCTAGGATTGGAACTATTGCACCACCTTGCAATTCTTTTTCCCAAAGCGTACGCTTAGGAATGAACAACTGCGGGCTTAGGAGTGAACTGCCACACTCATTGGCTCATCTGTGCACACTCATGGCTTAGGAGTGCATGTTTTTTTTCCAAAAATAAATTCCAAACCATACGTGTGTATGCTTAGGAGTGAACGACTGTGGGTTTAGAAGTGAACATCCATGGGTTAATGTGTGAATAGCTGTGGCTTAGGAGTGCACATATTTTTTACAAAAAAGGTTTTTTTAAAGCGTATGTTCATACGCTTAGGAGTGAATAGCCATGGGCTTAGGACTGAATGGGAGTGGGTTTATGTGTGAATGGCCGTAGCTTAGGAATGCACATTTTCTTTTAGATTTTTTTTGGGAAGCATATGTCCGTATGCTGAGGAGTGAACGGCCGATCATTGCATGCTTAAAAGTGAACGGCCATGGGGTTCATGTGTAAATGTGCATGTTTTTTTTAATTATTTTTTTTAAAATTTAACGTCTGTATGTCCGTATGCCACATGATTTCAAACCTAGGGTGGGTGAAGATTTGAATTTTGAGTGGGGCATAACTAAGATTCCCTCTTAATGAGTAGGTGAGAAGAGGCTAAAGTTAGAGGTTAACTCTAGATTAGTTGTTTTCAACTAATCTAGAGACACTCTAACTTAACTACTAAAAATTAGTTCACCTTAATCTCATTATTTATCATCCTTTAACCTTTTTCTTTGCTCTCTAATTACTCTTTAACCTTTTTCTTTGCTCTCTAATTACTCTTTAATGGGTGAGGAGTTTTGAGATGAGGATTGAATAGGTGGATTAGCAATGTCAAGGGTAATATGATGATGCTATCATCTCTAATTAACCCTTCTAATTAAGTCTCTAATTAACCCACTCAAAAGAGAGAAAATTAGGCAAATGAGACCCAATTAGTGCTAATTCTCACTAATTGTGACCTAATGGGAGTGGTCTAAGCATGGATTTAGGTCAAGATAAGTATTTAGAACACTAATATCACTGCAATTACAAGCAATTAGGCTCATTGTTTTGGTTTTTTGCTGAGAGTAATCAAATTAACTAGTCGATTAGTGATCATTAGAAAACTAAGAGATACTTTGTGATTTTTTGTGTTTTTTGGTTGGTTAGGGTTCTACCTTACATTCATAGCTTGTCTATATACACAAATATAACAAAAAACATGATTAAAATTTAAAATTAGCAAAAAAAACTCTAGGTTTAAGCAAAATCCCTCTCTTTTAAGCTCTCTAATCACTCAAATCTCTAGTTTTTTAGATTAAACACTTGCTAATCCTACTCCCAACCATAACCTAGATTAAACACTTGTTGCTAATCCTACTCCCAACCATAACCTATGCACAAAATCAAAACAAAAACAATAAAAATAACCAAAATAATCAATTAAAAAATTTAAAAAACCTAAAACTGAATGCCATAATTACTTGCTTGACACCAGGCAATGGAGACTTCGTCGGATTCGAACAAGGAAGGCTTTGATAAGAAGAGGATTGGCGCTCCCCAACGGAGCAGCACCTAAGATGTTAAGCTCACCCTAACCTATCATGGCGGAAAGTTTCCAGTCCACCAAGTTCGATCTATGCTCAAGAACTCCACCGTGCGTGTGGATAGCCACCGTGCGTGTGCCCGCGATCCTCCCTGTTGAACTATAGATAGAATACCTAATATTTACCTAATAGTTGCTTAGTCGGATATATGTATCTTTGCTCAGTCGGATTGTTGCTCAGTCGGAATTCTACTCAGTCGGATTATTGATCAGTCGGAGTTTGTTATGATCTGGTTAGTCGGATATTATCTGTTAATGTCTTGTGACATTCTAGTTACAACTGTTTAAAACTGACTGAAGTCACCTATTTATAGGGACTTCGTAGTCGTCTTTTTCAAGTAGTAAGTAGTAAGAGAAGAAGGAGAAAGCAATGTATGATTCATCTTGATCAATCAGATATGGTATTTCAGTTCTGTTCTGTTATTCTCTATCTTGTTTAGCAAATTTCTACTCAATTTGTGTTCTCTATGCTCAGTTTTATGTTTAGCCTGATGTGGGAATTTAAGTTAGTGTTACCTAATGGGGTTGTCTTTGCTGTGTCAGTAGTAGTTAGTTGTGTTGTGTTTGTGAACCCCAAACACATTGGCGATCCTGCTGGTCCCGTTCTGTTACGAGAAGGGAAATGAATGTCAGAGGGGGACAAAAGAGTAGGAAGGGTTTACTATACCAGGGCTCAGGCCCGAATTGGTAACCCTGACCCGTTTCATTATGCTGACGAGGGTGAAGATGATCAGGAACACCAAATCCCTGAAGAAATTGTTGTAGGCCAAGGGGGGGAAAGTTCAGTTGCACCAGAGAGGAGGCTCGTGGGGGGACTTCTAGGCGCCCTAATCCTGACAGGAAGGTCTGCAGGAGTTAGAAGGAGTCTTCAGTTCAACCCATTAAGGGGGGCTACCAGGCAAAGACCTAGGAAACCACCTCAGCCACCGATGGCTCAACAACTACCCAACCCCCCTAGGGTGAAAGCAGCTAAATTCAGTGGAGGATCTAAGGAGGATGCTGATTGTCATGTAGCTCAGTTTGAGACAAAATGGGAAGCAAATGGTTATACTGTGTTGTACAATGATGCAGTTAAATTGCAGCAATTTGCAACAACTCTAGAAGGGAAGGCCATGAGTTGGTTTAGCCAATATGGCATACCACACTTCCCAACATATGATGATCTTAGAATCGCTTTTTTACAGAGATTCAGGAGGGAAAAGACTCCAACAGACATTTTAAGAAAACTCCGAGACATCAGACAAAAGAAGATGCTTGTAGAGGACTATGCTCAGAAATTCAAAATTCTGGTTGAAAGGTTACAGGGAAATGAGAGACCCACCAATGAGATGCTGGCCGGTTATTTTCTGAAAGGATTGAGAAGTGGGCTGAAAAATGCAGTGGCTAGCATTGATATTGCAGGTGGAATTAATGATTTGGTAATTGCAGCAGCTAGAGTAGAGAAAAGACTTGGAAGCGGCAAGGGCAAACACACCAGAAAGAATGATTCGGATTCAGATGACCAGCCAGAGTCAGCATCAGATTCTGAGCAGGAGGATTCAGAAGTAGGGTCCGACAGTGAGGAAGAAGAGGTGAAGACAAAGAAAAAGCACAAGACCAAAGCAAAGCAATCCAAAGAGGAGGATTTGGTAAGTAAATTGAGAAAGATAGGTTATTCTGTTGCAGCACCAAAAGAAAAGAAGTTCTGTGAAATTTGTGATAAGGATGGGCATACGACAGCTTTATGTTGGTATAATCCCAAGAACAGGGGTCAGACTACACCTTATGCAGGAAGAGGCAGGGGTGAGGTTGCAGTAAACCAGGCTGTTCCAATTCGGGGCAGAGGAGGATTTCTGAGAGCAAGATCTGATAGACCACCATTACGGGAACAGGAAAACAATGAAGGAAGACAGGCAAGAGTCATGCCTTGTGTTTATTGTTCAGCACCAGATCATTGGATAGGGCCAAATTGTGCCTTATGGGTGAAACATAGAGAAGAAAGAGGTGTCCCAGTGCTTAGGTACAATCAGAATAACCAGCAGGGGCAGCAGCAACCACAGAATCAACCAGCAGCTCAAGCAAATGTAATCATGATTCAATTAGAAGATGAACAGGTACAGCTCAAGCAAGGTCAAAACATACCTGAGCAGCAAAGCAAAAAGCATACTGAGGATATTGAGGATATTGAGGTATTGGCTGTTACCAGGTCTAAACAGAAAGGACCAATTGATTGGAAGGAACAAAAAGGCATTAGGGACCAGGTACAAAGAAGAATTTTGAAGAATCAGGACAAGCAAGAAGAATCGGAGTTGGAGGATGAAGAAGAGTTAGTTCTGCATCAGTCAGAAAGTAATGTGAAGGTGAAGGATGAAAGGGATAAAGATTGGTTTGAGGTACTCATAAATTCTCCCTTGCAATTGTCATTAGATCAGTTGTTAGCTTTGGTTCCAGCATTTAAGGAAAGATTGCTTAAAAGACTTCAGGATCAGCAGTCAGGAGATAATCCGACTTTGGTTCCAGCAGTTAATAGCATTGATCCAGCAGATGTTGACTTTGTGGTTCCTGTCATTAAGGTTGAGTACCAGGGTAGGGTTTTTGATGAAGTTCTTTTGGATGGAGGATCAGGGGTTAACATTCTCCCTGAAAGTGTATACAAAGAAATGGGTGCAGCAAATTTAGCCCCAGCACCATTTCAGGTGAAAATGGCAGATCAAACCAGGGTGCAACCATTGGGAATTTTGAAGCAGCAGGAAATTGAAGTGGCAGGTATGGGATTCTTGGTAAATTTTGTGGTAATCAGAATGTCAGAATCACTATCACCTTATGAAATGTTACTGGGTAGGCCTTGGTTTAGAATGGCTAAAGTTAAACAGGATTGGGGATTGAATGTGGTGGTTCTGACCAAGGGGAAAAAGAAGATTACTGTAACCATGCAGGGTAAGAGAAATATGTCTCTTAAAGAAAAGCCATTGTTTGCACAGACAATTAATCTTGCTGAAGAAATAGAAGATGATGAGGAGGAACAGTTTTTAATGGCTAATCCAACAGTGGTGCCACTATTTGATGTTGATGTAGAGAGAATATTGCAGCCTGTGGAATATCAGACTCAGGAAGAGTCTGAGTTCTTGCCAGGTCAAGAGATTGAAGGGACAGTATTCAGACAGTTGCTGGAACAGCAAACTGAGATTGCTACCAAGGAACAGATGGAACACGAGCAAAAGGAGGCAGGAGAGATGGCTGTAAGGATTTATGACAAGAAGTATGGCACGTCCAGTCGGGTTAAAGAAGATGATCTTAAGGAATTGAATTTGGGTACAGATGCTGCACCAAGGATGGTGAAAGTAAGTGTGCAGGTGGAAGGACAATTTTTGGAGGATCTTTTGCAGTTGTTACAGGACTATATAGATGTCTTTGCTTGGGAGTATTCTCAGGTCAAGGGTATAGATCCTGCATTACATCAGCATCGGATTAATTTAAGAACAGATGCAGTTCCAGTGGTGCAGCAAAGGTATAGGATGAATCCGAATTTTGCATTGCAGGTGAAGGAAGAAATAGATAAGTTGTTAGCAGTAGGGTTCATTAAACCTGTGAGCCAGGTGACATGGTTATCTCCAATCATTGTGGTGCCTAAGAAAAATGGGAAGCTGAGAGTATGTGTTGATTACAGGAAACTCAATGCAGCAACCATAACAGATCCTTTTCCAATGCCATTTTGTGATGCAGTGTTAGATGCTGTAGCAGGTCATGAAATGTATAGCTTTCTGGATGGATTTTCAGGTTACAATCAGATTAGTGTTGCTGAGGAGGATCAGCATAAGACTGCTTTCATTACTGAGTTTGGTGCATATGATTTTACTGTCATGAGTTTTGGTTTGAAAAATGGACCACCATCCTTCAATTATGTGGCACATAAGGTTTTTGAGCCACATTTACAAGACTTCATGAGAGTATTTGTTGATGATTTCTCTGTTTTTGGTAAGAAGGACTTACATCTGATGCATCTAAAGTTGTGTTTAGAGAGGTGTAGGCAGTTCAGACTGGTCTTGAACCCTTTCAAGAGTGTGATTGCTGTGAAGAGTGGGATTTTGTTGGGCCATGTGATCTCACAGGAAGGCATGGCAATTGATGTGAAGAAGGTTGAGGCTATTCAAACAGCAAAGTCTCCTACTAATGTGAAGGAAGTAATGAGGTTTGTGGGTCAGATTAAATGGCATGCCAGGTACCTCAGATATTTAGCCAATATTTGTGCACCATTGACCCATTTAACTAAGAAGGATGTACCTTTTGTGTGGGCTGAGCCTCAAGAGAAGGCATTTCAATTGTTGAAGAAGATGGTAGCTGTTGCACCAGTTTTGCAGCCACCAGATTGGACTCTACCTTTCCATATTTTTGTTGATGCCTCAGATGTAGCAGTAGGGGCAATTCTGATGCAGGAGAAGGTGAAAGGATGGTACAGGCCTGTATTTTATGCCAGTCGGATATTATCATCTGCAGAAAGGAATTATGCTGTGACTGAAAGAGAAGCCTTGGGGATGGTATATTCCTTGAATAAATTCAGGCATTATTTGTTGGGGAACAGGGTAATATTTCATGTGGATCACCGAGCCCTGCTGTATCTGATTAAGAAGCCATTGTTGACAGGAAGATTAGCCAGGTGGATGCTTTTGTTACAGGAGTTTGACTTTGTGATTGTCCATACTCCAGGGAAAGAGCATGCTATTGCTGATTATTTTAGCAGGTTGGAAACTGGAGAAGCACCAAGTGGGGTGGATGATGATCTACCAGATGCCCCATTATTTGAAGTTCAGGCTGCTGAGTCGGATTCCTGGTATGATCAGTTTTTGACCTTTTTAACTGAGGGATTTATGCCAGTAAAATTTACTCCAGATCAGAGAAGGAAGTTTGCTTTGAAGAGTAGACCATTCTTAGTGATTGCTGGAGCATTGTACAAAAAGGGAATTGACCAGGTGATAAGAAGATGTGTACCTGAGTATGAACAGAAGGCAGTAATTCAGGAAGCACATTCCGGAACAGCAGGAGGACATTTCTCAGGGGATATTACAGGAAAGAAAATATTGCAGGCTGGTTTGTGGTGGCCTACAGTTTTGAAAGATGCCCATGAATATGCCAAGAGATGTGTGATTTGTCAAAAGCTTGGACAGCCAGATAATTCAGATAGGATATCAGATCATCCTATTTTGCCTTTGGAACCATTTCAGAAGTGGGGAATTGATTTTGTGGGACCTGTCAAGCCAACCACTCCAAGAGGTAACAGGTATATCCTTGTTGCTACTGATTATTGTACAAAATGGGCTGAAGCTGTAGCTCTGAAGGATAACAAGGCTGCAAGTGTTGCCAAGTTCTTGTATCACAACATCATGACCAGGTTTGGGTGTCCTGTAGAATTGGTCAGTGATAGGGGAACTCACTTTCTGAATGATGTAGTTTCTGAACTAACAAGAACTCATATGATTATGCACAAAAAGTCTACAGCTTATCATCCCCAGGCCAATGGACAAGCTGAGAGTACCAATAAGACATTGGTAAGGATCCTCAAGAAGATTGTGCAGGATAACCAGAAAGATTGGGACTTGAAGCTGGACTCTGCTTTGTGGTCTTATAGAACAGCTTTTAAAGTTACCACAGGGATGACACCATTCAGGTTGGTATATGGATTAGAAGCAGTTGTGCCTATGGAATTTGTGGTACCAAGTTTAAGAGTAACTGCTGAGAAAATGTCTCCAAGTTTGTCAGTGAAGTACAGGAGCAGGTATTTGATGCAGTTGGAGGAGGACAGATTAGTTAGTTCTTACATCACTGAGGTGATTCAAAGAAGAAGACAGGCTTGGGTGACTATGAATGTCAAATTTAAGGTGTTTCAGGTTGGTGATTGGGTGATGGTGTACAATTCCAGGTTGGGACCTCATCCTGGTAAGCTAACACTGAGATACAAAGGGCCTTATCAAATTGTTGAAGATCTGGGGCAAGGAACCTTTATTGTGGCTGATGTTTTTGGGACTAGGGTTGAGAAACCAATTAATGGGTTCAGGTTGAAAAAGTTTCAAGGAACACCACCACATTTGGATTGGGCAAGTTCAGCATTGATACAGGTAGCACAGGTGAAAATAGATCCAGAAGAAAGTCCGACAATACAGGGATATGGGTTTGCATCGGATTCGGACTCAGTCGGATTTTGCTGGGTCGGATCTCAGATAGTCGGAGTTTTTGAAAATTTTGCATGGTGCCTTGATTTGAGTGGTGAATGGACACTTACGGAGAGCATCATTTCGAGGCAGCCGGAGTTTGATCGCACTTTTCGCGCGTACCAGAGTGTGCGAGGTCCTTTCTTTCCAACATCCATGCAAGACCATTCGCGCATTTTCTCTGCGCTTTCCTTGCACTCGCCTATCACCATGCCGAAAGCTAAGAGCTCTGCAGGCATGCAACCACCAGCGGAGGACGAGCAGAGGGATGTTCTGAAGAAGAGGCTTCGAAGGAAGGGAGCACCCATGAGAGTTGAGGTTAGCAGCTCTGAGGAAGAGGAGCGTGTGGCTGAGGAAGACGATGAGGTTCCTACACCGTTGTCTACCGGCAAACTTACACAGTCGCTGATGGATCCCTACACCGATTTCAAAGTCGAGCTCGACAAGGCAGCACCCGGGAATGCAACATGGTTGAAGCAGGTCGGTTTGCGGGAGTTTGCAGGCTTGCCATGGGATGACTGGAGAAATAACTTCTATGCTAAAAGTCAGGTGGAGATACTCCGAAAAACAAAAGGCGCAATTTCTTCAAAGGTGAGTCTTACTGTGGAAATGGTTGCAGAAGTATTTCAATTACCCTATGTTTCGGATACTGTGATCCCAAAATGTCGTGATGAAGTCTTGAAAAAGGAGTTTGGTCCCAGAGAAGGGGGTAGACAGTATTATATGTTAAGGAATGTTAACTATGCTAGGAGGGAACAGCTCAAATGGTATCTTGAAAGACTGTGCTCTATTATCAAATTTGATTACATGTCAAAGGAAAATTATGCACCATTGTCTTGGGCAGAGAAAGGAGAGGAGGTTAGTTGGGCACATTGGTTATTTGACAAGCTTCATGGAGAAATATTTGGGTCGGACAAGAGAAAGACACAATCCAATAGCAGGTTGAGTGCTTATGTAGCTGCAATGTTTCAGTATGCACAGAAAGTGGAAGTGGGAGAGATTATGTTGCCAGATAAAGAAAAATACAGCAAAATAGAGAGAGAACAGCAGTCCGAGAAGGTGGTAGAGCAGAGGTCGGAATGTGATGAGTTGGAACCTGACAAGAAGGAGCTGTATCAGAGTATGCTTACAGTTGGGTACAGTCCGACAGAGGCCTTTAAGGTAATATATGGAGCTCCGAAAAAACCGTATGTTGAGGATGTAGAAGTGCAGCCTTTGATTGATGTATCAGGTTCACAAACACCCAAGATGTTGGGGAAGAGTTTCACACTGTCCAAGAAGAGGAAACTTGAATTGGGGGGAACCAAGTTAGTTGCAAAACTTGACTTTGGAGCACAGGTGGTGAATCAACCAGGGTTTGTAGTGAAGGATGTAAGTACTGCTCAGCAGTATCTGAAGGAACTTCAGTATTTCATCGAGAGTCAGCAGGAGAAGATTGAGCAGCAGCATCTTCTGAATGAGATAGTAACTTCAGACGATTACCAGGATAAAAGTGCGCAGGTGAAGCAGCTTGAGGAGGAATTAAAGCAGACAAAGGAGATGCATATTGCTGAAAAGGCTCAGTTATTGGAACAACATGCATTGGAGATAGCTAAGGTTAAGATGTCTTTAGGAATTTTCAAGGAATGGACAGCAAAAATGGATGATAGGGTTACATCCGAGTTGGATAAAATGGCTAAAGATAATGCAGAAATGAAGGTTGATAATGAAGTAATGCAATTGAGACTTCAGCCTTTACAGGTGTTGGAAAAACAGATGTTGATGAATGAAGAGTTGGATGTAAATGGAGTGCTGATGGCACAAGGGGATGTACAGATTCTGAAGCAACAAATGCATAGCACTATGCAGGATTCTTGGGGAATGATCAAGGAGAGGATGTCAACAATGATAAATTATCCCTATGAGGTTATGACAACAGGGTTTGTAACTCAGCATGAGGCAAGTTTGATAGAAGAGGTTGGACAGTTAAAGAAAGAACGTGAGTATTGGATTCAGCAGGTACAGGAACTGAAAGAGATGCAGAGTGTGAAGATTCAGAGTGATAGGACTGTGGAGGAGATCTTTCAGGACCTAGAAGTTCAGGTGGAAGTACCTATTATCAATTTAAGTGTACAAATAGCAAGTCAGAGTGAGCAGCCAGTGGAGACTTCAGTGGAAGATAAATCAGCAGAGATGACTGAGGTTTTGAAGGAGGTTCCAGTTGTTGAAGGGATGCAGGCTGAGCAGCAAAGTGATGTAGTACCTGACATTTGAAGAAGCAGCATCAAATTTTGTCATGTGGCCAGTATTTTCTGATCAAGGGATTGTGAATTCAAGTCCGATTTCCTTGAAATCAACCACCGGGCTGTGCCATGTGTTGAACTATAGATAGAATACCTAATATTTACCTAATAGTTGCTTAGTCGGATATATGTATCTTTGCTCAGTCGGATTGTTGCTCAGTCGGAATTCTACTCAGTCGGATTATTGATCAGTCGGAGTTTGTTATGATCTGGTTAGTCGGATATTATCTGTTAATGTCTTGTGACATTCTAGTTACAACTGTTTAAAACTGACTGAAGTCACCTATTTATAGGGACTTCGTAGTCGTCTTTTTCAAGTAGTAAGTAGTAAGAGAAGAAGGAGAAAGCAATGTATGATTCATCTTGATCAATCAGATATGGTATTTCAGTTCTGTTCTGTTATTCTCTATCTTGTTTAGCAAATTTCTACTCAATTTGTGTTCTCTATGCTCAGTTTATGTTTAGCCTGATGTGGGAATTTAAGTTAGTGTTACCTAATGGGGTTGTCTTTGCTGTGTCAGTAGTAGTTAGTTGTGTTGTGTGAACCCCAAACACTCCCACACTTGTTCCTCACACCGAGGTGGTTCCCAATCCTACAGGTGGTGCAACCTTTTTGGCAAAGATAAGGTGGGATCTCTGTAGCAGCAGAAGACAATCGCACAGTGATAGCCTAATCACTCAAGGAAGAGGGAGAGAAGAAGCAAGAGAGAACGAGCGATTAACACTAATCACACCCAAATCCTAACCCTAAGCATACCAAGAGAGAACGAGCGATTAGCACTAATCACATCCAAATCCTAACCCTAAGCATACCACACATGCTAGATTAGAGTTGCAAGAGAGAGGGAGAGAGATCACTCCACTTCTATTGCATAAATGGGAGAATGTCTTACAAAGAAGAGAAGTTGGCTTTTATAGTTCCAAGCCTTTTCCCACTAGGCCGCCTAGGAGTAAGTGATCGAGGTGCCCAAAACATAGTTACAAGAAGGCTTTTCTTTATGGTTTGGCCAGCTAACGGAGATCCTCTTGTATGCCCTTTGAAGCTCAAGATTTGGGAGCATCTTTAGGGTGTTTCCCTCTTCAAATTATGGAATTTACAATATAGTACGGGTGTCCATCATATAAGTGTGCGGACATAGTTGTCATGGAAATGTGTTAACCACGTGGTTAACAACGCCGGTGGCAGCGCAGTCCCTAACAAACCCCTTTCTTCAGGAAAAAAAAACAATAAAGCTTTGAATACTTAAATCTTCTCAAATTTTTTGTTTAAGTTTAGCAAAAAGTCTTTGAGAGTGAAATAGCCGATGTAAATGCAAAAAAAAGAGATGGAATTTTCAGATGGCCGACTGGTAGCACACGGAGAAACAAACTAATTTTTTATTATTTTTGAAATAAATTAATGGATAAAAGAATCTTCCTTAGCTGTTGAAATACCCAATTTCTACATTTTCAAGCTTTCAAAATTTTGATGATAGGAGAGTGATCCTCTTTCCTTGCTGAACACATCCATAAGGCTTGATCTTGAAGAGAATGAGGGAATGGAAAGGTGGTTTTGAAATCTTGAAGGTGATTTTAAAAATAGACAAGTGTTTTTCCACTTTGAGAAGACCATTGGAAAATAGATTTATGGGTTTTTGCTACCCATTGGACATAAATTGTCCTTTCTTGAAAAACCTAAGACTTTGTATGCTTTGAATGGAAAATTTTACCTTTGGCCAAGATCTTCTACTTCTTATCCACTAGCTCTTCACCACTTTAATCAATTGCACAATCACTCAATTACAATCACTCTTGGCTCTGATACCATTATTAAAATATTGAAGATAAATAGAACAAACAAAATATTAAATACACAATATTGGGTCCAATTTGTCCCCACAAAAGGAGTCCATGCTTCCTCTTGGTGTACTTAAATATATTTCATGGGTTGCTTTTGGTGCTCAAAATAGTATATTTACAAAAATGTCAACTTCTTCAAGAATAGTATTCTTCAAAAGTGGCTTGCTTCAAAAATAGCTTTCTTGAGCGTGCAAGCTAGGATTAAAATAGGTGTGAGCCTTGAACCTTATAAAAGTGCACGTCTGGAAAAATAAAATATGCATAAGGGAGCTTTCACATGTCCCAACAATTAACATATTCACATTGCTAATAAATATGAATAGCGTCCAAATAAATTAATGGTGTTTGTCGTCACAAAATCAAATATTATTTGTCCATATTCAAAAATTGGCCATCTCAAGATATTTTCCCGACTAACACTAGCTCTTCTCCATTATTTGGTCCAATGATCTGCACTTGCATCAACTAAGCCAATCAATCAATAAATTATTTGAATAAAAATAAACATCCATATGAAATTTAATATCAATGATATTGAGATGTCAAGCTCAACACGAGTTGACACTTATGATATGCCTGGGTGACTATTTTTACCACTTACATCACTAGCGTGTTTGATAAGTTGTTGATATGATAGATCTTTGCTAGTGACTCTACAACTAGACTATACCAGCTACTAGTCTACCATTGAGTTATGGCATACTTATCTTACCATCTCACTCACTTAGCGTATTCACATTATGGAATGCATGAACATAGTACTTTGCCATCTCACTCACTTAGCGTATTCACATTATGGAATGTATGAACATAGTACTTTAGTACTTATGTTGTATTTCCCTTATCTTTGGTAGAACCCTTTTGTTGAGAAGAATAAGAATAATAATTTTCAGCCTCTCATCTTGTGTGTTCTCTTCTAGGATTTATGTGAGTGTGTGTGTATGCTTGCAAGAGCTCAAGATCTCTTCCTCCCTGCATCTTGTCATGGTATCATAGCCTGGTTCATGCTAAGAAGCTGAGTGGCAAGCAAGAGAAGTACAAGAAGTGATACGAGGGTAAGAGGTTCACCTACTCTTCCCTCATTGTGTTGGTTACTATACTCTTGTCGTGAGCTCTTTGGGAGGCATTAGCAAACGAACTCCAATTGAGGAGCTATCTTCAAAGGAGTGGAGTTCTATACCATCCATTGGACAACATTTTGGCAACTGAAAATCTTGACCTCCGTTTTTCATTTCGCGGGCGTTCACATGCACTGCGAGTAAGTTTTGATTCTCTACAGAATTCTGTTTTTCATTTCGCGGGCGCTCACATGCACTGCGAGTAAGTTTTGATTCTCTACAGAATTCTGTTTTTGGAACTACAAGAAGAGAAATTGGCTGTGCAGACATTGTGTGTACTACAAAGAGGTCTTGAAGTGCTATTGGGTTTATGTATGCAAATTGAGGTCTCATTGGTTGTGACAGTTTGGGTGTAGTATAGTACTGCTACTACAGAGAATACAACACTTTATGCAGGATAAACAAGAGTGCTATTTTGGGTGTAGTATAGTACTGCTACTACAGAGAATACAACACTTTGTGCAGGATAAACAAGAGTGCTATTTTTGGTGAGTTTGTGTTGCAGATAAGATATCAAATGATGTAATTAACCACATTGTTGTAAAGAATCTTTACAAGAATAACTTCCATTCCTGGAGGTTTAGATTAATTTTTTTTTTTGGAAAGGAGTGGTACGCATGTACCTTATCTGGTCAGGGGTAGCATGGGTGTCCACCTAGCGGTACATATGGACCACATAGTGGGCGGTTGTCCTTTGGTTCTTGTGCGGCCATTGTACGGGCACCCTAGTAAGTGTCTATGATCTAAATTTTGGGGCGGGATCTCCAAATTTGGGACGCCAACCTCGATTTGCGTGCCAGATCGCCCCGAGAGATATTTTTTTTTGGTCTGGGATGTTCTCCTAGTCGTTGGGGTGCAGACCGTTCGTCAATCAGATGCCCGGCCGTGCATTTATTAAGGTTTAAAGGTCATCGCTTTTTAACAAAAAATGACTGAAATTTGCATATAAGCTTGATCCGGTGTCCGTTTTGGATGCTGTAAAATCCTATATTAGGGTAAAATTGAACGCAGATTCCAAATTTGGGCTAAGAATTTAAAGAGTCTAAGTAGAAATGACTCATTTAATAAAATCATTGATTTTTATACCATAAAAACTCATAAATTTATCTATTACATGAACATTTCTTTATTAGTTGAAGATGGGTATGTTACATCCTTTCCCCCTTAAAGAAATCGAGATGTCCTCATCTCGTCATGAATTGGGGATAATCCTTTAAGAGTGTAGCTTCATCTTCCCAAGTTGCATCCTCTTCAGGGTAATCTTTTCACTGTACTAGATGTTCTACAAGAGTTCTATTTCGGAGTTGCCTTTTCCTAGAATCTATGATGCTACTGGGCTGTAATTCAAGGACTCCTTGCGTAGGGATTACAACTTGTTCATCATCAAGAATATGATCGAGACTGGGTACATAAGGTTTTAACAAACTTACATGAAATACATTGTGGACGAGCTTATAGGCACTTTTACCTATACACTTGATAACTGTATAGGGACCACAATACCTAGGGCTGAGCTTCTTATATTTCCCAAGTGATAGAGAACTTCGTTTGGGTCGCACTCGTAGAAGAACTTTGTCTCCTTCCTTGAAGATCCTTCCAGACCTCTTGGTGTCAGTATAATGCTTTTGTCGATCTTGGGCAGCTTTAATATCCTTTTGGATTGCCTTGGTTTGTTCCTCCATCTCTTCAGCATTTTCCTGGATGCCTCAACTCTTATGATCGGATTAGAGAAATTTAGAGGAGACAAGCATTCTTGCCCATAGAGTGCTTTGAATGGTGACATTCCTATGCTCTGATACCAATTGTAAGGTTCCCCCCTTCTAAAATAGGGAAAACACTTAAGATAGTCCACTAAGTCTTAACTTGGAGAAAATTTCCTATTCATCGACACCTTGACCAATGTAGAGATTCAAGGATACGATTCATCGGTAAGACCTAGTCCTATCCCGCAGGGGGAGCGTGATCTTCTAAAAATCAAATAACCCATAGGGCAATTGATCATAAATCGGGCAACTACTAGACTTGATTTCTAGAGGCAACACTTTTTTCCTCATCCATGCAAGGCAAAGCCGCTGGCCTAGTCTTCTAGAATAGAGTTGCCCAAGAACTTATTTATCTAGCATAGGGCTTTCTCTTAATCTGTTGGAAAGCTACCCGACTAATCGGGTCCACCCATCCGTCCGTAGGATGGTGCCGTTAGGGCATTCCATCCTCCCACTTTCCACCCTACTCATGCGTCAATTCGTTTTCTAACTAATCCTACCACACTGTTTGACATAAATAAACATGAGCACTGGGATGTTGAAAATACAAGTGAATAGGGTGTGTGCGGGAACAAGCCCTTGGTTAGAGACTGTAAAAGAGAAGATGTAAATGTGAAAGAACCTGTGAAAAGATGAGAAGAATCTACTGGGAGAGAATAAAGGGTAGCATGAGAAGATTTAGGAAGTGTGGAGATATTCTGGGAAAAGTGAAGAGGTGGAGAGAATCAGGGAAAAGAGGTGGAGTGAATCGAGGTGGAGTGAATCATGGAGAAATCAGTGGGATTTGACACTTGATGTAAACTCTATAAATTAAGGCATTGCCCTAATGAGAATTTGCTGGTTTTTGAGTATCCATGCCTACATTAATCTATTTGCTAATTACCCACTAATTACATCTTAATTATTTATTAATCACTTTATTAATGATGTTGATTCTAGTGTTTGATCCACCATAGCTCATCACAATGCTCAAATTTCAACATGGTATCAGAGCCATGCCTAGAATCCATCAGGTTTATAAGTCCATTATCTAATTAATCAAGATTAGTAGATAATTAGAAAATAATCAATTTTAAGCTATTTTCAAGAAGCTTTCTGTACCCCCAGTCGATGGAGGAGCTCTAGCTCCTTACATACTTTAAATTAGGCCAAACCCTTCTAGCCCTAGCTAGGTATCTCACTTGCCTTCAAGCTGATCAAATCAGCGCAGCAAACCGTCGAAGCGTTTAGGAGAAATCGTCATTTTCGCTGGCACCAATTTTCTAGGGAGTTTTTGCCATTACTGCTTCATCAAATCAAATCTCTCCAATTCCTCTTAGCCTCGGGGGTTTTCAAGCATGCTCTACACGTTGGTGAAGACAGAATTCAGTTTCATCAAGTCTACAGTGAGATCCAAGCTCTTCATCAAATCTGCACAGGTGACTTTGGTAAAACAGAGATTAAGCTTTCAATATTTGGTCAAATCTTGTGTTTCTTGGCTTAATCCTCTATAGACTCATTGCTATTGATTCCTTTGAAAGCATTTGAGCTCATTTGAAGTCTAAGGCACCAGATCTGGACTCCCCACGCATACTCTGTTTTTTGCACACAAAATAGTGGATTAATTTATTAATTAGTGATTAATCAGTAAAATAATCAATGTATTTTGGTACAATTGAGAGTTCAAACTAACCATTAGGTATGTGATACAGATCCCTATAACTTCAGATTTCAATTCGAAGTTGGTTTAATACTCCAACCATTCCGTACAAATTGGTTACCCTTAATTTAATGTAATTTTTGGTGATTTTATGCTGATAAATTTGTTGTAATCATCTATTAAACACCAGATTGAGTTGTAAAAGGGTAGACACTGTCCTTGAATCTTGAAATTGAATCAAGAGGTAAGACCCCCTTCACATCACGATGAGTACAGCACAGGAAATAGCCAAATTTAATGGGGAGCAATTTTACACATGGCAGACAAAAACCATGTATTTGCTCATGAGGAAAAATCTGTGGGGATTAGTTGAGGGAAGAGATGAATGCCTAGAGAGAGGAGAAAATGAGTGGAAGAGTAGGAATGAAAAAGCATTGGGACTTATTGCACTCAGTTTAAATGATGAAATCATTCATCACATCATCACAGGGATACAATGGGCAAAAGATGCATGGGATGAACTCAATAAATTATTTGGCACACAAGCAAAAAATTCAAAGATAAATCTGTTAATGCAATTCTACAAATTGGACATGAAGGAAAGTGGACCTTTAATTACACACTTGAACAAATATAAAAGCATTAAGCAATAGCTGGCTGCTATTAGCAAAAAGGTAGAAGATGATGAGGCACTGCAGTGCTTCTGAAGAGTGTGGACAAAGGTGAATATGAAAATATTGTAGCATTACTAAAGAATGTACCTGAATTGAAGCTACACAAGATAGAAGCAGCGCTAATAGAGCAAGAGAGCAGAGGCAAAGAAAAGAAAGGGCTCGACTCAATAGCAGGAGAGGAAAAAGCATTCTTCACTCGAGGAGGATTCTTTCGAGGACGAGGATGAGGAAAAAGCATTCTTCACTCGAGGAGGATTCTTTCGAGGACGAGGATGAGGAAGAGGCAGAGTAGGAGGAAGGATCTTCACTTGCAACAATTGTGGAAAGCCACGTCACATGGCAAGAGACTGCTACAACAAACCGAGCGGAGAAGGAACGACATCGGCAAACTTCATGGGGGCTCCAAAGGAAGTGGAGTCAGATCATCTTTTCTGAGAGAGAGAGAGAGAGAGAGAGAGAGAGAGAGAGAGAGAGAGAGAGAGAGAGAGAGAGAGAGAGAGAGAGAGAGACCCCACAACCCAATGTAACCTACCCCAACAAAGTAAAACCACCTTTGAGCCACCGATGATGATGTAGGCCACGTGGTAGATGTATGTGTGAGCACTTTAGTCAAGGTCGCGCAACTATAGTAAGCCTTGGACACATAGAGAGAGAGAGTGTCAAGGACTATGAGTTTAGGGACTCGAGGCACTGGTCGCAGGCTATCAAGTAAGAGAGAAACTTGATATAGGGTCCAGGTGTGCTAAGATAACTTGAGGGGAGGTGTGTTAGACACTAGTCTCGCAGACTATCAAGTAAGGGGAGGCAAACTTGGTATAGGGTCTAGGTGTACTAGGAGTATTCACTTGAGGGGAGGTGTACTAGGAGTATTCACAGACTATCAAGTAAGGGGAGGCAAACTTGGTATAGGGTCTAGGTGTACTAGGAGTATTCACTTGAGGGGAGGTGTTGAAAATACAAGTGAATAGGGTGTGTGCGGGAACAAGCCCTTGGTTAGAGGCTGTAAAAGAGAAGATGTAAATGTGAAAGAACCTATGAAAAGGTGAGAAGAATCTACTTGGAGAGAATAAAGGGTAGCATGAGAAGATTTAGGAAGTGTGGAGATATTATGGGAAAAGTGAAGAGGTGGAGAGAATCAGGGAAAAGAGGTGGAGTGAATCATGGAGAAATCAGTGGGATTTGATGCTTGATGTAAACTCTATAAATTGAGGCATTGCCCCAATGAGAATTTGCTGGTTTTTGAGTATCCATACTTACATTAATCTATTTGCTAATTACCTACTAATTACATCTTAATTATTTACTAATCACTTTGTTAATGATGTTGATTCTAGTGTTTGATCCACCATAGCTCATCACAATGCTCAAATTTCAACATGGGAGTAGTGCTGTGGATAAAGGAAAGAAGAAGGTTGAAGGAATTGGAATTACAGGTTATGAGTCATCAAGTGCAGAGAGTTTGGATGAGGAGCTTGGCATACCTATTTTACGCACACCTGGTGCAAGGCAGGATAGATATGTGCCACCACATGCTAGAGTGCAAAGGAGAGAGGGAGGGAGTAAAAAAAACTCCCTCCTCTCCTTCTTCTCCCCTCTTTCCTCTCCTTCTTCTCCCCTCCATTCTCTTTCCTCCCTCTCTCTCTCTCTCTCTCTCTCTCTCTCTCTCTCTCTCCCCTCCATTCTCTTTCCTCCCCTCTCTCTCTCTCTCTCTCTCTCTCTCTCTCTCTCTCTCTCTCTTAAGAGGAGATTATCTTTAATCTTTGATTAAAGTTTTTAATTAAACAATACTTAATCATAATCATTAATTATGATTAATGTTTAAAAAATCATTTTAAGAGAATTTCTCACGGAAAAAAGAAGAAAAAATCAGATTTGAGAGGCGGAGAGGACCCCATGCACACGGGAGAGCATTTCATGCATCAACACGCTGTCCCCTACTAAACTTTAGTAGAAAATCAACAGAAATTTGATCGCAAACTCGTAGAGAAAACATGTAAAAATATATAAAAATATATTTTTAATCATAAAAATGCTCAAAAAATTCCTAAAAAATTAGAAAAAATTTCTAAAAATTTCTAGAAATCCAGGAAATTTATTCTACCAAAAATATCCACCATAAAATATGTGGTATTTTTGTAAAAAATTCTATTAATGCTTGATTTAAACCATAAAAAATAGGAAAAAATAGCATTAAACTCACAGAATTCCCCCGCAACGTCGATTCGTCCCATTGAATTGTAGTAACACACGTTCCAATCACCATATCAATGATCCACATGCAATTTATCAACACAAATCAACCAAAATAACATTTTTATTAGTAAATATTAAAATTTACTTCAACAATAAGTAAATAGAGATTGCTCCTCTGATACCACTGTTAAAACCCTAAGATCTCTCTAGATAATTGTTATGCATAAACATGCATAAATCAGGCATAAACTCAACCACCCCCCTCGAGTCCAAGGGATGCACACATGAATTATAAATGAAATACATCATGCCTCTACCTTGATGTCCCATACCATCAAGAGGTATAACTCCAATCCAATAGCATGTAGCTATAGTGTGAAATGGTAGATGAGTAGATATGGACCTCTTCACAAGAGACCATAGCATAAGCCTCCAAGCCCCGAAGCCCCCTTGAGTGTGCCCCATGCTCCTATTATATAGAAGGGCCCTCAAGTGACTCTTGACTTTCCATTCCCCATGTGTGACCCTTGGATGCTTGACCCTAACCTTAACCCTTAAGGTTAGTCCTAACCCATGCTCCACTAGAGCTTGTTCCCATGCTCCCATGCTCACAAGCCTAATGTGTATTAGCCTCCTAGTATATACACACATAATGTGTATATAACATAGCACACATAATGTACATATAACAGGGGGGGTTTGGGGGGGTGGGGGGTGGGGGGTGGGGGGTGGGGGGAGAGGGGGTCACTCATAAATATGTAAGTGTAGCACATGTGTTCAAAAGAAGTGGTTTTTTAAATCCCTTTTTGACACATTTTTTACATACAGAAGGGTACCATTTAAAAGGGGTATTTACAGATTGAATAGAAAAAGGGTGTGTTTCATTCATGAAAATTTTACAAATAAGGGGTTTTTTAATTAAGCCTTGAATGCACGTGATATAAAGAGTCTACATATCGTGAACCCCCCGAGTCAGCTTCTTAAGAGTGTTCCAATACCATGTAGCAATAGAAAAAATGATTTTACCAATCAAATTCATGTATTCCAATTGTTAATGAATCAACCTACAACATCAAGCTTTCACCAAAGTTTGATTTAGATCCTCCATTGGGGCTTCTTTAAAATCCATAGGAGCATATCTTGGGGATATGCTATGTGTGCATATATGTGGGATGTGGTGTAAGATCCCACCTACCCACCATGTTTTAAAAAATGTTCATTTTCTCAATGCAAAAGAATTCCACAAACTATTCTCAAACCAGGTACATGTCCCATATTCTCATTTTTCTCCATACGTACACATATAATTGTATTAGGAATCAAGTAGAAGCCCAAAAATTATCTTACACAATTTTTATAAGTTCCAAATCAATCCCTTCCTCTTGTAGTAGCAATGTGAAAATCATCTTCTCAAGAGCTTTCTTATACCAATTAGGAATAACAAATGATTTACCAATCAAATTCCTATGTTCCAATTGTCAAGTTTAACCCACAACATCAAGTTTCAACCAAGCTTATGGGCAAACTTCACATCCCAAACCTATATCCTTATCTTGTTCCATTCATTACTTGAGCTACAAAGCTCCAAATCACATCTACAAAAAAATAAGTTTTTTGCCCACCACATTAAAGTTAACTTCTAAGTTAACTTCTAAGTAGCATGGCACAAGTTATCACTATTCAGGCAATTTATAGATTTTTTTCTTCAACATGCAGTTTGCAAATCAGCACAATTCATTTGCATATTCACTTGTTGCAACAAGATTCAATGATGGAGAGCTTTAAATTTGCTTACTTTGGCTTCCAAATACCTATAATCTAGAGAAGGGAAGGGCTTATTTAACTCACCTCTTGGCCAAGATCTATGATTTGCTTTAATGGTGCTTCACGGCTTCAATGTGGTGACCTTCACACAGCTTCAATCTCTAGCTACTTAAAGTTTAGGATTTTTACTTAATGTGAGAGAAAAAGGAAACCTATGCTCTAATACCATGTAATAGAATGGGGATTTACAAATAATACTTGCATAAATCCTAATTATCTCTTACTAAACCATAGATAAGAATAGGAGAAGCTATTATTTAATTCCATTCTTCTTCACACACTCTCCATCTTCCAAAAATCCACGCATACACTCCGTCTTCTAAAATCCACACATACATAATAATAAGTTCATGCCATACTAATGTAACACCAAATGTCCTCACTCACACTTGGCCATTGGGTATGGATAATTATTGTCCCAGCACATGCTCCTACTACTAATGCACGCCATACATGCTACACCAGCCCTCTCTTGGTGAAATGAACAATGCTCGCCTTAACTTGTCTCAGTATCCAAGCTCATATCACGATAGACTACTCCAAGCTTTGTTAGTGGTAGCTATAGCACCACTCTCTTGCATCGTCCTTAAGCTATCACCATCAGGTTTCCATTCTCCATACAAGGATACTCACCCCTCTCTACTCTCACACTCAAGAATCCAAGTATAAGAGAAACATGCACAAAGAATGTAGCTCTCTCTGTTTAGTATACACTCAATGCCCTCCTCTCAACATGTATCTCACTTTGATGTATAATGGACATTTGTTAGGCCCCCATTATGAGAGGAGTAGCCATGGTGCATATGTCTTTAATGGGAACCCGGGCTTAGATACCGATGGGGTCATTATTGTGACCATTGATGATGGTTAGGAGATGGTCATCAGGGATATGAGTGTTAGTTGGGGTCTAGGGAATATTCCCTAGAATATTCTCTCGAATACGAGGTCCATCATTAGTGGGCAGTGGGTCAATGGGCCGCGTTCTTGATACACGGGCGATGACCGTGTCTATGTAGTGTAACCGCCCTCGTTGTATACGCGTCTACCACACCGCCAACAAACAACAATACTATACATGGACATGGTTGCCATGAGCTAAGGCATCCAATGCTTGTGAGTATCCAATGCTTGTGAGTATCCACCTCCTTCTACACCTCTCGTACATACTCCATCCAGAGTTTGTCTAAATCGCAATCTAAGCTCTACTTGAGAGCACATGGGTGGACAATGCCATCACTTGTACCTCTTTCGTATAATCAGAATTTTAAATTCTCTCCATTGTGTCTATTGCATTGTCTATTGTTCTTTGTCTATTGCATTGTCTATTGTTCTTTGTCTTGCTATCTCTTTCCGTTGTTCCATATTCTTATACTCTCTCCTCTCAACACTCCCTCTCTCTCTCACACACCATAGACACAAGAGAGAAAAGAGATATCTTGACTAGAATTAATTGGCAAAAAGGGGGATTCTGTCTTTCATTATGAGAATCATATTCTTATACTCTCTCCTCTCAACTCTCTCTCTCTCACACACACCATAGACACAAGAGAGCAAAGAGATATCTTGACTAGAATTAATTGGCAAAAGGGGGATTCTGTCTTTCATTATGAGAATCATGTTATGTATATAATTGGCTCTTATTCACACTTGGGCACCCAAAACTTAATGAAAGATTAACTAGAATATTACAAGTTACATAGTTTTGTGGCATAGCTAACTATTCTCATAATTACAACATTTAGAGTGTTGTTTCATGACACTTATTATGCTATCTCTCATATGTAATGAAGAGATTCTAAGTTAACCCAAAATGGACTTAACATCCCCCCTACCTACTCATCCAAATTTTGTTCTCGAAATCTATTGTTGCCACAAGGCTTGCTAGTTCATATGTTCTTTATAGTGGCTTTTTCGTGCCTAGAGTGTTGAGAATGCAAGCTCATCGTCGTGATCTAGTGGATAGAGGTAGCGTGTGGACACCAATCTAGTAGTGTGTGTGTGTGGACAATAATGGCCGTTTTTCTAGCCGGCCAAGTGTGTGAACATTAGACTTAGGTTATTTCAGTGAGAACTTATCATCGGGATCTAGTGGATAGAGGTAGCATGTTGACACCAATCTAATAGTGTGTGTGTGGATAGTAATGGCCGCTTTTCTAGCTGGCTAAGTGTGTGAACATTAGACTTAGGTTATTTCAGTGTGTGAACTTATCACGAGTGTAATGTGTTGTGTTTTGGGGTGTGCAATGAAGGAAAACTATGAAGTTTCACTATCATGTAGATGTTGATGGTTTGAGATAATGAGAGCTTATTAGGGTTTTCCTCTCTACCCTTGTGTTTATCTCCTCTCTCTTTTCATGGTATCAGAGCTTGGTGCTCTCGATTAGGGTTTTGTGGGTGAGTGAAGAAGAGGAAACTTTTGTTTTGGAGCTATCCATTGGATCTTGGAGCTTGGAGAAAAGAGAAGCTTGGAGTACACACCTACTCAACAAATTTGAAAGCTAAGGATCATGGGTAAGCAATGCTAAACACCCTTGAGCAGATTTTAGGTGATTTAACACAAGCAAAGCAAGATTTGAGTTACCCAAAGCAAGTGGAAATTCTATTTTTTGCAAGCTTTAATGGAAAGCTTGAGAGCTTGAATGCAAAGAGGAAATTTCATGTAATAGGTGAAAGGCATATGTATGTGGCATTGGTGAATGGAATAGCAACTCATATGCAAACCCTAAATTGATTTTGGAGCAAATCTTTGCATTGTGGAAGTGGGAAAATCAATGTTTTGGAAGTCTCACCAAAATAGAGAATACATGCCAAAAATTGATGTCATTGGAAGTGTTTATTGCACAAATCGGAAGCATTAATGTGTTGGGAGCATGCATAGGTAATTTGCTAAGGATTCTATGCAATCATTGATAATTAACAAGCTTCCAAAAAGCCCTAGGAGTAGGCGACGTGTTAAAGGAGTAGTTTTTTGAGATTCTACACATGTTTGATGCCCTCCAGAGTCACATGAGGTGTTTGAATGCACATGGAGCTTAGCAAACGTGTGAATATTCATGTGGAGGAGCTTTTGCAACATTCAATTGAGTACATAGAGCAATAAGGAGCTGATTTGGAGCAGGTTTGTAGAGAGATTAACTTGTAATTAATGAATAAAGCATCGCTAAAATACTAATTACTCTCTCCACTTTCACAATCGGGCTAATTCCTCACATACGGAGTTAGAAGACAGTGATACAAATCTAATGAATGCATGGGCCTTAGTGATGGGATTAGTGACTATATTTACAGGTTTACATCAAAACAGAGAACAACTTTTGGCAAGTGTTTGGCATGTAATGAGGTCGGATGATGCCCATATGCAACATGGAGGATGTATGGATGTAAATGTATATGGTTTACACTTGGTTTGATCATTTCTTAGTGATTTTAAGGATTGGAAAGCTCTGTTCATACATAATCAAGCTCAAATTCTACTTGGGTGAACTTTTATGCAGTGTGAGCTCATTGGAGTGTTTTGGAAAGTGGAGGACTATTTTGGATGCACTTCTCAGATTTTGTGAGCGGTGCCAAGTTATTTTCAGCTTATGAAAACAATGGTTTTGAGTCTTAGATTTTGTCGCTATAAAAATTGTGGAATGTGCGGACAACATTGGTGAATAAGTATAGATATGTATGTGTGTTTGAGTTGATTAGTTGAAACACTCAATGAACATTGTGCATAGCGAAATGAGTGACAATCCAAACAAGATTATTGGGGAAAATCTTGATAGACACAACTTCCATGTTTGGAAGTATTGCATGAAAAACTTCCTTAAAGGGGAAAATCTTGATAGACACAACTTCCATGTTTGGAAGTATTGCATGAAAAACTTCCTTAAAGGCAAAGAACTATGGAACTTAGTGACAGGGAGACAGAGCTAAGGGTTCCCCTAGTGAATGCAACACTCACCTAGCTTACAGCACACAAGAATTGGATAGAGAGGGCTTTCAAAGTGTTGCATTATTTCTTGATTTGTGTGACAAATACCATGTTATGCCATATTTAAGACAAATATAATCCCAAGGATGCATGGGATACTTTTGTGAAGCTGTATGATATGAGTACACAATTGAAGAAGATGAAATTGAAGAAAAAGATACATGGTGTGGTTTGAAATAACAAGAGCATAAATGATTATATGCAGGAGATCAAAGAATCTGTTGATGCACTTTCTGCCATTAGTGCTCCCATGGAAGATGATGACTTGGTTGCCATTACATTAAATGGTTTGGGAAAGGATTACAAAGCATTTGAGATCTCTATTAGAGCTAGAGGTGGATACTCCCTAGATTTTGATCAGTTGATCTCGTTGCTTATTGTGGAGGAGATGAAACTTGGTTTTGGTAACTCATCTAGTACTATTGGACATGCAAGGGACCAAGCATTCTACACTCATGGAGGTGCTAGAGGTAGGGGGAGAGCTAGTCCAAGAGGACGTACAGGTGGACGTGGTTGGCATGATAGGTCAGCACAACAACAACAGGATTCACATCCTTCCTTTTGGTACACATGATGGGGTAGAGGTTTTTACCCTCATGCTAGAGGGAGGCAGGGTGAAAACTATGTCTGAGGTGTTGTATGTGCCATCGATTACAAAGAGTTTGGCATCAGTGGGACAAATGGTTGAACAAGGATTTTAAGTGAGATTTAGTAAACATGGTTGCTTTGTTGAGGATTTCAAGCATGGCTGCAAATTGATTGCCAAAGGTCAAAAAGAAGGAAGATTGTTCAAGCTAGATGCAAGCATTCCAAAATTGAAGTCAGCCATGTTTTCTCATAGTCATTGGGATAGTGCCAGACATTGATATTTGGCATAAAAGGATTGTTCATGTAAACATTCAAAAGCTAAAATCTATGCAAACAAAGGCATTGTTGGTGGTCTACCTAGATTCAAATATGATGGGAGTACACATGTTTGTGATACATGCCAATTTGGGAAACAAGAAAGGTTGTCATTCCCATGGATAGTCAAATGAGTACTTGAGGTTGTGCAAAGTGATATATGGAGTCCCACACGCAAACCGAATCAATAAATGGGAGCAAGTATTATACATTTATTGATGATTTCAACAGGATGACATGGATCTACTTTCTGAAAGAGAAGAGTGAAGCCTTGGCATTAGGAGAAATTGTTGAAATTAGAGGAATGTGATGAGCTATGGTGGATCAAATACTAGAATCAACATCATTAACAAAGTGATTTAGTAGATAATTAAGATGTAATTAGTGGGTAATTAATAAATAGATTAATGTAGGCATGGATACTCAAAAACCAACAAATTCTTATTAGGACAATGCCTCAATTTATAGAGTTTACATCAAGCATCAAATCCCACTGATTTCTCCATGATTCACTCCACCTCTTTTCCCTGATTCTCTCCACCTCTTCACTTTTCCCAGAATATCTCCACACTTCCTAAATCTTCTCATGCTACCCTTTATTCTCTCCCAGTAGATTCTTCTCACCTTTTCACAGGTTCTTTCACATTTACTCATCCTCTTTTACAGCCTCTAACCAAGGGCCTGTTCCCGCACACACCCTATTCACTTGTATATTTCAACACCTCCCCTCAAGTGAATACTCCTAGTACACCTAGACCCTATACCAAGTTTGCCTCCCCTTACTTGATAGTCCGCGACTAGTGCCTACACCTCCCCTCAAGTTATCTTAGCACACCTAGACCCTATATCATATTTTTCTCTTACTTGATAGCCTGCGACCAGTGCCTCGAGTCCCTAAACTCATAGTCCTTGACACTCTCTCTCTCTATGTGTCCAAGGCTTACTATAGTTGCCCACGACCTTGACTAAAGTGCTCACACATACATCTATCTACCACATGGCCTACATCAACAGGTGGTTTTACTTTATTGGGGCAGGTTACATTGGGTTGTGGGGTCTCTCTCTCTCTCTCTCTCAGAGATTTTCACATGGCTCCTCACTCTTTGGAGCCTCACATCTTCTTTTTTCTTCAGTCTTCTTGCCGTGGTGGGTGGCAGCTTCTCTCCACGCGTCCATGTCTTCTTTCAGTCTTCTTGGGGCAGCTTCTTTTCTCGTGTCCATGTCTTCCTTGAATGCTTCCTTTAGATTTTCTTGGTGTGGATCTTCTTCTTGGAAAGAGATATTCTTCTTCTTTCATGGCTAGGGCCATGAGCTTGTCTGTTAGGTCTTTTTGCTCCATGTGAGCAACATGTTTCAATGTTTTGCTGACAGTTCTTTTGGGTTTTTGATGTTTATCTTGTATCATTATGCAATGCAAACCCAAATTTATGCGGGAGGTCTTACTTCTTGCCTTATTCTGGACAAGGGCAGTGTCTGTTCCCATATTTACACTGATGCAATATGCCCAATACATAATGCGTATAGCATTCATTCTCATGCACATTCCAAATGCAACTCTGGCTGTGAATAATCTTGATTTTGAGTGAGATTTATAGGCATTAACCAAGGGTTAAATGTAAAATGATAATTATCATAATTTTATCAACACAATTTTACCAGAAATTACATTAAATCAAGGGTAACCAATTTGTATGGAATGGTTGGAGTATCAAACCAACTCCAAATTGCAATATGAAGTTATAGGGATCTGTATCAGATACCTAATGGTTAGTTTGAACCCTTAATTGTACCAAAATATAGTGATTAGTACTGATTAATCATTGATTAGTAAATTAATCCACTATTTTGTGTGCAAAAAACAGAGTATGCGGGGAGTCCAGATTTGGTGCCTTAGACTTCAAATGAGCTCAAATGCTTTCAAAGGCATTAATACAATGAGTCTAGTAGAGGATTAAGCCAATAAACACAAGATTTGACCAAATATTGAAAGCTTAATCTCTGTTTTACCAAAGTCACCTGCAAATGCTTTCAAAGGCATTAATACAATGAGTCTAGTAGAGGATTAAGCCAATAAACACAAGATTTGACCAAATATTGAAAGCTTAATCTCTGTTTTACCAAAGTCACCTGCAGATTTGATGAAGAGCTTGGATCTCACGGAGACTTGATGAAACTGAATTCTATCTTCACCAGCTTGTAGAGCATGCTTGAAAACACCTTGGGCTAAGAGGAATTAGAGGCATTTGAACTGAGCAAGCAGAAATCTCAAAACTCCTTAAAAAAAACGACGGCTGCTAAATTGTCGATTTCTCCTCAACACGTCGGCGGTTTGCTGCATTTCTTGCATAGGCTGGAGCCCAATGATGTTGGCTAGCTATGGCTGGAAGGATTTGGCCTAATGTGTTGTGTGCAAGGAGAGGGAGCTCCTCCACTAGTTGGGGGTGCAGAGCCTAGTTGAAAAAAGAGGAAAAATTATAATTTTTTACTAATCCTAATTAGCAAAATAATTAGCAAGATAATGAGCTCACAAAATGATGGATTCTAGGCATGGATCTGATACCATGTTGAAATTAGAGGAATGTGATGAGCTATGGTGGATCAAACACTAGAATCAACATCATTAACAAAGTGTTTTTTAGCAAATAATTAAGACGTAATTAGTGGGTAATTAACAAATAAATTAATGTAGGCATGGATACTCAAAAACCAGCAAATTATCATTAGGGCAATGCCTCAATTTATAGAGTTTACATCAAGCATCAAATCCCACTGATTTCTCCATGATTCACTCCACCTCTTTTCCCTGATTCTCTCCACCTCTTCACTTTCCCTGATTCTCTCCACCTCTTCACTTTTCCCACAATATCTCCCAGAATATCTCCACACTTCCTAAATCTTCTCATGCTATCCTTTATTCTTTCCCAGTAGATTCTTCTCACCTTTTCACAGGTTCTTTCACATTTACTCATCCTCTTTTATAGCCTCTAACCAAGGGCTTGTTCCCGCACACACTCTATTCACTTGTATATTTCAACAGAAATATGGACTCTCCATTTTGCCCCTTAAGGAGTGAATAAAAAAAGATTAGCCTGACCAATGCGAGAGCTGGGATTCTAGATCCATGTAACATGGATCTTTTTGTCATATCTTTGCCCAAATCTCTTAAGACAATAAAATAACAGAGCCCATATCTTAAAAAAATACAAAAATGTCAGATTTCATGTCATAAACTATTCTTTCATGTCAGATGTACCTTATGGTCAGCACATGGAATTTTAAAAACCGAATTTTATTTTTTCCATTTTTTATGTTTAACTTTTTACGTTCCCTCCTTTTGCATTTTACTACCTTTTTATTTTTTTCCTTTTTTTGGCAAAATTCAATTTTGCCATATCTTCTGCAACTCTGTTCTTTCTTCACGAAAATTTATAGGTATGTTGTTCTCCTCCTCCATAGCTCTCTCCTCCTAAAATTTCATCTCATTTGGACAAAACGTCTGTGAGTTATGCCCGTTTTCTCATATGAACTTTCTCTTCTTTGCACTAAGATAGCTACCTTGATGTGAAGTGGCATCAAATTCTTGTGAGTAATTATCATATGTTTAGGGTTTGTCTATGTTTTGTCTTGATGTAAGTAATGATAATAGGTTTAGGATTTGTTTATATTTTGTCTTGATGTTTTGTTGTTTATTTTCATAGGAGAAAGGTTGTGAGTAACAAGGTTGTGTAAATCAAAGCAGTAAGTTGCTTTTTATTTCTTGTTGTTTTAATCTTTATTTGTTGCTTACAATCTTCTTTGCACAGTAATGATTTTAAGTGGCATAAAATACCATAATAATGATTATAGATTTAGGATTTGTTTATTTTTTATCTTGATGTGTTGCTGTTTATTTTCATAGGAGCAACAAGGTTGTGAGTAGTAAGTTGTTGTTTATTTCTTGTTGTTTTAATCTTTATTTGTTGATTACAATCTTCTCTACATAGTGTTGATTTCAAGTGGCATAAAATACAACAGTAATGATCATAGGTTTAGGGTTTGTCTATTTTTTGTCTTGATGTGAGTAATGATCATAGGTTTAGGGTTTGTTAATGTTTTGTCTTGATGTGTTTATGTTTATTTTCATAGGAGCAACAAGGTAGTGTAAATCAAAGCAACAAGGTTGTGAGCAAAAAGGTTATGTAAATCAAAGCAGTAAGTTGTTTATTTCTTCTTGTTTTAATCTTTATTTGTTGCTTCAATCTAACATATATATTTATTAATCATGCAATCTAGCGTTATTAATTTAGATGTCTTCAAGGAGGAGAAATATCAATAATATTCACACAGTGGAGGTGTTTAACAAGAGAGATGATGAAGGTAACTGGATCCCTGATCAATACAGTAAGTTAAATTGGATTTTAATGCGACCAACAAGTACTTGTGGCAATTTCAAGGTCAAGCTCAAAGATGTCACAGACCCTAGCAAGCAATGGAAAGGTAGAATCATAGAGTTCAGGAGGTGCACAAATGGTATGAGTATAATAACAGAGGCTTTCATTCAACATATTTATATACACAAAGAGATTCGAGTGCATCATGATAACTTCAATGAAAGATATAAGCCTAAAAGTAAGTTTATATCTTTGTGCTTTGTGTTCTTGTGCTTTGAGTCCATGGTTATTAGATAGAGTTTTAATTACAAGCATGTTTGTTGCTTGGAGCTTTATATCCATCCACTCTACATGAATGGCAGAATGTAGAATGTTTTAGTGGGGAAAGCTAAATGTTTTACATGTAGAGATAGGTGCCTTGATCTATGACAACAAGAGTGCAAGAGAATTGGCATCTCAGAATGTTTACTTTTATGATTCAGTGTATGATGTGGAGAGACATAGTTTGGAATATATTTCACTACCACAGTTATCTAGCGGCAAGGAATGGTATAATCCTAGCTTAGACATGTCAGAAGCATGTAGGATAAAGATAAAAACTGATGTTCATGCTGCCATGAAACCATCCACCCACAAGCTCTAGAGATGTACATCTAAGCTGGTTTGTACCATTTGGTTTGTTTGCATGTGTAAAAACGGTGTATCTTTTGACAACTGCCTTCAAATATTTCCGTGACAGCTTAGTTGTACTTCTTTTATACCCTTTTTTAATGCACTTTATGCTCTCTTTAATGCACATTACTCACGTTGATGAGTAATGTGCATTAAAGAGAGCTTAGTTGTACTTCTTTTATACCCTTTTTTAATGCACTTTATGCTCTCTTTAATGCACATTACTCATGTTGATGAGGCATATATGGAAAGATTCTTCCCACAGGAAGTGAATGGGCATGCCTTAAGAAGGTACGATTATGCTTTTGTGAAGTCAATGACCATTCACTTCTCAGAGAAGCAAACTATGCCCAATTTTTCTCTGGTTTTTTATTGATTTCACCCCCTCAATCATGATTTTTTGGTTTTTTTAAATGGATGGTTTAGGCTAGTCCCAATCTACCCAAGGATGCATAGAATTCCTAATTAATCATAATATCCTAAAATAAATTATGATATTAAGCTAATATGAAATTTTTAACTAATTGAAGAGAAAAAAACCAAAATTAATGGAATCAAGAGCAAGATTAGGGCAGTGCCTTAACAAGGTACAATCATCCCTTTGTGAAGTCAACGTCCATTCAGTTCTGAGAGAGAAGCAAGCCGAGACTGAACTACGCCCAGTTTGTCTCTAGTTTTTTACTGATTTCACCCTCTCAATAATGACTTTTTGGATGGTTTAGGCTAGTCCCAAGCTACCCAATGATGCATAGAATGCCTAATTAATACTAATATCCTAAGATTTATTGTGAGGTTAAGCTAATATGAAATTTTTAACTAATTGAAGAAAAAACCAAAATTAATGGAATTAAGAGTAAGATTAGGGAACTTACTTGTAGCTCCCACTTTTGGTGTAGCCTCCAAAGCTCCTCATCTCCATTGTACTCCATTGTATGAAGAAAAACAAAATCAAACAAATCAAACATACATCTTAACCAACTCCTTATGGTGGATTTACACTCCATCTTGGCAAATCAAGACCCTAGCGAAGGAATAGAATGTGGAGGACCCTAAGCTTAGTGCTTTCCTTGGCAATGACACCAAAGATGTTCACCTAAATGAGCATCCTTCCTTCCATGAGAGAGGAACAAGAGAAGAGAAGAGAAAAGAGACAATGCAAGGGTTGGTTTGAGAGAGGAACAAGAGAAGAGAAAAGAGACAATGCAAGGGTTGGTTTGGGAACACATACATGGACAACCCTAATGAGTATTGACTCCTTGATGATATGAAGCCACTAGGGGCTCACTCCACCACTTGTGTCACCCAAGTGAAGCTTTCCTTAAGCTAGGTGTGGAGCAATGAGAGTAGGAGCTATGGAGAGCTCAACTCCTACTTAATGCCTTCATGCGGTTGTTGCTGGTGGGATGATTCTTGAAGCTACCCCCTCCTTATTTCCATGGCTATCCTTAACATTTTTGATGTCAATCTTGCCATGGTGGGGGCTGTATAGGTTAGGGTATGATAGGTGAGGGGAGCTAGGCCTGGAGGCTAGTATCCCATATATGAGCCACACCTCACTGGTGGGCTAGTGTGTGCTTCATATGGATCCATATGGTATTTGGGATACTCTGCGAGATGGGTAGCTGTTGTACATGGGTCCCATGCGCTGGCTGGCACATTCTAGGTGGATGTCATGATATCTCGGTAGCTCACATGGCTCCCCAAACTGTTGGATCAATCGGGATTGGGTTACTTGGGCTCTGTCCCACCTCTGGCCTAGGATCTAGCGAAGGTGTTACAGTTCTCTTAAGTTGACAATACATGCCCGTGTCCCTAGGATGGGGCTCTTTCGATTGTGAGTTTCCCAAGATAAAGTTTCTCATTCTCGAGGCAAGACTCCTTTGCGAATGTACAGGGGATCCTGGGTCTTACTCATGAGTCAAAGGTCTGTCCATGCACTGGCCAACCAGTCCTCCTATCTCTAAGTCGAGGGTGGTGCATCTCGTGTGCTTGGATGTTCTTCACTTTCACTGGTGCTATCAAGGATTGACACCATTTGACTCCACAATGTGTTGATCGAAGGTTCAGATCTCACAAGTGATTGTGTGTAGGATGGTTCAATGTGTTGCCCAACAAGCATTTGTTCGTACCAATTTCCCTAAGTGTAGGTGCATAAATGTGTTAACAATGCAAAATCACAGTCTAGACAAGGAAAGTTTTTCCCTCTCGGAGCTTAGGAACGGCCGTTCATTCACAAAGGAACGATCTCTCGTGAAGGTACATGTGTGGCTTAGTGAGAGTTGTGGCCATACGTTAACAAGAGGTATGGTCATGAGTTAAGAATAGGAACGATTCTTCATACCTTAGGGAGTTATGGTCATGGATAAACAGAGCAACGGGCATTCACTAGGGGAGGAATGATCGTTTACTTAGGAAATGTATGACCACATCTTGAATCAACAGAAAGATTTTTCAATGAGGGAAATGGACATTCACTTGGAAAAGTAAGACCGTTCACTTGTGAAGGAATGGACGTACATCTGTGATGGTATGGACATACACTCACACATTGGCACGTATCTGAAGTGTGCAAAAACGGTGTATCTTCTGAGACAACCGCCTTCAAATATTCCCCTGACAACTTAGCTATACTTCTTTTATACCCTTTTTTAATGCACTTTATGCTCTCTTTAATGCACATTACTCACATTGATGAGGCATGTATATAAAGATTCTGCCCGCAGGAATTGAACGGGCATGCCTTAAGAAGGTACGATTGTACCTTTGTGAAGTCAACAAGCATTCACTTCTGAGAGAAGCAAACCGAGACTAAGCTATGCCCAGTTTTTCTTTGGTTTTTCACTAATTTCACCCCCTCTATAATGATTTTTGGGGTTTTTTTTAATGGATGGTTTAGGCTAGTTCCTAGCTACCCAATGATGCATAGAATGCCTAATTAATCCTAATATTCTAAAATACATTATGATATTAAGCTAATATGAAATTTTTTAACTAATTAAAGAAAAAAACCAAAATTAATGAAATCAAGAGCAAGATGAGGGCACTTACTTGTAGCTCCCGCTTTTGGTGTAGGCTCTGAAGCTCCTCGTGCTCCATTGTACTCCATTGTACGAAGAAAAACAAAATCAAACATACATCTTATAACCAACTCCTACTACCGGTGTATTTGCATTCCATCTCGGCAAATCAAGACTCTAGCTAAGGAATAAAATGTGGAGTACCCTAAGCTAAGTGCTTTCCCTGGCAACAACGGCACCAAATATGTTCACCTAAATGAGCATCCTTCCTTGCATGGGAGAGAAACAAGAGAAGAGAAGAGAAAAGAGACAATGCAAGGGTTGGTTTGAGAAAACACACACTAGCCAACCCTAATGAGGGTTGACTCCTCAATATGAAGCTGCTAGGGGCTCACTCCACCACTTGTGTCACCCTAGTGAAGTTTTCCTTAAGCTATGTGTGGAGTAATGAGAGAAGGAGCTATGGAGAGCTCAACCTCTGGCCGGCGTTACACATGTAAGCTCGATCATCCCATACATCTTTTACATGAAGTGCTCAGCACAGTTTTGCATAAAAATGAATTACATGAAGCATAACCATGCTTAAAATAATGTTAACAATCATGGTTAATAATGAAAACTTCTTTGGCTTTAGCCATGGCAAACATGAGCACAACGGGGCTAGGGCAGTTGTGAAGAGAGCTTTGACACATCAGTAGTTAAAGGTCAATGAAGCTACATTAAAATGTGTAGTAGATGTGGTAGCTTTTGGTAGAGCGCTAAGATTTCTCATGGAGCTCTTTCTTGCTACCTATCCAAGCACAGGGAGATTTCCCATATTCTCTAGGAGATCAAGAAAGGAGATGTGGATAGGGAGAGAAAGTGGGACTCTAAAGATATCCCTAGGTCATGCTCCCTACATTGTGTTCATGGGCATTCACCACATAATAGCCTTGCACTAGCGTCGATACGATTATCATGCTATTGCAATACCTATATGCAAGGGTTTGTGGAGAAGATGCATCAATAAAACACATCTGCCAAGCTAGGACTATCACATTTTGGTTCCTATAGATCATGTAAGTGATGATGTAAGTAGTAATGAAGAGGAAATATAAGAGCACACATATATACTGGTCATCATAATACACTATCCAATGCACTTTTCCTAGGAGATAATTTTACAGTCAATGTCGAGAAAAATAATATTGAAGGTGCAAACTTCTGTTAAAATCCCTAATGTGCGATTGGTCATAGTGATTAGCATAGATTAAGCATAAAGATTAAGGTGGCACACAAGAAACTCCATGACTAGAGAGAGAGAGAGAGAGAGAGAGAGAGAGAGAGAGAGAGAGAGAGAGAGAGAGAGAGAGATTGCACACTCAACAATAGCTCTTTTGCATATCACAATGAACCATACAATGAGGCCTCTAATATAGATGGCGCTCATCTCACGTTACATGTGTGCATCCATGTGGCACACTCTTTTCCACTCTTTTTGGTCAACACTCAGACACCACAAAATATTATGCACCTTTGATGTGCATTCCCACATACACACAACACCGAAGCTTACATTTCTCTCAACACCCTTAAGTGAGGTATTCTCACTCACCCATCACCCACATGACAATAGGAATTGTGCCTTTCAGCAAATTGGAGTGTTCAACAAGTGTGTGTTCATGTGTCTACCATCCTACACAAAGTCCACTTTGAGGCCACTTTCTCACAGCGGAACCACTGAGTCCAATTTGAATATAAATGTTCAAATGGGAACCAACCCATGAAGTGCGACGTCTATGCATGTACAACTCAACACAAATACATCCATTTCAAGCATCCTCCAAAAGTGGTCATATAATAATAAAATCCATGGCTTATAATCAGCAAGACGATATTTGCCTAAGTTTTTAGGGCTAATGAGAGATTTTCCAAAAAAACAAGTTTCAAAACTGTCCCAAGAATTTGCATGTGAATGGAGGCATATGCTTAGATTTATTTACGCCATGCAAATTTAAAACCCTTTATCTCTTAGGTTTTTTTTACCACCACCTGAAAATTAAAAAAAAAACCTTATCACTTCTCTCTCATCGCTATTGCTGCTTTGCACTCGAGTTTGCTGAGCATCTAACTGTTCCCTCAGCATTCCCTTTGCTACCCTCTCGACTATCTTCTCACTGCTCCAGATATGTTTTTCTTTCTCAGTCTTAGTAAATTTTTTATCAGTCTTAGTAATGATAATTTTAAAGTTGGAGTTATCTTTGAGGTCATATGGACCTTATTTGATCTTGTGAAAGATTAATGAGATTGCTCACATATTGCACTTCCTCTCGTATAGAGATATAATCTACATCTTGTCTTTCATGTCAAAAGATTGAAAGAACTGTTGGATGCAAGATATATCTTAGTCTCTTACCAAGAGTTTGTAAAACTTGATGATCTATCTACTTATGCTCTCCGCGAGTCAATTATAGTATCATAGAAAACAAACCTTTAAAAATACGATGGTTTTTGACCTTTTGATTGATTGTGGATGAAGATAACACTTGAAAGAATGTTAAGTCTCTAAATAGGAGGGGAAGAATATTATCTATTACATATTAACCATGGACAACCAAGGCACAAGGAGAAGAGAGGAGAAATCTTGGATTTCTAAAAAAAATCCCTTCAATTGAGCCTTTGTATTCTGGCTTCCATTCCTTTCTTAATGTCTTTTACATACCACCACAACACGCAAGTTTTAATGTCTTTTACATACTGCACAACAGCACGCGGGTTGAGTCGTGTTTTATTATGATTGAAATCGTTAGTGATAGGCATCTCAAGTTCACTAGACATTTCTAGCAAGAGATGTCCAAGAAACATAGGCAGCTCAAGTTCACTAGACATTTCTAGCAAGAGATGTCCAAGAAAATAAACCGTAAGCTAAGTCTTAAGTCGTATGAGACATGCAGAGCATGTGTGAATCAAATAATGGAGGACATGCTTTCATGAGACACTTTGATTGAGAACAAAATTTTCCATTAGTAGAGTCTCCTTACATTAGTACTAAGCTTTCTACTACTATAAGATGGGCCCTTTTATGTTGATATATAGGTTTCAACCTAGAGCTTTGTCAATAATTGAGAAGTTCTGTGTTGAGGTTGCGATTGATTTCTTGAAACAACGATAACAGAAGTTACAATTTTACAAGAGAGAGCATCAAAAGTACGTACGATAAGAATAGACTTCTATGCTAAGCAAAAGCGATCGACTAGATTTCTTAAAAAAGGCTTATAAGCTTACTGACAACTCCTTAAATTTCTAGATACAAGACATTACGTGATGAATTTAAGAATTTTATGAGGTATAAATTTATCAGTCTTAGTAATGATAATTTTAAAGTCCGAGTTATCTTTGAGGTCATATGGACCTTATTTGATCTTGTAAAAGACTAATGAGATTGCTCACGTATTGCAAGTCCTCTCAGATGGAGATATAATCTACATCTTGTCTTTCAAGTCAAAAGATTGAAAGAGGTGTGCAAGAGATATCTTAGTCTCTTACCAAGAATTTGAAAAACTTGATGATCTATCTACTTATGCTCTCCATGAGTCAATTGTAGTATCATAGAAAACAAACCTTTAAAAATACGATGGTTTTTGACCTTTTGATTGATTGTGGATGAAGATAACACTTGAAAGAATGTTAAAGTCTCTAAATAGGAGGGGAAGAATATTATCTATTACATATTAACTCTATGAACAACCAAAGCACAAGGAGAAGAGAGAAAAGAGAAATCTTGGATTTCTAAAAAAAATCCCTTCAATTTTGAGCCTTTGTATTTCTGGCTTCCATTCCTTCCTTAATATCTTTTACATATGGCAGCAACACGTGGGTTGAGTCGTAGTGTTTTATTATGTGGACATAACGAGATCAATGTTGAGGCTCTATGACTAGTATGTTAGTGTAAACTCAATTATCGAAGTTTTATATGGATGTCCTCTTGATTTGTATGTGACCATTTATTGTAACCTGGTTACATCAGCGCAGCACGTAGACGAGGTCGCCCGCAAGGAGGATCTCCCCGCGCGGGGGGTTGGTGTAGACGTAGGAGACGATGGAGTTGCAGGAGCCGGCGGCGCGGTACAGCCCCAGCGCCAACGACTGCTGCTCCTGCAGCATTCCCACCACTAGTCCCTCAAAAGTGCGCCCCTCGTACGATTTGGGCAGCGCCACCTGCTCCAACCTCGCCCCCGTCAGACGCTCCCCACCCGCCATCTCCACCACCTCCCTGCCCGATATCAGCTTCTCCGTGATGGCCACTGTGTTCCGGTTGAAGAAGAGCGCGTACCTACATGCAACCAGTAAGCTCCATTAAAGAAAGGTGCAAACAATTAGCATATATGCTACATTTCCTGCATATGCTTCTCATGCAACTGGTATGTGCCCTTTTTGCATTGTGAACCTTGTTAAGCTCAGGTGGGCATTGTAAAGCTTACAGCAAGAAGGTTACAGATGCTGAACAAAAGCCTTTGCCTTCTACATACGCCGGGGCAAACAGGAACGTTGCAGGGCGATTGCGATTGTACAGTAGGGGATCAAAGCACTGTGGGTTGATGCGAAGTTTTGGGCGCAAGTAGTGTATCTCGATCTCGCGATGTACCTCCACAATGATGCGATCCCGCACAGGGTGTAGTAACCTCTCTACTGTGGCTGTGATCACAACATTGTCCACATCCAAAAGGACAGACGATGAAGGTGTCAGCCCACTGTCCTCGCTTGTGGGTTCTTTACCCCCATCATCCCTGCCTCTATGTGATAAAACCACCACCTTCTCTGTCACTTTCACATGTAAAGCACATCAGCGTATCTAGTGTAATCTCCCTTAAAACTTCAAATATTCATGAATGTGACATTAGCAAGCAGTTCCATGTCTCAAGCTTTCCGACTATTTGAGACTATACTCAGAACCCATCTTTGTGCTCTGATGTGTACCTTTGTTTATTGTGTAGTAGCCGGGTGTGACATGCTTTGTAATCAAGTAAAAAACATCAGATACAAAGGTTCCCTTCACCATTGGAGCGGATGGAGTGGTTATTGAGGTACACATGATGGAATGCTTGAGAGTCTACCAGGTTTGCTGGTAAAAAGAAAATATAGCAAGAGCAGAGAGGTCTATGTGCATACAGCATAGGACCTACCAACCCTGACACCTCATGGGGTGTGGATTTTTGTGGTCAAGACAGACAAGCGCCCCCTTTACACACACACACAGCCTCCTGATGGGTCCAGTTTTTATTTGTATGAACCATTTTTGAACTTAATCGATGAGGAAGGAGACAACTTCATCTCAACAATACATATCTCACCAAACGGATTCCATTTTAAATAGAACGCTCTTGACCCCACATGCTTGTTAGTTGGCAATGACTTGGGGGATTATAAGCCCAAATTATCATTGTAAAGGTTTCAATCCTCATCAAAGGATAATTCGAGGATATAAAGGTTTAAGTTGGGTTTAGCTTTTAGGATAGCCTCTCATTTAGGTCAAATCTATGATTAATTAGTGCAGTTTTGAGTCTCTGTTAGAACCCCAATTAAGTCTTAATCCTCTTCTCTGCGCAAGGCAATCATCTCTTCAGTCACCCTTCTGCAATTACTGTTATGTGCAGCAGCATAGTCTCTTCACAATTGAAGATCTAAACCAACAAGGCAAAACCTGCAAGACGGAGTAGGCTAGCACAAACCCTTCATTAATTGCTCTCCAATTTTCAACCATGACTGACCCCACATGCTTGTTAGTTGGCAAGACCACCAGAACTACATCAAATTCAGCCCTACATATGCCAGGTGACTTTCAGCCCTCTTCAGCCGGTGGCTTCACCTCTTCACCAACTTGATGTTTCTAGTTTGATAAGAGTGAGCCTAGGCTTCCGTAGTCCTTGTTTCAGCAGTTGACTTCTCTTTTGGTGCTTTTCTGGGAAGTTTCAGCCAGGAATATGGGTGGGAAGGCTTTGTGGAAGTTTGGACTGTCTTGTGAACAGTTGACTAATTATGGGAAGTTTTGGGCTGCCTAAGCATGTGCAGACCAGCCTGGCCAATGGGCCAACGTTTGGGCTCCTTTTTTAGTCTAGTATGAACGCATTTAGTAATTTTGATGGCATTGTTTTTGGGCTTCCAAAAGGCTGGCTGACTGGAGTTAGTTGGACTAGAGTTTTGCTTATAAATAGCAAGGCAAGGGTCATTATTGAGTCTTCAAGGTTGGATAAGCAAGCCTCAGCCTTTGCAACCATAGCACAGTAGGTTCCAGCCCTATCAGCTTTTGAACAATAGTTAAAGTTAGTAGCACATCATTCAAGAACCCACATCTAGTCCAGATTTTGTGGAAACATGTGTATATATATTGGCATATATGATATGAGTAGTGCCACATGTGAACATCTGTTGCATGCGCGGAAGCCTTGTTGTACTGATCCACAGCCCTAAGCATACTTAAGAACATTGATGCTAATTAACTTATGATTAAGACACAAGAGAGAAGAAGAGAGAGATTAGTGTTCAGGGTTTTCTTGTATTTCTATGGTACAAAAAGGTAATTGATGCTTGTACATGATTGAGGCTTGTGGTTAGCCCCATAGGGGTTGATCCTAGCCCTTCTACATGATGTTCTACTGAATGCTGGATGACTTATGAATGAACTGAATTACTGAATCAGTGAATTACGACTTGTGTTATGCTGAAAATGATTAGATGCTTATATATGTGGGAGATGCTGCAGTCGGCCAGTAGAGCCCCTGTCAGCCTGTTTGTGTGGACAAGTTCTATGCTGCACTTACAATCCTGTGCTGCCCACACCTGTTGCTGCCTTCAGTAGCTCTGGCCGCCTGCTGTGGGACCTCTGATGGCTACCGACAGGGTTCCCAGCCCCTTCATGCTGATTATGCTGATGGTGCTGCTACTTATGATGATCATGTTGATGACCATGCTGATGATGATGATGTAGATGCTGCTAAAGGTGATGTTCCTGATGCTTCTCGTGATGATGATGGTTCTAATGATAAGGATGTTTTTGCTACTGATGCTGACACTATATGTTGTCCTCACTGCTACACTAATCAAGGATTAAGACTGTTCCTACACAGGGTTAGCCATGGCACGGGCGTGCACGTGACATTCACTTCTACTAAACTTGATGACGGGGTGGACACTCTTTCATCCTTCCTCCCTGGACTTGACTTTGAATTGCTACTGCTTATTGACTTTGACTGATATTTTTGGTCTGAACACCTTCACTCCTGATATCCACTTCCAAGTATTTGATGAAGAACTAAGCATCTCTTCATTGTTGTCCCCATGTCTGCTTTCCCTTAACCTTGACACAGCGTCGGGTCACCTACTGGAACTGATCATGCCTATTGTTAGGCCTTTGGAAATGATCTAAGGGCTTATTGAGGTATTGGGTCTACGTACCTAATCTCAGGGACTGCTCCTCTAGCTTCGCCTGTTTTGCAGACCACTCCATCAGCCACCCTACTGTATCGTTCTTGCTGGAACTATGCACCTTCCTTGGGACATAGCTTAGTGGGCTGAGCCGGAATGCTCTGATACCAATGTTGCATACGCGGAAGCCTTGCTGTATTGATCCACAGCCCTAAGCATACTTATGAACATCGATGCTAATTAACTTATGATTAAGACACATGAGAGAGAAGAAGAGAGAGACTAGTGTTCCGGGTTTTCTTGTATTTTTATGGTACAAAAACGTAACTGATGCTTGTACATGATTAAGACTTGTGGTTAGCTCCATAGGGGTTGACCCTAGCCCTTCTACATGATGTTCTACTAAATGCTAGATGACTTATGAATGAACTGAATTACTGAATTATGACTTGTGTTATGCTCAAAATGATTAGATGCTTATATATGTGGGAGATGCTGCAGTCGGCCAGCAGAGCCCCTGTTGGCTTGTTTGTGACAAGTTCTATGTTGAAAGTCTGCACTTAATGCTGTGCTTACATTCCTGTTGCTGCCTTCAGTAGCTTTGGTTGCCTGTTGCTGTGGGACCCCTGATGGTTGCCGACAGTAGCTCTACTGGCTGTCGACAGGTTCCTAGCCCCTTCATGCTAATTATGTTGATGGTGCTGCTACTTATGATGATCATGATGATCATGTTGATGACCATGATGATCATGATGATCATGTTGATGACCATGCTGATGATGATGATGTAGATGTTGCTAAAGGTGATGTTCCTGATGCTTTTGGTGATGATGATGGTTCTAATAATAAGGATGTTTCTGCTACTGATGCTGACACTATGATGTCCTCACTGCTACACTAATCAAGGATTAAGACTGTTCCTGCACAAGGTTAGCCATGGCACAGGCATGCACGTGACAACATGGGCTAACCAAGGGCACTTTTTCCTTTGGGTTTTTTCCCTTGGAGATCTGGTGTGAAAGGACACCATCTACTTGAGTTGTATTATGATATTATGGAGTTGACCTACTAGCTCTACACATTCCAATGCAATCTACTCTTTGCATCTCACCATCATCTTGTGTATTGTGTGGACCTGCTATGCCTAACTCTAATTCTGTTGTTGTTGCAGCTCCCCTCTTGGGCCAACAACGATATATTTGGGGTTTTGGCCCAAGAGGACAAACTGGATGGTAGTAACTACTCCCTATGGAGTTTCATCGTCCGAATCCTTCTTGTGGGCAAACGTTTATGGGGTTTATGTATCAGGTGAAGATGTATGCCTTACGAACATAGCACCTAACACACTTGGCCGTAGAAGAGATGGGATACTCACGAGGCCCAAGCGATGGCTTCAATTGCTTTCTCAGTAAAGCGATCAATCATACCGCTTATTAGGTCTTGCAGGACCTCACAACGAGCATGTACTTGAAACCATGTACCAGGTGAAGAATGAGGCTAGGGTTGCATATCTCAAGAAGGAACTTGAGAACCTGGACATGAATAATGGTGACAATATGGTTGATTATCTTACGAAGATCTAGGATCTTTGGAAGCAATTGCTCAATATTGATGAGGTCATTCCTGAAAAGGAGTTGGTCTCCAGGACACTATCATCACTGCCAGAAACTTACTTGAAGTGTCAATGAAAGACACGACCCATGTTACTATGATAGTGGTGCTTCTAAACACGTTATCTCAAAGGAATTTGTTTACGAAGCTTATGGTTGTCCCTGAACGCAAACGGGTAACATGTTCAAACAATTCCTCTTATCTAGTTTAGGGTGTTGGTGAGGTGATCCTCACAACAGCAAATGGTGTAGACTAATGTCTTCTAGATGTATTGCATGTGCCTGGGATTAAGAAGAACTTGTTGGTCTCCTCTTTTACTAAAAGAGGATATGCAGTGAACTTTGAGAACGACAATGTCAAAATACGCAGCAGAAATGATAACCAAATTTGAGACCACGAGAGCAAGTAGAGTGCAGAAAATAGACAGCACAAGAGAAGGAGAGAGATAGGCGTATAACTCTTCTCTATACACAAGATCCTGAGGAAAAATTGAATGAATACAATGTGGGGCAATGGGGCCTATTTATATAGCCCCATCATGCAGTTGGCCAGCGCTAGCAGCCCTCACGAGACTGGGCACATCCAGTCGGCCAGCAAAAAAAAACACCACGACCACTTTTGATCAGGTCGGCCAGCCCACGTGTCCAAGAGTGCAATCGGCCAGCATCAGAAGCTCCTGCCAGCCTGTGGCAGCCACCCACATCATGGAAAAAATGGAGAAAAATGGGAAAAAAATACGGGGAGTGAGGAAAAATGATAAAACACCTATACAGGGTGTGCACACCCACAATAGAGGCCCTGGTGTCTGATAAAGACAGGAGATGACTTCTAACACCCCCTCTCAGCTCCTGGCCTTGAAATCAACCCAAGGCAGCTGGAGTGCCGCCTGAGCGTAGCGTGAGGTAGAGATTTCGTGAAGAGGTCTGCCGCATTGTCCTCCGTCGAACAATAAAGGAGCAAGATGTCACCAGCCAAGATCTTCTCGCGTACAAAGTGATACTGTATCTCTATGTGCTTGGTCCGGGCATGGAAGACCGGGTTCCGAGCAATAGCTATACAACTTTGGTTATCGCACTGGATGACTGTGGGCTCCTTTTGTGGAAAACCCAATCTCGCCTAGCAGCCTCCGCAACCACACAACCTCGCAAGCAGCACCACAAGCAGCCCAATACTCTGTCTCTGTCAAAGATAGGGCAATAGTTGGCTGCCTCTTACTGCTCCAAGAAACTGCTCCTGAGCCGAGGGTAAAACTGTACCTGAAGTGGATCTCCTCCCTAATCTGAGTCACTCCAACCTTGGAGTTTGACTCCATCCCCTCCTGTGTAAGAGAGTCCTAGATCCTTCGTACTCTACAGATACCGCAAGATCCACAATCCTGCGTCCCAATGGGACTTCAATGGCGTCTGCATAAAAGAGCTCAACAGCCCCACGGAGAAGAGCTCAACAGCCCCACGGAGAAGCTCAAGTCCAATTTGGCGTCTGCATAAAAGAGCTCAACAGCCCCACGGAGAAGCTCAAGTCCAATTTGGTGTTCAGCAACCAGATCAATGAACCAACCAACTTCTGATACTGTGAGGCATCAACTGGCTCACAAGGATCATTAATGGTTAACTTTGTGTTTGGGTCCATTGGCGAAGTAATAGGCTTGCAGTTCTCGATCCCAAAGGCCTCAAGCAACTCATGAACATACCGCTGCTGAGAGACAAAAAACCCCCTCTGGGTCTACCAGATCTCCAATCCCAAGAAGAAGTGGAGTAAGCCTAAGTCGGTCATCTCAAACACCTTTGACAAGGCAGCCTTCGTCACGCCCATGTGCTCCACATGACCGCCGGTGAGAATGAGATCATCCACATAAAGGATGATAATCGTAACCATGCCACGTTCCCGAAAGAGATACAGGTTAGGATTTGCAACCGATCTCTGAAATCCAGTCCGAACAAAGAAGGAATCAATCTTCTGATTCCAAGCCCTGGGAGCCTGCTTAAGACCATACAATGCCTTACGTAACCTGTAAACCATCCCTTCTGATCCTGGAACAAAAAAGCCTGGAGGCTACTCAACATAAGGCTACTCAACATACACCTCCTCCTGCAGGTCACCGTTAAGGAACGCAGATTTTACATCCATTTGATATACGGGCCACCTCTGAGAAGAAGCAAGGGCAAGAACGGTCTGAATCGTGGACTTCCGTGCTGTAAGTGTGCAAAGGTATCCTCGTAGTCGATGCCTGGCCGCTGAGCATAACCTTTAAAGTTTAGCCACAAGTCTAGCTTTGTGTTTGTCCACTGACCCATCTGATGCATATTTGGTCTTAAAGACCCATTTGACACCAATGTTTGACCGTTTCCACGGCCTTGGTACCAACTCCCATGTGTTGTTCTTCTCGATGGCATCAAGTTCCACCTGCATGGCTTTCCTCCAAGTATCGCTTCCTTGACGGAAGTGGGCTCCTTGTCCCGCATAATACGAGACATCAGAGCATAGTTTACCTGAAGAAGCTCCGCTGTATTGCTTTTGTCTCGGACTTTGTGTGATCTTCGAGGGCCATCCTCTGTGGTCCACTCGGAGCGTAACTCCGTGACACCTGACTCCCGAAGGGTGTCCGACAACCACCTAGGTACTCGAACAGATCGTGGAGCCCCTTGCTGTTTGCGGGGGCTCTACTCCAGCTGCAGGCTCAACCTCCTGTGTTGACTGAGGTTGATCAACTGGAGCAATGGTCTGGGAATCATCATCAATGGTCTGGGAATCATCATCAGACTCTTCTGGATCTCCAAGAAGTGGCAGCTCCTCGACAGTGGATATTGGAACATGCTCATCAAAGACCACATCCCGGCTGACAACAATCTCGTTCTTGTCTGGATCATACAATCTGTATCCCTTGGAAATAGAATTATACCCCACAAATATAAGCTTGCAGGATTTGGAGTCAAGCTTCCCTCTCTGCTTCTTCGGAATATGTACATATGCATCGCTCCCAAAAACACGGAAGTGCGAGACATCACGTTTCCTGCCAAAGTATGCCTCAAACGGAGTCATGTTGGGTACTGAAGTCGTCGGAGATCGGTTGAGGGTATGGACAGCCGTTGCCACAGTCTCTCCCCAAAGTGGACGAGGAAGATCATGATGCTCCAGCATGGTCATCGCCATCTCCACCACAGTCCTGTTTTTGCATTCTACAACTCCATTCTCTGAAGGCGATCTGGTATTGGCCAGTTCCCTCTTGATGCCATGGTCTGCACAAAATCTGAGAAATACAGTCGAGGAGAATTCACTCCCTTTGTCAGCCCTGAGAGTCTTTACCTGCAATCCAGACTCTTTTTCCACCATCACGTGCTAATCCTTGAACCGTGCAAAAGTTTGCTCCTTCTGTGAAAGAAAGTAGACCCACATGAATCTGGTACAGTCATCAACAAGCAGCATAAAATAGAGAGATCCTCCCAATGATGGTGTCTGCTAAGGTCCACACAAGTCAGTGTGAATCAACTCCAACGGTTTCGAAGCCGCCTGGTAGCCTGCTTCGGAAAGGATTCCCTGTGCTTGCTTTCCACGAATGCAAGAACTGCAACGTTCTTGAAGAATCAGCACTCTTCTCATTCCGCTTAGAACACTTCCTCCAATAGTGGCCTTTCTCGCCACAATCATTGCAAGATCGTTCGGCCTTCAGCTTCTCTCGTTTTGTGTCGGGCTTCTTCTCAGAAGACTTCTCTGGTGAAGCCTTCCCTTTGCCCTTGTTGTTATTCCGACCTTTCGACCGTTGGCGAGTTAAGGCCTCCGAACCTCCGCCGTGAGGGGGGTTCGTGAAACGTTCCTCCTGGTCCAAGACCATGGGCACAAGCTCCTCCCAGGTAATGGTGCTGAGCCTGCCACTCGTAATCAAACAGGAGTAGAAAGCGGAATACCGAGCAGGCAAGTGGGACAGCAAAGTAATGGCCATGTCTTCAGATGATATCTCCTTCCTAGCCTGGAGGACTTCCTGCTGAAGGGCCTGCAGCTTGTTAATATGCTCCCACATTGTCGATGACTTCTGCACTTCCAAGGAGATCCTCTTCATGGGTGATACCCTGTTATAAAGAGAAGCCAAGTGCTGCCATATGCCTCTGGCCAGCGTCATGTGCTTTACGTGATTGATTACTTGTGGTGTGCAATTGAGGAAAATAAATGACCGGACCCTGGCGTTGACACGATCCCACATCACTGCCTGTGCCTCGCGGTCCTTCTTCATTGACAGTAACTCCATAGTTACCACGGAATGGGAACGTTCCGAGAACGTCGGATGCTGGAACAGGAGCGGGAACGGGAATGGGAGCGGATCGGGAACGTCGCGGAACGCCACGTCATATGACATGTCCGCATTTAGGACTAAAATGACAAAACATTTAAAATATCCACTCAGCCCTGAACTTGTTAAGCAAACGCAAGTTTGCATTAACAAATACAAGGTCATTTGCCTTCTGGACACCAAGCCTGTTCCTCTTGTTGCTTGCAATGTTCCCAAAACTGCTCCATAAGCGCTCACATGGCGAGGAGCTAGCACCCTGGCTAAGCACTCGAATAGCCAATCTTTGCAGCAATGGTGTATCTGCCCCATAATCCTTCCACCACCGTGCACTGGATATCTTGAACCTATCATTCTGTGCATCCTGCAAAGCGAAGAGGCCTCTCTTTTGTCGATAGAAGGAAAGGTCTTCACGAACCCTCCTCCTATCATCTGCACTGGGTACAAGCTTTCTCAAGATATCCTCCCAACCCTGCACAACCTCTGCATCTGTCTCTTGTCCTTTGCCTTGAAATTCTGGATCCACCACAAATGCAGCAGCCTCTAATGCAGAGTGATACTCTGTCCACCTGCCTGTCTCGCAAGACGAGATAGCTCCTATTTCCTACCCCCATCCAAAGTCTGTAGAGATAGGATTCTCTCAATCATCCTGTCCATCCCCTCATACACCTTGCCAATGCAAGGCTCATCTCCATCAAGAAGCCTCAACATAAGAATGATTGGCCGCACAACCTGCAACAATACCTCAATAGTGTCCCTAAAAGTGTCATCAAGAACAATGGACCTGCATCGAATACCTGCCAACCACTGAGGTACGCTCTCGCCATGCATCCCACTCCTCACAAACTACAAGCTGCCTCAAATGATTCTTCACTTCAAAAAGACGCTTTAGCATAAGGAAATTATATGCAAAGCGTGTATCTGAAAATCATCAAACATGAACAAAGCGGCTGATCTTTGAGCTGTTCCCAAGCTTTACATACAACCCTATCTTTGCTATCATGTGAAGTGTTGCCCTGCATATCTGGAACCATATGCACATTAGGCTTTGATGCATTTGCATTATCACGCTTCTTCTTGTTTAGGCATGCCTTTGCAATATGCTCGGTGCTACCACAAGTAAAGCATTTTCCGTCACTCATGTATTGCTTTTTCTGTTCCGGAGTGAGACCATAGTCTCTCAGTTTGAAGGGACGCTTCTTGGTAGTGTTATTTTGAGCCTTTGGACCATTTTTATCTTGGTTTTGGTCCTTTTTAGGTGGCTGTTCATCATTTTGCAGGGTTTGGACAACCCTCTCTTTGCCTTGAAATGAGGGTTTAGCCTTATTGGATCGACTCAATTTGAGTTCCAATTGCTCGATGGCGGTGGCGGTGGCGGCTATTAATTGGTGTAAGGTATGACCAAGATACATTTGTAGTCTTGCTTTGTACACGGGTTGCAATCCCGATTGAAACCTTCTCTTCCTTTCCGCCTCGGTGACATGCATAAATGGAGAAACCTCCAAAAGCACTTTCCAAAACTTTTGTACATATGCATTTACCGATTCCCCCTCATTTTGCTTTACCCAATCCCACTTCATTGTTATCTCATTCAATGCATTGGGAGGCAAGAATTGAGCATAGAATCTCTCCTTGAACTCTTCCCATGATCTAACAGGATTCAGTGAGAGCTTCCTTACATGTCGGATCATGGATTTCTGAGTGAAATCCTCATTACTGAAAGCAATATCAAACTGGGCAATAAAAGCAAGTGCCTTTGATGCATCATATTCCCCATGATATGTGTCAAACTTCACAGATTTGTCTCCGGCTTTGAAGTCATGAGACTTTGATGCATGTGTGTGCATCTCAACATGTTTTCCTCCATGTTTGTCCATTGGAACAACCTCTATGACTGGCATCATTTTAGGACCAAAAGGTGATGCATAAGGCATAGATACATGTGCCCTATAAGCATGAGGCATGGCTGGCCCCTCAACATGCATTGATACATTTTCAGTCATAACTTCTTCCTCACGAGCACACTCGAAGGCATGAGTGGCATGAGAGATACGCGGAATACCTACACCAACAGAAAATTGCAGCCCATGTTGCATGTGTTGTGCATGCACATTTTCAGCCGGCAATGGCATTTGACATACATTTTGACCACTGCCATAAACATTGTATCCTTCACGGGCTACATAAGGTATTCCTGCATGGCGTGAAGTCATTGATTGTTCCTCTCCCATCGCATGGAGATTCATCCTCTTAGACATAAGTTCTTGTTCGGACACTTGTGGGGATTCCAAGACATGTGGGATGGTTGCCTTTTCTGCATAGGCATCCTCGGTACGAGCCAAGTATGCACGTGCTGCATCCTTCGGTTGCATGTGCAACTCTTGAGCAATCATTGCCATTGCATGATCCATATAAGATTCAGCTTTCTTGGCCTTCAAACAGTCATGTACCAATGAATCCTCATAGCGGCGGTAGAGATTCAATTCTTCTTGTTGTGCATGGAGAAGAGCCTGCATACGAGTAAGTTCAGCCCTCAAGACTATGGACTCTTCTTCCTGCATCTTCTCTTTGCCACGGGACGGCTGTCCCACATATTCATGTTCCCTATTGTGCACCACATGAGTTTGCTCATCCTGTAAAAGGCATGCATTTTATTGTCCCTGCCTCTTGTATTAGCATCTCCAACATTCATTGTATGGCTATCCATAATGTTCTAAGTGTAGAGATGGCTAGTGTTCACGGTGATCGTCTCTCATGATAGAAGTGAAAGAGAACCGTATGCTCTGATACCAATGTAACTTGGTTGAACACAATGCTAATCAACACACTTAAATACACTAAGATTTGATGGACACTTGTTCAAATACAAGAAGTAAATTGCTGAATTGACAAGAGACACACAATGAGCCGGAACGGCCGACCTCTCCCTCAAATAAAGTATATTGATCTTGGGAGAATCAAGTACATAGTGTCATGGGCATTTCTGACCACATTTCCATACCAATGCATATAAATACAGTATTGAAAACAAGTGGTTGTCGATGTAGACTTGCAACCCACATTACCCTCTCAAGTGCCCATGTTCCCTACCATCTGCTCTCTATTGTTCCACCAACAAATGGTAGCAACACTCTGCAAGAGAGCACGTAGGACAAGAGAACACTACACAGGGTATGTGATCTTGTAATCCGGTTCCTCCCTCCTGCTACTTGCTCCTATATTTAAGCATAAAAGCTTACCAATAGCAAGTAGAGTCGATGACAGCGGAAGTCTTCACGATGGAAGTCCTTGGAGTGTTGAGATCTTTGATTTGTCGTCTTTCTTCGCGACAAAAGTCTTCAAGAGGATGAAGGGAATCTTGGGAAAGATTCTCCTATGGTTCAACTTGAGAAAGGAGAGCTGAAATCAGGGTTTTCAGCAAAAAGACCAAAAATTACAGCAATAAAGAGCTGTTTTGCTGAATTTCAATCATTGGGAGTGTGTAGGAGAGTGATTAGCATCCGGAAACACTCTAGGAAGCTTGAAAATCACCTTAGCAAGCTTGGAAATGGAGTTGGGAAGGAGAATGTGCAGAAAATGCAGCCCAACAGCCCTCATGAAGGAGGCGCCAAACTCTAGAGAGAGGAAGAGGAGTGAGGTGGTGAGTTGTCCAGTGTAGGTGGCAGACAGGTGCTTGTGGAGCAAGCTAGAGTGGACACATGGCTGGTTACTCCCTTTGTACAAAGGGGATAAGGTCTGGGCGGTGGACATTGGGTTATGTCCACCTCGGGACATCAGTGTGTGTGAACACCGGATTGGTCATAATTTATAAGTGAGTTTTGGCTGTCCAAAACTTAATGAAGTGTGTACACACTCACTTATAAGGCTAAGTTTATGACCAATACTTACCACCTGTCACATGCCACATAACCATGTCAGCAGACAGTTTCACACGCACGGTTTGCGGGCGGGCGTCCCCTTTCCCGGAACTACAGATTGGTCAAGCAAGCATGAAAACAGCATGCAATTTCAATTGCAAGCAAGCACATAAAGATGCTATGCAATGCAGCATTGGTATGGACAATCCCCGTTCATGAGACTATACCAAAATAGACGTGCTCCAGGCAAGTACACGAGGTACCACACCCAATGGAACACCAATTCACCAAGCATTTCCGGGCATGTATACGGAGGCACAAGTCCCAACGGAAAGCCAAGTCTACAGTATCACATGAGTGGCATCAATCCCCGGCATAAACAACTGCCATGGACACCAGTCCAATGTACATACATGATAAGAAAGCACGGGTGGACCAATTGGGTGGCCAAATGGTGACAGAGTTGCACACAATTGAGAAGAAGAATCTGACAGTGTTTGTTTATACTGTAAAAATCAGAGGTATATGTGATCATTAGTGAGCCAGTTGAAGACAAAGAGATGGTAGAGATATGCATTAGAGGTCTTGGAAGAGACTTCAAGATGTTGAGAACATCTATTGTCTCAAGATCGGTTGCCGAACTTTGAGGAACTTGTGGCAAAGACGATTCCTGAAGAATAGATATTTGGGGGAAGCTCATCAAAAGAAAATTGGAGTGTTGAAAGTTCTCTGTACTCTGGTGATGAAAAAGCCAGAGGAAGAGGTCATCAAGGCCAAAGAGGTTGCAACTTTGGAAAAGAAAAAGGTAACAATAGCCATGAGGACTCTTCAAGTAGGGGGAGTCAAAGGAACACTCAAAGAGGCCAAGGTGGAAGATAATTCTCAAATCCAAGAGGCTATAATGGCGGAAGAGGACAAAACAACAAAGATGCTTGCAACTATTGTGGCAAGATGAGACATTGGGCTCGAGATTGCTATTCAAAGCAAAGAGATATGAGGAATGACACATTGAAGCAAGGGAATTATGCCTTGATAGAAGGAGAGAGAAACGAAGAAGACGAACATAACTTGTTTGCTATGCGTCATCGGTCAATGGTAGTGTCTTTGGAAAAAGACAAGTGGTACATAGATTCCGCATGTACAAATCACATGATTGGAAGAGAAACTTGTTTGTATCAAAGCAAGAAGTAACTAAGTTCTTTATGTTCAAGATATTACAAAGAACTTGGTGTTAGTTGGGCGAATTGTAGAGCAAAATATGCAAGATCCAAGTGGGTGTACAGTGCAAGAGTATCTTGGATGCAATGACTACGTCAGAGGTATATGCATATACAAGAAACTCATCTATGTCAGAGGTTGAGCTTTGGCACAAAAGACTTGGTCACATAAGTATCTCTAGATTGAAAGAGAGAGCATACAAATGATTGGCAAGGAGATTGCCAAATCTTAAAGGACAAGCATTGTTTGGACTATTTGAGCCTTGTGAAAAAGCAAAGTCATCAAAAAAGCCTTTCAACAAAGAAGGATACATCCATCAAAAGCCTTTGGAACTTATATACACATGGATCTATGGGGACCAACACAAACTCAAAGCATTGGAGGAGCAAGCTATTACATAACCTTCATTGATGATTATTCAAGGAAGGTTTGGATATATTTTTTGAAGCCTAAAAGCGAAGCTTTTGATAAGTTTCAATAGTTCAAAGTAGAGGTGGAAAAGCAAAGTGGTCTCAAGATCAAAACCTTGAGAAGTGACAGTGGAGGAGAATATATGTCATGGGAATTTGACAAATACTTAAAGCAACAAGGTATCAAAAGGCAGTTGACTACAAGATACACGCCACAAAGGAATGGAGTGGCAAAAAGGAAGAATTGGCACATTGTAGATAGGAAGGTCTAGGGAGTAGCTGGTCACCAAATTTAGGGGGTTACTATGGGGAGCATTTACAAACAACGGGGAAGAGTACTTGGGCAAATGGGCAGAGGAAGTGGAAAAGGAGGACAGCCAACCTTTCTGCTTACTGCCGATGTCACTAGGAGCTATTTCTACCTCCTTAAACCATGAGAACTCATAAGCTGGCCTTGAACATGAGTACAAAAGACTTGCCTGCTTGTAGCACTCCGGCACGCACGAGGTCAATCTCATAAATCGGCGACCCCTGGACAAAATAGACATCATTGAACATGCCGACACAGCCCCAGTCTGCAGTAGTAGGCTGGTGGGGATGCATGATTACAATTGGTGGATTAGGCAGAAAGGGAGTCCTCAAGTGTGCCACAAAGCAGAAGAGGTTTGCAGGCCATTTTCCCTGCATACATAACAGCACATGAGGCTTGTTCAAGTTTACAAGTGTCAGGGTCCTCTCTTCCAAATTCTTCCTGATGACATCGGCTCTCTTTTCCAGGATTGAATGATCAGGCTTTTCAGGTTTCATAGGAGGCCATTGTGTTATCAGATCTACAGCTTCTTTCAATGAATAGACCTTCTGTGTCTCACTATTTTTCTGTATCTGCTTGCACCTTGTCTCTTGCAGTGTTTCGTCCATTGCATCAGGCTCTACTTCACGAAGGGTTGAAGCACAAACAATCTCCCGTAGCTGTGTTTGTAGCTCTGCTCTGTGGCCAGAGCTCATCATGCCAAAGCTCATGGACCCAAAAGCCTGCCTCTGCCTCTCTCTTTTTTTCTCTAACCCGAAGGAATCTGATCCATTGTCAAACCTGTGACTCCTGTGCCTTTTCTGCATCACGTCATGAATCAACAAGTCATCCCTATCATAGGATGTTTTGAACTTGTTGCACTTGTACAGCTTTGTATACCAAGCTGGCAAAGATTCCTTTCCGTATCTTGAAATTTTCTCTGCTACAGCAAGGTCCTCAGCAATCACTAATCCGATGTCAGTTCGTTGTAGTAGGCGTCGCCTTGGAAAGAGCACAACCTCACGTGTGTTCTCATCACCTATAGAGATGTCGAGGCCAAAAAGAATGATTTCAAATTTGAGATACACAATCTCTGCAACCTGACAAATGGGCAGCAGCAGCATCAAGCACATGTCACTGGCAGATACCAAAGGAGTTTAATCGGCTCATATGAAAAGCTGAAAAAAAAAAGTTACCTCCTCAAAGGTCAATTCATGTTCGTAAAAACAGGGTGGTAAGATGACAGGATATATCTCTTGTTGCTGCCCATGGCAGTATTGCTGCATCCAATGCCCCAGCACAGGATTGCACACCTTTAACCCCGACTTAAAAAGATTGATAACCAGTGTAGAAATGCCTTTTATTTGACAACTGCCACGCAGATAAACATGCTTTTTTAGAATTAAGAACTCCCTTGGTTTGTCGACTCACTTGACTCACATGCCTACCAAGCCTTGCGCACATACAAGTATGCATCATTAATTTTAGATTTTAACATGCAAAGGTATCTTTTTTTAGCAATGTTGTAAGTGTCTTAATGCACAATAGCTTTGATTTAATCACCTGCGAGCAAGAAGCTGGTAGCAGATGGCTTCTGGGCACACAATCTCAATCCCACCATCCACATCATCCCATATGGGATTATTTTGGTTCTCTGGTTTCAACATTTCAACTATCACCCGTACCTTGGAGCCGCAGTATCGATGCACTGACAATGTACGCATGATTTGTGCTGCATCCTCAGCATCTGGATCCTGAGGCTCTCATGACATCAACTCTCCCACACGGTTGCATTCTCAAAACTAAACTATTGTCACCACTTTTCATCAGTGCCAATTAACCTGCATATCCGACATCTTTTTGTTTCATGGACAGGTTTAAAGGCCTTACCTGTGCCAGGTGATCAGCCATCAAGAAGAAGGCTGATGCGACGTTGGCACTCACACGATCAAGATCAGAGTCTTTTAGGGGTGTGCCTTCGATAAACTCGACACGGCCTTTGTACTCTTTCAACAAAACTTTCATCTCAAACCTGCAACAGAGACAAACAAACATAAGGCAGGCATGTTCAAGTATATATACTACTTTAAGTACACTGGTTTCAGCTCTTGATCAGGAGTTTACGAAGGCTTGAAAGGAGCCATGATGACCACTCGAAGAGGGAAAGCTCGCGTGTCTGCACACAACATATTGTGGCCCTCAAAACTTTGGTGTAGCAAAACTTAGAAGGACAAAAGATTGGCAGAGGTCCAAGCTTATGGCGGACCTTTAGCGTGGGAAGGATGATAGAATTCGGAAAGGAAGTCCTCTACAGCTCGATAGGATAGGTTCCCACTCACAATAATGAATCGAGAGTCCACAGCATACTTCCCTCCGTAAGGCCTGCAAAATCAAGTGCGTCTGTGGGTATGCATGAAGTAGAACACACACAAACCAGAACAGAACATTGAATTGGAAGCACTTGGTTACCAAAATCAAGTGCGTCTATGGGTATGCATGAAGTAGAACACACACAAACCAGAACAGAACATTGAATTGGAAGCACTTAGTTACCAAACCTTCTCGATGCAAGTTCCAGTATCTTGTTGACTTTCACTGGAATGAAGAGGACAGCTGCTACAATGATGAGAATTGCAACACCGCGACCCCAATCTGATTTCAAGGTAATGTCACCGTACCCCACAGTCGAGACCTACCCGATCGTCAGCAAACAATTGAAGTTAAGTATTGTGGTAGAAAAATCCAATAGGTGTAAGCATATGCAAATGGAGGGTAGTTCTAACAGCCACTAACCGTAACAATGACAAAGTAAAAAGCTTCATAGAAGCTTAGGCAGCCGTAGGCAGGGTAGCCATTGGATTCCCTGACACATTGTGAACTGGCTCGCCACTCAACCCATTGCAACACTCCAGCTGCTAGGATAACTGCAATTGCATTTGACAGTGCCCCAGTGAAAAACGCTGCTTGCATTCAAGCCTTAGTCGGCACTGAGCACCGTAACATCAGCAGTTCATGCAGCTCGATGTGATTAAATGACTTTCTAGTGCCAGGCATGGAGCATGCCTGGAATGGCTAAAAATGACTAACCTTGGTATCTAAAAGATAGTATACTAAATCTTTTTTTTAATGTCAAAGACAATATCTGTACTCACCAAAATGTGCTTTGTGGTCTGATGGTAGAGTCTATACCTTTTGCTTTTTGAGTTGTATATCCTATAAAAATGTATTTTACCACCTTATTATCCAGCAGCCAGCTTAATGCGTTGTTGCTTAGGCATAAGAGCATAAGTAAGACAACGAAAAACACACAATTGAAACACAGAGCTTCCTACCATTCTAAGCTTCATAAGCAGTAATTGTCTACAAGGCCTTGGTGGGACATGTGTTTACGTAATTGCGTCCAATCAAAAAACACGAGGCAAATCTTGGTCTTTAACCATGCAACATGCAACATGCCATATCTCTATTAGAGATATGTTCTTCTTCTCAGCCACATCGTTTTACCGAGGTACGTGAGACATTGTGCATTAATGTTTTATGCCTCTTTCAACCATATATACATGAAACTCCTTTGACATATACACTTGTACAAGAGTGCCAACTTTACATGTAAACACATTTTCAGCCATAGAAACAAAGTGTCTGAACCATGTAAAAACATTTGACTTTTCTTTCAACGGATTCACCCAGGTGTACTTGGAGTAGTCATCAATAAATATTGCAAACTAGAAATCACCCAATTGACGGTGTCCTCATAGAATCACATACATCACTATGTATAAGTTGTAATTTTTAAATAGCCCTTACTAGTCCATCTTTCGTGTGAATAATGTGCATTGCATCTTGCTCGAAATGCACCCCACATACATGTTTGAAAAATGCCTTGATCTTTGGTAACTTTGACACCATCTCTTGCCTTTTAAGGCGCAACAAACTGCCAAAATTTAAGTGACTAAAGCGGGCATGCTATAGCTCCGTAACCAAAGTACCACGAGGTTACTAAACGACCCAAGACCACCAGCAATCCCAAATGGAATGAAAACCCAGATTTTATTAGACTAACATCGACTTTCACATGAAGTGAATTCTCTGTACCTTACACACTGTGAGCTCATACCACTATATGCAGCATGAAGAGGGCACCCTCTGCAAAAAATTAGTTTACAATTCCAAGCAATTCCATCCTCTGCAACAAGAAGGGAGACCTTCAGGTGATGAAAGTAAACGCTCTCCCACCTATGTTGAAGCACGCACTAATTGTTCCCTCAAGATGGCTGCAAAAGACTTCTTCCTCGGGGAGACATCCTCCTGAGCAAGCATAACATGCCTCCGACAAACTCCTGATTCAATCACAGTCTAGATTTTATCGTTTGTGCCATCAGCAAGATAAGAGAGCACCCAACATGCATCTATCAGTACGTCCTGATCAATCGTTCAAGAGCAAGAAGAGAAACCTTGGTACCAACCGTTCAGCAAGCCTCTTCATAGGCTCTTCTACAGTGGCCTGCTTTCAAAGCCTTCCAACATCTCAGATGACAACAACAACCAACATGTCCTCAACTCCAAGGCTCTCTCTAACCACCAACAGGTCATCTCCCAGCCAGCCTTTTGATGATTGTACTCTTGAAGGGTCTCCTCTCATCTCCTATTTCCAGCTTCCACACCAACCGCCTCACGGCCACATAGCTCAAAAAAACCCAGACTGTCGGCCTCAGAGAAAAGCAAGCAACATCCAACATGTCCTCATCCCCCAAAGCTCCTCCCGTCTTCTAACTCCGGCTTCAGCAGTGGTCCCTTCATAGCATCCTTGCATATGCCCCAAAAACTATCGGCTTCCAGAATGCTGAAACACGTCATCGGCCAACTCTATATAGCTGCCTACTACCATGCAAAACTTCTAGTCACCTTCCACCCACGTTGGTTCATGCAATAAGCCTCCTAAGGTTTACACCTATGAGCTTCTCGAGCTTTTGATATATATAAAAACTTAAATGCTTTGGTCCCCATCAGGGTTTTCACACACTTGCCATTATGTCCATGCTTTGGTTAGCCCATAGGAGATGCACACCTTGATGCTTGTCCACAACAGGAGGCTCCGTCCCTACATCACAAGTCCATTAACCTTTCACGCCATGCCTTCTTGCCATCCAAGTCGAGCAAATCGACCACACATTGATACCCTTTTTCTTGACCGAAAAAAAACCTATCAATGTGATAGTAATTGAACAAGCATTATGTGCCAATCTCTCACGCCAATCCAACATGTAAATACCATAGCTAAGAGAACCACAGTGATGTTTCCATCACTCCGGTTGTGAACTGTGCACCTATCATCAACAGATGTGACCACTAGGCCTGCCCTAGCAATGGCAAAGACTGACAGGAAGTACTTTTTAATGCTTTGCACAAACAAGACTTTTGAGAGTGATTTTTAGCAATGGCAAAGACTGACAGGAAGTACTTTTTAATGCTTTGCACAAACAAGACTTTTGAGAGTGATTTTTATACCGTTTGCAACGACGACTAACCTTACCAACTCTTTTCACTAGATATAAGGAGTTGTTTACACATGTGGCTATGTCTCCTTGAGGAGCAAACTCAAGGGAGGAAAATAAATTACAATGAGAAGCATTGTGCTTACTAGCACCACTATCAAAGTACTAGATATGCAGATTTGCCAACACTGATATGCATACATCATGAACAGAAGGATCATAATTGCAATGCACAATGAATGCCCGATCATCATGTGCATAGTCGCTGACACCTTTTTAGCACTTTGTTATGATGCATCGACAACCATGCTTGACTCTTTCTTCTTCCTTTTCTATAGTCTTTTTCTACATTCATTGATATGATGGGTTGGCTTTTGACATTGCCTTTCTTCTTGTGCTTATCCCCCCCCGTCCTCGACATTCTTGCTCGAAGACTGGGTTGAATTTACCTTTGGCTTATAGTTGCCCTAAGAAAAGGCCTTGCCTTTACCTTTTTGACTTGCAAATACCTAATCTCACACATGCATGTTAGTTCCATTTTGCTGAGATTGCTCTTCTTTGCAAGAGCACTTCAACCAACTCATCAAACGAAAGGGCCTTGGGGTTTTACCTTTTATCAGGAGCGGAAGCAAGGATGCAAAACCTTGGTATGAATGTAAAGCTCTGAGAACAATAGATATCAATGAACTATCTGGATAGGGCTCATCAATACATGCAAGCAGCTCATTAAGATCTTTAATCCTTGTGTGAGAAACTCATCCATTAAATCTTCCTCATTTATATGCTGGGACTCTAATTGCTTGTGCAAGTAGGCCAGGCGTGCCTCGTTACGCACCTGGTAAAGCGTAAAAAGTGTATCTCAAGCTTGCTTGGCCGTTTTACATGAGTGAATATAAAGAATAATGCTTCTCTTCATAGAAAGTGCCACCAATGTATGTGCTTGTGCATCCCTACCATCCCACTTGGCTCGTTCCACTGTGGAGGGTGCGGCGGCAGATACTACAGTTACATATAAACTATTGTCACCATCTAAATTTCTGGTACTATCCGGTGCTAGCAAGATAAGGCACGCCTCAATGCCAATGCCGACATTCCAAAGCCCTTTGGCAACTAATACATGATACATTATATATGACCACAGTGAGTAGTTGGTCATGTTAAGTTTATGCTCGATAAAAAGCATCCCAAATACATCAGTGCCTACTATTTTAGCCTAAAAATAATGTATCTCTAACATAAAATGCAAACAACCCAACTACACACATATACTATCACTGAATACAACCGAGATGATTGCCTCTAGACCATTGATGATGACGAAGAAAACTTGCAAAGTGTATGAAAAATGACAATGTAGAGTTTAGAAATATTACTAGCAACATAAATCAATGATAATGATGCGAATGCTACCTAAGTTATCGATGATGAGTCCCCAAAGCTACAATGTCGATGATAGCAACAGCCATGTCTACACACCAAATGTTGTGTAGTGCACAAAACCCAAAATTGAACAAATGCAGTTAGAACTGACACTCCCCTGAATGTCTGCAAAAATCTTATAGCATACGAACGAGGCTCAAAATGTGCTCAAAACGCCCCAAAATGTTGTTAACACAGTTAACGACATACTATAGCTAGCGTATACCTTCTTCACCTAAAAGGATATCTCAATTTGAGATAATCAAAAGAGCAGCCCAAGGAGAAGATGACTAAGGGGTGTGAGATAATCAAAAGAGCAGCTCAAGGAGAATATGACTAAGGGGTGAGAGCCAAGAGAACCTAGTCTGATATCAATTGTTCAAGTGGAAACGAAGGTAGCAACACACACACACTGATACAACAAACAAGGAGAGATAGAAAGAAGCACAACACTCAAAATAGATTAATTGGAATGAGTGACGCACAAGTTAAGTGACAGGACAAGGTCACTTACACGCACTCATAAGAGTGCATTCAGATGCTTGAGAAAAAAAACCTCCTAAAGAGATAAAAAGTACCCCAACCCATTATTAGCCTACGTCTACACATCACTACCATATAAATGGATATAGATACTATATGGGGAAGACAAAATGGTTGCAAGTATCAACATTACATTTCACACAAGTCTATCACAAATTTTGTGTGGAACGAGGCTAGAGCGCCCCACTACTTGATAGTACCAACGATGCCATATTATGCAATTGATACCATCCACTAAGCTCTCATCATTTGAGAATGTGTAGTGACATGATGGATTTGAGTTTGAGAGAACATGCAAGGTATGCTCCGTGGGAGTGTACGACATGAGTTCCATACTTTTTTTGCCCCACTTTTGCTTCTTTTCATGCATGCTTCATTCACATCCTTGAGAGATGTATTGACATCTCTACATTTCTTTCACAAAAGGAGAAGACTGTTGCCATGCCGCTTTTATCAAATAAGTGTTAGTTACATCAACATGAGCTACTCACAAGATATCAACATAAAGTGCATGCTTTTTCTTCTTGTAGTGCATGCTTCGTTCACATCCTTGAGAGATGTATTGACATCTCTACATTTCTTAAAGGGGAAGACCATTGTCATGCCGCTTTTATCAAAAAGGTGTTAGTTAATCAACATGAACTACTCACAAGATATCAACATGAAGTGCTCACATCCACGTAACACCCAAGTCATGATAGTGGAAGGTATTAAGCACAGGGCAATACAAGGGTGTGGCATCTTGTCAAACCTTTTCATAAAACCATAGTTGCCCATAGTTACATGGATTGGAAACGGCCTGAAACTAGAAAATGAAAACAAGTCTTTTAACATAATATAGTATTCATGAAGGACAAAATCAAAGAGATGAGGAAAAAAATTGTGAGGGAAACCTTGAGAAGTGGAAATTGACAAAACAACGGAGAAACAATGGCTCTTTCTTGTGTCTATGGTAAGACCGTTGCGGAGAGAGAGTAAGGTAGGAAATTGAGAATGGAATTATTGCAATCTCATGCGGCACCGAAGAACAACTCAACATTGAGCTTCACTAGTAGCACAACGTTAGCATGAAGGCTCGTGCGCAAGTGTGATTGTTTGCAAGAAGAGAGAGCTCTCTCGCACACACACAAGTGGGATTTTTGCACGAAAAGAGATGACCTATTTACCGTGAAGATTGCTACAAGACTAAAAAGCCCTATTCCAAGGCCTATGTATGTTTATTTAAAAAAACATGCCATTGCCTCATTTGTGAGGAGTGAGGGGGATACAACTCAACTTTATTGCTCTACTAAGGGCTAGTTCGTCTAGCAAGTGTGGGTTGCATGTTTTCAAAAAAGCCCTATTCCAAGGTTTTTTTTAAAGTCATGCAATTACCTAGTCCAATGAGGAGTGAAGGTGGTTCAACTCAAATTTTTTACCCTAAGAGGCTATGTTTATTGTTGTAGGAGCTAGTTCATCTATTATTTGTGGGTGGGTAGGTGGGACCAATGCTTAAATACATGGCTTGTACTATAATTTTCATCTCGGTTCGAATTTGACGAGGGTACCAACACCAACCTACAACTCTTGCAACCAGTGTTCGAAAAAAATAATTTTGCCAAAAAGTTAAAAACCTTCATTAGAAATTTGGGAAATTATTAATTGAAGAATTTCTCAAATTTTGGAGGTTGTCCTTCTAAAATTTCCCAAATCTTGCAGGTTTTTGTACCTTCAAGTTAAAAATTTGAAGGTAATTTTCAGAAGTTGCAGGTGCAAATTACACTAAACCCGGTTTTTTTCGAACACTGCTTGCAACCCTCCTCCCACCACGGGCTGCAACCCTGCTCCCCCTTGCACACCTGTCCAGCCCTGCAACGTGGTCAACCCTCCACCACACACCACCTCCTCCCCTTGAACAACCCTCGCCGCACCCCTGGCTCCCACACGCCAACAGTGTTTAAACGATCAGAGAGGAGAGAGAAAGAGAGAGACAGACCAACATAGCACAAAAAAGCACGCGCCCAACAAAACCTTCCCGAGCATGCCCAGAGAAGAGAGCCCGACGCGTCACATCAAGAACCTTAACCTTAAATTTTTTTTCCCTTCACCCTTAACAAAACAGGATGTCTCCGCCTGAAAAACTAAATAAATCGAATACCACATTTTATTTTGGGTGCATATCTGTGTAAAGATGAGTTAACAAAAGGGCAAAAAAATATTTGATAATTGCATCCCACGTGGCCCAAAAATCATTTTACTTACAGATTCCGAGGGAATAGGCAATTAGCGTGAAGATTTCTTGGCTGACTGCTCCCCCAGGAAGCGCCCATGATGACAACAATGGCACCGTCCTAGCCAGCATCAAAATAATGTTATCTCGATCAAGCTAAACGTTGCCACCACAATAACTGTATATATATGCCACTAACCTTAAAACCCGAAAAACCAAGAAAACCTGAGGGATTGCTGCATCCGCCATTACTCCGCTGCTACCAGATAAATAATTTACACCTTAAACATGCACTATCGCGCATTTTAACAAATTCTGGTGCTGTGAGGTTAGATAATATAAAGGGAATCACCTCAGTATGAAACACATCGGAAGAATACTTATCAAGTCGACGATTCCATTGAGAGACAGGGCGTAATACAGCCGAACTGGTGCACTGGGTTGATATAAACACAAGGCAAGAACGCGTGTATTATCATTTGAGCACAGCTCTGTGTGCGTGTGAGTGTGCGCGCGAGCGCGAGAGAGAGAGAGAGTTTTTTCATGTTACAAGGCAACTATTGCCTTGCCTGTACAGCTTGATGAGATAATCAAGCAGAAAGAAAAAGCTGCAGCCGAGTTCAACGACAGGAATCCAGTAAGGGCTATGGGCCGTATACCTGAATAAAACAAGGGAAACAAAATAAAATGTTCGACAAATGTGCGCAGTTTTTTTTTTCTTCTTCTTCTTCAAAGGTACAGGAAATTTAGAAACACACCCCAGCCTAGCGGCCCAGCAGGGATTTTTTTTTTTCTTCAAAAGTACAAGAAATTTAGAAACACACACCCAACATCCGTGAGGTGGAGGCGGCCCCAGGGATACTAGGACTCTACGTGCGCAGTTTTTTTGTTTAAATGATATTTAAAAAAACAAGAAAATAAGAAATAAAAGCTTCTTGATTTCAACTCACGTTGTGCGCACGTAGAGTCCTAGCAACAGCAAAGATGCAATGCCCTCTAGCTGCGTAAAAGCAAAAGGGACCCCGAAAAAAATAAAAAGGAAATCAACAGAATTGGCTAAAATTAGATCCTAAACGGGTGGCAAAAGCTTATAAAATTTGTGTGAAATTGCGTACCACTAGTGAGATTGTACTCAGAAAAGGACCGCGAATGCCTGCCCTGACTTTGGTTGAAAAAGGCACTTTCCCATACAGGAAGGAGTCATGGTAGGTGGTCAAAACATCCTTAGCCATGGGAAATAATGCAATTAAAAATAAAGGGGAAAATATGAAATAAAAAATAGAGGGTAAATGGGCAGCATTCGTGTGTGGCGCGTGTGTATATATGTGAGAGAGAGAGAGAGAGAGAGACTCTTACCTCGCTAACTGCAATGTCCTTGCCTGGCGTCTGCTTTTTGAGCCGTGAGAGAGGGAGGGGGGCGGTCGCACGTGCAATGAGTTTGGAGAGGACGGGTAGGCCGCGGGTGGAAGATGATGCCCAGCAGAGAAGCTTGTGGCCAGTGCCGTCATCATTGTCCACCGCTTCACGCTCCTCCGCCGAGAGATGTTGCTGCCTGCTGGCCGGGATCAGCAGCGTCGTTTCACACGGCCTCTGTATTACCACCTCGCCCTCGTCCGCCCGCCCATCTCCATCTTCATCTTCTACTTTCACGCTCTCGAAGCCCGGCACTAGCACCTGCACTGTGTCCACAGATTCATCTCCTGACAGTTGCCCCGCCTCACCTTTCTTGGAGCTCCCAGGGCGCCTGGTAATAAATGACGTTACACCACACATCAGGATCCAGAAACCTCTTTTTTCTTGAGAGAAACATTATTAAATTATAAGCACGAGACTTAACAATCTAATAATTTGGGGACAACACAGAAGCAGCCTCCAGCCCCAGCAAAAAATGGAAATACAAGGATCATTTAAGCAAAGCATACTATCTCATATGACTGTTGAGACAGCTGAGCTCATTTATAGGGTTGCACTGCACAGCAGTGTACAGGTAGGAGAATTTGTAAACAAAGTACAGCACCTCTAAGAGATAAGAGGAGCAAGATAGTGTGCAAAGGGTTCCTCCAATAACAGCAGCCAGGGACTTAATTTGTGAAGGAGCAACGATGGGCTATAGATCCAACATGAGGAATGGAGAAGGTAGATCCTGGGGAGACCTTCCACACCATCACGGGATTTCCTCCATAATTTAGACCACCACCTTCTAGGTCTAATGGCATCGTCAGATAATCTCTCTCACTCATTGTAATTTAAACTCTTAAGAGTTCATTTTGAGTTTTTTTTTTTAATGCCTCTTTGGCATCGATCCCAGAGTGGCCAGAGTGGAATGTAAATGGATGTACGTGATCTGTCCCATAGGTCGGATTCTGCCTCCCATGGAGGTTAATATAACTTTCTTTCTTTCTCTCTCTCACTCTCTCTCACACACAGGCAGTACACAAAATCTGACCTGAAGCTTTTCAAGCGCTTGGGCGTGTAGGTGTAGAGTGCTGTAGTGGGTGCACCATTTACCGAAGAAGGAGAAGCCATACCATCCAACTTGGCTGACAAGCCCCTCCCCCTCCCCCTCCCCCCCGCAGACACCTAGTCTATCAAAATAGAAAAAGATGGTGCCGCTGGCTTGAATCCTGAGAAGAAAGATCATTATATTGTCAATTGGATAGGCAGAAGCGCTTCATACGGCGCTGCCACAACAATGCCCATCAGTGTGTGCATCACTTTGTACCCTACTACGTGGGCCGCTCCAGCAAAGCACTGTAGGTGGCGACTCATCACTCGATCCATTCTGTTCTGGGTCCCGCATTTAACATTTTTATTCTTTATCCGAATCATTAAAGTCCGGAATATAAATTTATTAGATTCTGAATAAATAAAGCAATTTTATTCCTAACGTACACGAAAATGCTCATTTTCTTTCTGATGCTTTGTGTTTCTTCTGCTCTTTTTTGTTTTTCACGAGGTTTTCGTTCGCTTCTCGCCTTGGTCGTCGGCACCGCCCTTCACAACACACTGTGACACTGAGTTAAGAGAGAGAGAGAGAGAGAGTCAGAGGCAACCACCACCCCTACTTCACCAACAGCTATCCCTACTCCATATCATTATACTCCAATGCTCATCATACTCTAATGGTTACCCCTAATTCACATCATACTCCAACACCCATCCCGCCACGCCCTATTCTGAGCGCCACTTCTCATAGCCAATCTCCCTATGCTCGCAGTCTTGCCACACCACACATGCTGGTGTACTCATACAGTCTCTTCGATGATGGATCTATTATTGAGGATCAGAGGGGTGGACATGACATGACACGACACGTATGCGTCAGCTTTTCTCAGTGCAATTTGGTCACAATGTCCTCACCAAGTGGACACACCAAATTCCACTACTGAGGAAAAAAATTACATCATTGATCAACTCTACAAAGAGTTCCATGCGCCATGTGAGAGAGACCAATTTAGCAGCAAGTGGATGCTTAGATGTATGAGGGACCTCATGAGACACCATCGGTCTAAGATTTGTGATAACTTTCAAGAGGGCAAACTGAAGCCCTCTTATCTCAACTTAGCTGACTGGAAGGCTAAGCTATGTGAGACCCCTGGACAAGTTCAAGAAACAAGCGGGGGGTAGTTATAGAGAGCGTATAGCTAGAGCACACTTGTAGAAGGTTTGAGGTCATCTCATCTTGGTAGCGGTTGTCATAGACGCTTCTGTTCATACTTTATAAGTAAAGATCTCTCTTTTTATTATATACGATATCTCTAAGCCATGTTGAATGTGTGTACAGGGATGTAGTCATCCATGGCTACACACAAGATGAGTACACCATGCATGGGCTCATAGAACCACTATGTTGTTTAACAAGATGGAGCATGAAGGCCATGAACTAAATTTGAACCATGTTGTCAACCACGTGAGTATCCAATGGTGTGTTGTAATTTCAATGTTTATAATATTCAACAAATTATGGTTTGGGACTATAAACCTTATATTCGTCCACGTATGCAGAGGGGCCAGGTGAAAATAGTGAAGGAGAAGGTGGGGATGGTGATAACGAGTAGGGTAGGCCCCTCGAGGCTATACATACATTTTTTGTATTTATGCTTGTATTTTTGTAACAACATAACTTGTATTTTTGTATAAATATTTACGCATAAAGTAATAAAATTGGCATTATTTCATGTAATGTTTGACTTTTTAAATGATATTTGTCTTTCTATATACTAGGGTAAACCTTCTATGACCACCAAGCTAGGTGAAAGTGGCAGAATGGGATAGGTTGCGCCATTCTCGCCCAATTTATCCCATTCTGCCTTTAAAACATTGTTCACAGCGTTGGTAGGTATATCCATCGGTAAAAGCATTGGTATATTTGCTGGTGTCAATAAAAGTATTGGTATATTTGCTAGTGCTAGTATTGTCGTTCAGTAAAGGTGTCAATATAATTATCGGTATATATAACGTCTATATCAACGTTCTCAGAGCATACAGAGAATCAATATAATCATCGGGTCTCAACAAAGTTAACGATGGTGTTCTGTGACACTACAATAGTACAAGGAAATGAGGTCCAACTAAATAAATGATGGGTTTTGAAAAGTGCCATGATCGTCGCTTCTGGAGTGAAGTTACAAGCAGCGATATTTTTTTGGGTAAGATCACTAGTAGGAGAATTGGTTACCAACAAAACGTAAAAAAGAAATTTAAAAAAAATCAAGTACAGAGCATGAGAAACGCTTCACTTTTGCTTTTTACATCATGATGTTTTGCGCTACAGATTAAAAGTTATGTCCGATTCAAGATAGACATAGCTTCAAACTATATTTTGCATGAATAAGCAAACCAAAGCAAAGTATGGAGCATTGTTTATACTCTATATAGATCATGATTACACCATTGCACTGAAACTGTTATCCATATAGCTTGCTTACCTTACCTTAAGTAAGGCGGGCATGCAAAACTGCTTGTCCACATTTACCATTTTGGAGAGCAAGATTGAGTAGCAATCTTTCTCTCTTAATGCCCATATGCATGTACAAGAGCATAAATGCTTTCCTGGATTGCATAATGAGAGGTGGCAAGCCAAATTGCTTCCCATTTCTCTTAGAGCGGCAAGTCTGAAGCATAAAGACACTATGGACTTGCATCTAGGAGAGGTGGCAAGCATGCAAGCCTATGGAGATTATGAGCAAGCCTATGGCAAGCATAGGTAAGCATAGCTATGTGATGCGTTCCTACCCAACTCCCACACATGGAGCACTGCACATACAGGACATATACATGGGCCATGTGGCCTTGATAAGGATAAAAATTTAATAACAAAATAGTAAACACTACAACATGATGATAGTATAATAGCATTTTTAGCAGCATTATTATAACTAAAGTCTTGGAAAATATTGGGATCTACAGACGCTGCTATAGTTGTTGTATAGTAGGAGTGCTGCTCGGTAGTGTTAACATCGGCGAAATTTCATTGTTGAGCAGTGAAATAATGTTGCTGCTTTGGGCAGTGTTATTTCACTATTATAAACACTGCTCAGCAGAGCAAAAATAAACCTTTAAAAAAAGTTGGGTAAACTGGAAAGTTCTCATAGAACTTTGTATTTTGCCTCAACTTAAAAAAAACTTGTTTGTCCAAACTTTTTTTAAATAAAGAGATAGTAGAAAGAAGTGGATAAAAACATTAACAAAAAGATATATTCTCACTGAGTTAAAACGATTACAAAATACTAATAAGGCTTTTAGCCATATACAAAATATTTAGCTAAAGAAATGACTAATCATCATCCTCATCCTCATCTTTATCGTCATCGTCATCGACATATATAATGTAAAACTTTACAAATACAAATAAAAAAGACAATTGCAATTCATACTTGGTTAATTATATTACAATATAAGTTTGGCAAAATTATGTAAGGGTATGAGTCAAAACTTGGTCATATACAAAATAAAGCATAACAAAAATCGATAGAGTTAGCGGCTATAGTGAGGGGTCCACATCTCACACATTTACATTATTACTGTCCCTTGTAGCTTCACCCTCTTCTCTTACATTTCCATTACTTCTCACTTGCACATTTACACTCTTGTAGTAACATGATCCTAAAACATAATAAAATTAACATGGTTTCCATTACTTCTCACTTGCACATTTACACTGTTGTAGTAACACGGTTTGTAGTAACATGATCCTAAAACATAATAAAATTAACATAAGTGATGAAAGATCCCTATCCCCTCAGCGCAACGAATTCAGGGGTGCTAGCAGCAGCGGAAGTAGCACTTCTTGCGCGGGGCAGGGTCCCTCACTCGGGGCCTCGCCCACGTATATCCGGACAAGAGACTAATCCCTCGATTCTTCCAAAATTGAACCCGAAAAAAATTCCCTCGCCCGGAAAGCATGGGCGATTCCTCCAGAATATTTTTATTCGAACGTAGTCAAGAGCCTTAACTAACTGAACTGATCAGACCGAACCCGTAAGTCCCATAGTCAGATCAAGAAAAGACTTGCACTTGGATCATAGAGACCAACGCTTTTTTCCTCATTGAGAGGCACATCCGTTGATTCTTTTCCATAGAATAATTTTTATCCGAGAATTACTTCATCTTTTTTTTTTTCGAGAAAAGATCCTTTCATTAGTTATATAAAAAATGCCCGTAGGGCTACAAAAGACCCTCTCTTTCTCATAAGAAAACAGAGCAGAGATCCAAGCAAGGCAGCTAGGGAGACTCTCCCTAGGTGCAGAAAAGTACAAATATCAGTACAAAGAACTGAGGTGCTATATCATACAATAGGAGGGGGGAAAAGCCAAACAGGTGGCCTGTAGTGCCAGCAGGGGGAACCCGCGTGTAGGGTATAGAAGCTGTGCCAAGTGGTGTGAAAGGCCTGGCGCTACAAGGTCGCCTCATCCGAGTCGCCCCGGATGCGGTCATATTGTCCTCGCAGGGTGTGGATCAACTCCTGCCAAATCCCCCGAACAGTCTCTGCTGGTGGCTCCAGTCTCCCCTCAAAGGCCCTGAAACACCGGGCTCTCCAGATGAACCAGATGGTGAGACTGCTGAGGAGCTCCCATCGTAGATCCCTCTCCTGTGTCTCCTGCCGCGGCGGACGAGAAATCCAGTGAAGGAACAAGGCGAGGCTGGCCCCTAATGAATCTGATGGCTTGGTTGTTCTGCTCTATCTCATAGCCCATAGCAGGCCCTGACAAAGTCGACCAAGCACCGGCACCCCACGTATACATGCCCTCTGGAGAGAGGGGAGCCAGAATGCGCAGCATCCGTAGCCAAATCTGCTGCGCCTGAGGATAGTCCCATAGGCAATGTCTCTGTGTCTCCAAAGGGTGGCCGCATCGGATGCAGGCCGTCGGAAGACCATTGTAGACAAGCCAGGTGCCAATTGTAGAGTCCCTGTGGGCGACCAGCCCCACTGGAAAGTCGAGATCCTGCGTGCCTGTCGACTAGCCCAGAGCCTGGTCCAAAAATCCTCCAGGAACTCCTGTGAGAGTCCCTGTAGCCGCCAATGCTCCGATGCAGCTGGAGAGACCATCATCCTCACCGTCAAAATATGTCTCCCCAACCGAACAGTGTACTGGAAAAAGGTGATCTCTGTGGCCTCACGGGGGATGCATAAGGATCATGCCACTCGTACTTGCCAGGGTCCCACTGGGGAGCCGGGCCAAGGGACGCGCTGCATATGCCCATATGCGCCAATCAGAGTCCACATCTGCAGGGTCTAGATCAATATGCCACTTCCGGGAAGCGACGGCCACTACTCGTATCCTCTGAAAGATGCACTCTACAAAAGGCGACTCCGCCTCCACTCTCTGAAGTCTGCCCTCATTATGGATCTCATAGTAGAGGCATCTACCATCCTCAATGCAAGCTCTGACACAGCAATCAGGATCTCCAACTGTGTAAAGGCTCCCATCCACCGCGGGGGGCCACTGGCTCGAGAGGCGTGAACCACTCCTCTGTGAGTGCCTCTCCTGAATGTCATCCCTCATAATCAGCCCCCCTTTGAAGTGACTCAGCCTCTCCACCTGGATCTCCTCTGGGAGACTGCAGAAGGCCTGCGAGTCTCCAAAACTACATGCTGGGCCTGCCCCACCAATGGTCCCCAGGCTAGACGAGGCCGAGAACCCAGCATATGACCCTGCGCTGTGCGTACCGCTGGGATCCAGATGAGCGGCTGTCTGGCCCGCTCCTCATACACACACACACACACACACACACACACACAAAAACTCAATGTAACATACATGAAAATGTAGGTATGTCCGAAGGAGGTCTCTGAGAGAGTCCCGATCTCAGCAACACCCAAGCTCGCAGGATGATCAAGGAAAATCTGTCCTCACATCCTCTACTGAGGCCTGTCCTCCTCATCTCTATGAAGATCCATCGTATCTCTGGTGCCCAAGTGCCCCTTGCTGGGGGAGCCCTAGCTTGCAGCAGCCGCTGAAAAAGAAGCTCTTTCCAAGGCTCAGCGCCTGGAAGCAGCCCCCGAACAATAAGCTTTCCCAATAAGGCTCTACTCTGATCAACTGGATCTATAATGCCCAAGCCTCCCTGGGCCAGCGGAAGTGTAATAACTGTCCAAGCAACCTTAGCCCGGGCTGGCTGACCATCCCGTCGAGACCAAAGAAAGTTCCTGATCAGCCTCTGTACCTGGCTAATGCAAGAGCTCGAGAAGATCCAGCAAGACGTGATGTACCACACCTGATTTGCCACCACCACCCTCCCAGCCAAGGATAGCCGAGCTGTACTCCAATACAAAAGCTTCTTCCGAATGCTCAGAAGAAGTGGGGCAATCTGTTGCTCAGGTGACAAATCTAGTCCAATCTGGCATCCCAAATACCGCACTGCTGTGCCAGGAGGAATCCATCTAAAACCTGGGTCTGGGCTCCATGCCAGAGTGGGAGCACTACTGATCCAAAAGGCCACTGTCTTGCGCCAATTGATCAATGCTCTCGAAGCTGCATTAAAAACCTGAAGCGACTGCTCTGCCCCCGCTGAAGATTGGCCTCCTGGCCATGCAAAAATAAACCCATGTCATCACCAAACTCAGCATCGAGCAGGTCCTCCCCCCAGACTGGGAGCTGGAGTCCTCTCAAACCAACCTCCTCTGCCGTCAGATACATGCTCATAGCCTTAGCATCGAGCAGGTCCTCCCCCCGGACTGGGAGCTGGAGTCCTCTCAAACCAACCTCCTCTGCCGTCAGATACATGCTCATAGCCTCAGCAAAGAAGAGAAAAAGAAAAGGGGCGAGAGGACACCCCTGACGGACTGATCTGGTCAACTCAAAACTCGGCCCCCGTCCTCCTGCCATCAGCACCTGGCTACGAGCTGTGGAATATAGAGCCGCCACTCCTCGAATCCAAACTGGCTCAAAGCCCAGGCAAAGCATAGTGCCCTCTAAGAAACCCCAATCGACTCTATCGTATGCCTTCTCAAAATCGAGAAGCATCACGACCAGGTCCTCACCAAGAAATCTAGCTCGGGTCGTCGCCTCCCAGAAGGTGAAAATGTGGTCAAGGATACTGCGCTCCTTGACGAATCCTGTCTGGGTAGCATGAATCAACTCCCCCAGGAAGGATCCTCAAACTCAAGGCCTTTGCTAAGACCTTGTAGACAGTATTGAGGATCGTAATAGGTCTCCAATGCCGAATATCATCTGATACTCCCTCCCCCTTGGGGATAAGAAAGATCAAGCCCTCTGAAAAGCTCTGTGGCATCACCCTAGTGTCCAAAACATACTGAAAGCCCCTGCGGAGGCCTGGCCCCAAAAGGTCCCAATAGTGCATAAAAAATGCAAGCGTTAATCCATCCTCCCCAGGGCAACTATGGCGCGGAAGGACCCTCAAGGCCTCAGCAAGCTCAACCTCTGAAAGAGGCTCACCCAGAACTGTGCGCATACGATTTGTGACCCTCCTCTGCACATGGGCCCACACAGTCTGTCTGCAAGCATCCCGAGCCTCAGTGGGGTGGCTGGCTCTGTTGAAAGCAAGTCTCTATAGAACTCAGTGGCAATGGCCTGATCTCCCCGGGCTCAGTGGTGGGTGGCTACCTATCCGTCCTGCCGCCTGAGCTGGCGGACTCCTGCTTGAGCATGGCAGGGTCCAGTAATCTCAAAATACTCCCCAGTTACTCTATCACCAAGCTGTGTCCACTGAGAGGCCTGGCGATGATAGTAGAACTCATGTCTCTGCTCCTCTGCCTCTCTAACCTCCTGGCATGCCTGGCTCAGCTGTGGGACGCCACCCACTCACATGTAGGCTGCTTCTCCTGAAGGCAGTGAAGCGAAGCAAGGCTACGTCTCAACCGACGTTCCCGCTCGCAAGTCTCTCCCAGCTGTGTCAAGGCTGCAGGGTGCAAAAAAGAGCTGAGCTGGATGAGTCCTTGGGCACATTGGCTTGCTGCATCCTGGTCGTCATAGCTCTGGCTATCATGCCATATCCTCTCAATGTCCTCAGCGAGACTAGGATCTGTAAGTACCCTCTCTGGGATCCTCAACTGCAAGCTGGTCTCCCGTGTCCTCTCCTCAAGTGTCAAAATAACTGGCGCATGGTCTGAAAAAGAGGTGCCAGCGAGAATGCCAACGGAGCCCCCACGCTCCCCTAACCTGTCGCCCACATAGAAGCGATCGGCGATCCGACCGAGAGAAACTAAGACTGTCATGAGAGCGGGAGAAAGCCTCATGCTGCCATGCATCAGTGATCCTCAGTGTCATGCAAAATCGCTCCCAAGCTGTAAGCTCCGTGCCGTGCACTGTAACATGACTGCCTCCCACCCTATTGGCCAGGTCCTCAAGCATGTTGAAGTCTCCCTCGACACACCAATGTGCGGCCTCTGGCAATGCATCCGTAACCTGGGTCCAGAACTCTGCTCTGGCACTAGCATGGTTGGGCGCATAGACATTGAGCATGCCAAAGAGCTCATCATGCATCCTCAGAATGACATACTATGCTCTACCAGGCACAATGATCCCGCGATCCATAATGGCCTGCCGCCATACATCCGCAATGACCATACCTACTCCTCCCTGCCTACCCAAGGGGCCGAACCCTACAAACCAAAATGTGTCCCATCTACTAGGCATCACCGAACCGTATCTCTAGATCCTGCTCTCACCCAAATGGTGCTCCTGCATCATCTGAATATCATATCTGCCCCCAACCAGGCATCTCTGAAGCTCCTGCCTCAGGCAACCACGATAACATATATAGTGTGCGCCGCCAAGGCCCTGTACATTCCATGAGATGATCCTCATGGATGACCTGTTGAGGTGGAGGCTGTCTCAGACGTACGGCGGGCCTTTGCAAGCGGCTTGGATGGAGAATAGTCCCCATCTAAGCGGCTACGAATCTGCCCACCCGGTGTGCTGCAAGAATCTCGGATCAGGCGCCAGTTGGCTGTGTCCCATGGTGACTCCCTCCCGCTCAGACAGAGCAACCTCGTGTATGCATACATATCCAGGGTCGCGTGCTAAGTCTGCCACTATACAAACCACCAAATGTCGAATCTCGGAGGCATCCACACTCCTGGTATCAAAGAAAAAATGAGCGAACTCCCATAGTCGGCCTATCACATCTGTCACCTCCAAATCGCTCACATGGTGAGAAAACTCAACTGCCTGAGTCTTCAAAATGCTAAGAGCGAGATCCAGAGTCCACTCCTGGTCGCTAGGGCCACAGAGAGGGAATGAGAAGGCCACCGCTGAATCAAGTGCCTCCTCCCCTTGGGCCGGAGGTATCACTACATGAACTCTGTGATGGGTGCTGGCTCATGGGGGCCCTCCACTCCAAAAAACCGTGTGAAGGAGTAATCAAAAGCCTCCGAGCGTTGTCTAGTGTTGAGACGACTCAGCCGACTGCAGATAGAGAATATCCGTGAAGCCCGAATCGGCATGGCAAGTCTCCTCTGTGGTGCTCGAGCAAGGTCAGTGCTCAATGTCTGCCGGACTGTAGGTGAGCGCCAAGGAACTGCCAGGGCCTCCCGGGGAGCTGAGGCGAGTGGGGGGAAGGAGGGGGGGAGAAGGGGGTGGACAAGGAGCCGTTGCCAAAAGCGGAGCGGGAACGGGAGGAGGCAAAGGTGGAAGCGAGGCGGGAGGGGGGGACGGGGGAGGGGGGTGGGGGCAAAGGAGGGGGTGCTGGCATCTCCTGGTCCCAGTCGCACTGGGGTCTCCTCCTGGAGGGGAGCAAAGCTGTTCCTCACGGGAACCCAGTGATGCTGAGACTGTGGTGGCTACTGCTGCATCGGTCTCTGCTGTGGCTGTCTCCCTCGACGGCGCCCTTGTCCAGGTTGCCACTCCGAGGTCTCTGTGGGCTGAGCAGGTGTCCCGGAGGCTGCGTGCCGAGCCGCATCTGTGGGCGGCGGGCCATCGGGGGCCTGCTGCTGTGCTGCGACGGTGAAGGTCGGGGTCTCCTGCAAGGGCAGGCCTTGGCCATGTGGCAGACCTGCCTGCAAATAAAACACTGGTTCGAGAGCCCCGAAAACTCCACTCTCTGATCAATCCATCCCCCCCCTATCCTAGGTAGCTGAATGACCTTCGGAGGGGAGGAGATGTCAGGAACAAAAACTCTGACCGAAGGTAGTCCAACTGCTCTAGCCACCACTGAAGCTGCTGTGGGGCCAGTTTCAAGCACCGATCCCACCAATGCTCCTAGCCTAGAAAGGAGCGGAAGGTACTCACATCGGAGCCCAGGGAAGCAAACTATAACATGAAATAGGCGCTCCGCTGCTGGGTCAAAGCCATGCTGCCAAGGTTTGAAGAATGCCCGAGCGCCCCTGATGTCAAGGGGACTTATGGCTAGGACCTGGGCCACGCTCTGGGCTGTCTCGAACTCAATCTGGTAGTGTCCGCGGCCCAGTAACTAAACGTCCAGGATCTTGCCCACATCTGCAAGAAGGCGGGCCTAGAAAAGATCCCAGATCTCCCCTCTGTTGGGGCGAGTGCCGACTGTACGGCAAATGGTGGAGTGTGCCTGGAGGCGTTCCACCTCTGCAGCAAGGCTCACTTCCTCTTCTGGCGAAAGAGAAAGCCTGATGGGGGTATCCTCATCAGGGGCGGGCGAGGGGACTGCGGAAGAGTCCCTCTGAGGTGGGGCGGGAGAAGCCTCCATCAGAGTCTGAGAAGCTATGTCGAATGTGGAGAGTCCTGCAAGAACCGAGCTGCACACAAAGGGCGGAGGGGGAAGGCAGAAGGCAAAAAACCCCCAGGGGACGGAAAAAAGTAGAAAGAAGGGGAGGGGGGTAAGGCGGCAGCGAAGAAAAAACCCCAGGGGGGAAGCAACGCGAAAGGGAGGTGGGGGGGAAGAGAGGGCGGAGGCTGGCGGAGGGAGGGCGGGGTGCTGAAGAAGGGAGGGGGCGCGAAGGAGAGGAGCAGGGGGCGGTTGGCGCTACAACACTGGGGCGGGGGGCGCAAGAAAACCAGGAGGGGGGAGCAAACGCGAGGGCAGCAGAAACACAGGGCAGGCAGGGGGGAACAGACGCGAGGGCGGGAAGGGGGGAGGGCGTGCAGGCAGCAGCGCGAACAGGGGGGGAGACGAAGCTTCGAGAATTACTTCATCTATCATACCATAACAGAATTGAGTCTCATTTCAGGGATCCATCAGTCCAGCCTAACCCCATCCAGCAGTCCCGTGAGTTAGCCAACCGCCCAACCACTATAGTGATGGGATCCATTTAAGAATTTAGTTAGGTTTTGTCCCGGGTACCAGGGAAAAGAGTTCCCAGGTCCCCTAGCCGGATATTCATGCAATCTTAAAACTAGTCACACCACTTACACACCCAATATGAAATTGACTTTTTCACAGATTCAACTATCTTTAAAAAAATCTTTTAATGAAACTATAGTATCATTGATCATAATCCTCCAAAATATTCGGTTGAATCCTAATTTCCAATTTTTCCTTCATCGATGTACCTATGGCATCATTGGCAACCAGAACGCTCACCAACTGTCCACTCAGGGGCCTTTTTGATAGTTCCTAGCTCATAGTATCTGACAACAATAAATTCACTTATAAAAATCAAAATGGAATCTCCATTGAAGATCAGCAAGATCAACCAACAGATCCATATAAAAGAGCCATGGACTCATCCGTTTGAGGACCAGCAAGGTCAATCAACTAGATCCATGCCCCAATGGCAACTGTAGACCTCTTTGCAGCACCCACAGTGTCTGCACAGTCAATCTGTCTTCCTGCAGTTTGTAAAACAGAGTTCTGCAGAGAATCGATGACTTACCCGCAGTGCTCGAAATCGCCTGCTTTCTGAAAAACGGAGGTCCAGACGCGCCCGAAACGCGTTTTCGGCCCGGAAATTTCAGTCCGAAGGACGAAGGACTGTATAGTTACCCTATAGCTTCACTCCCGCGAAGAAAGCTCCTCCATCAGAGACCGTTTGCCGGTGCCTCCTGTAGAGCTCCCGACAAGGGTGTAGTCACCAACACAATAGGGAAGAGTAGTTGCAGCTCTTACCCTCGTACCGCTTCCTGTGGTTCTCTTGCTTGCAGCTCAGCCCTTAGCACGAACCAGGCTCTGATACCATGAAAAGATGCAGGGGGGAAGAGAGCTTGAGCTCTTGCAAGCACACACACACACTCACAAAACCCTAATAGAGAACACACAAGGTGAGAGGCTGAAAATCTTCTTCTTCTCTACTCAACACTCAACACACCATATACAAGAATAAGAGTACACACAATATGAAAGGTACTCAACCAATACATACACGAGTTCTCTATAGTGTGAACCCGACTAAATGAGCTGGCGCTATAACTATGCCAGTCTCTAGAGTGGCTGTCACACAGCCTGTCATCCCACTGGCCGCATATCACCCAAGATCTCACCAACCATGCCAGTGGTGTAAGTGCGGGGCCTATCCCCCAGGCGGGTCATCAGTGTCCACCGCCTCACTAGAGCTCGATATCTCAACACACATCCACATCCATTCTTCACATACACATTCACATTCGTTTTCATCACATATCATCCATTCACATCCCATATCATTCATTCACATCTCGATTCACATGACATCACATCTCATTCATTCACGCCCCGTTTCACATCACATTACATCTCATCCATTCATTCACATCTATCTAATTCACATGTCATCACATCTCATTCATTCACATCACCTTACATCTCATCCATTCATTCACATCTAGCTGATTCACATCACATCTCATCCATCTATTCACATCACATCTCATCCATCTATTCACTCAGGGACTGCTTCGTTGGCCCTCGCCCATCGTACCAGAAGCTCACCATTTTTCAACCATACCAAGGCTGGTCTTTACCGTGTGAGCCGTCCTTTGAACACTCCCCGCCAGTTGATTGCAACCAAACTTTCCTTAGGAAAACATATACCAAATGCTCACTCCAACATTCTGGCGTAAGACAATCCTTTAAGAAAACAGGGTTTCTATGTAAGTTTTCAGTTTGATTTTCTTTTGAATACAAGGAGTATCTCTTGAATCAGTATCCCCAAAACTTCTTGATCGGAATTCTGAATTTTCTATCAGAATTCTTCGAGTTCTATAACCTTGATCCACAGATCAATTCGAAAGGTCTCAAACTTAGTTTCAGATTTGGCGGGAGTTTTGAGTGTATTTTTCTAAACTAGTCACACCTTCTTTTCTCGAAACTGACGAAAGAGTTTGGTCATGGTCATAGTCTGATTCAAGGTTCAAGTCGGATAAGATTTTTCTTGATTTATCTTTCTCGAAAAGGTTTGAAAATTCAGTTACTATTTTACTGAATTTCTTTCTTTGAATATTCACTTAACTGATTTCTAAATAATTAGTTACGAATTCCAATAAGAAATAAATTAATCATTTATCTGAATATTTCGATCTCGATAAATTTTTTAAATTTTCTTTTTACAATCCGTGAATATAAAACGATAGAATTTTCTCTCTTAGAGTATTTAATTATTCATTTATCAAATACTCATAGAAATTAAACATAGAACTTAAGAGAATTCTAATTTTGATATAAAAATTCTTTATGCATCTATTTATGCATAAAAATCAACTTCAATGGGAATAACACTTTTATAAAAAAATCCTTTTATGCAAAAAAAATCAACTTCAATGGGAATAACACTTTTATAAAAAAATTCCTTTTATGCATAAAATCAAATTTGTGTGAATACACTTAGGACCACCGGGGCACTTTTTCCCTCACTAGGAGGTTGTTTCCCTCGTGCGTTTGGACACCCACTTATCTACTCATTTTGGTGTGTGTACTTATCTTTTGTATCTGGCACACATTTGTTGATTCTTATCTAGTGAGTTTGTGTGCTCTCAAGCTTCTCTATCTTGTGTGTGTGCATTGTTGCAACCCTAACCCTAATTCCAACACTCCCGTGAATTAAAAAGAGCAGGTGTACATCATAGGTTAGGTATCCACATAACTAGACCGAGTTATATAACTCGATCAAGTTACACATTAAAAAATCAAGTTTTTTAAAAATTTTATTCGAAAAAAAATGTTTTTTTTAAATTTTGCTTGATTTTTTATTTGATAAGAATTTTTTTTGTGTAACTCGATCGAGTTACGCAAAAAATGAATATTTTTTTAAAAAAATTTGCATAACTCCATCGGTTACATAACTCACTCGAGTTGTGTCAAAAAATCATTTTTTATTTGTTTTTGAAAAAAACAAAATTTTTGGATAACACTTTTAGTTAAAAGTTTTTTTTTCTCTGCAATGTTGTTTTTACATCTTGATGAATGCCATAGGTTATTTAAGTAAGTTGGTCAAGTTACATATTGGGCATTCATGTAAGCAGCTCGTATATTGATCGAGTTCCATGGTGGATGTCCATCGCATAACTCAATTAAGCTACATGGTACGTGCGTGGATGTCCATCACATAACCCGTTCGAGTTACATGGATGTCCACCTCTTACCTTGATTGAATATACATGGATATCCCACCATGTAACTCAATCGAGTTACATGGTGCCTTTGTGGATGTCCACAATGTAACTCAATCGAGTTACGTGGTCATCGACAATATCCCAGGTGGCAAGGTTGGTAACTCGATCGAGTTATTTCCCAAACATCTAGTGACTGCCACTTATTGGGATGATGAAATTGGAAGTGTAACTCGATCGAGCTATGTCAACGGTGTCCCATTTGCATGACACGATCCCAAAGTGAGGACTCTTATTGTACAACCATCAATGCATGTTTCAGCTTTGCACATACAATTGTAGGAGGTTTTTAGATTTCCAAGTAGTTTTTGAGTTGATTTTTTGGGGTTCAAAAAACAAATGAAGAATGAATGCACCATATTTTAAAAATCATTTAAATTTATTAAGCTCACATTTTATGAAATTTTGAGCTTTTTTAACAAAATTAAAGAAAATGGAAAAGAACACAAAAATTACACAAAAGTGAATACTAAACTATGCATGAACACCCATTGGTAAGACTTTCCTAAAGTATAAAATGGTCTTTACCTTCACCTTCCCTAAAGTTTCCAATGGTCTGTTCACCTTCTCATGGTCTTTATCTTTTAATGGTATTTCCTAAATTTTCCAATAGTCTTCACATTTTAGTGGACTTTCCCAAACTTCCCAATGCTCTTCACCTTTCAATACAAAAGAAAACAACAAAAAATATAATATTTTCAACACAAAGAACCTTTCTAATGCAAAACAAAACAAAACAAATACTAATTTTTTGAACTAAAGAACACCTTTCTTCCTTAGACATGTATAACACCATGCTAAATAGCTTTTAGCAAGTTTAACACAACAAGTGTGTTAATCTAGAAATAAAAAGAGGGAAGACAACTAGCCATTTCTTGGTAGGGATGTTATTCCCCACTCTAACCTATGCTAGAATGATATATGCGAGACATAACTAATTCAACTTATTGTATTATGCTTGGGTCCATGCCCTTTTCTACAACCTTATAAAAGCAAATCACTTTTCTACAACCTTATAAAAGCAAATCACTTTTCTACAACCTTATTGTATTATGCTTGGGTCCATGCCCTTTTCTACAACCTTATAAAAGCAAATCACTTTTCCTAAAAACATTCTTTTCCCTAAAAAAATACTAAAGCGTGCTTTTCACAAAAAACCATTAACAAAATATCCTAAGAGCTTGTTCATATGCTTTACACAATATCATCTACTTGATCTTGTCTACTTTTAACACTCCTCAAGCTTGAGGGGATGTTTATGTCTTCAACTTCAAGTATTCATCCAAAATTTTCAAACTTCTCTCTCTTCATACCCTTGAGGTTGTTCCATGTAAACCTCTTCATTTTAGTAACCATTGAGAAAGCATTCTTCACATCCATTTGATGAAATATTCAACCTTGATTTTATCCTAAATCAATGATGGTTCTCATCACATTGGCATCTTTGAAATGGGTGAGAAAGTTTCTTCATAGTCTACTCCATAAGTTTGTGCATATCCTTTGGCAATAAATCTTGTCTTGAATCTATTTATATTTCCATCCAAGTTGTATTTGAGCCTACGAACCCATTTGCATCCCATGACCTTCATGTCATCTTTGTATGGTGTAAGATCCCAAGTTTGAAAAGATTAAATGCATTCAATGACCTTAATGTCATCTTTATATGGTGTAAGATCCCACGTTTGAAGATCATCAATCCTCCCAAAGCCACTTTCCACTCACGGATTTGTGTAGCATCCCTAAACCATTTTGGTTCTTCCAAATTTGTCACGTTTGTCATATAAGCTTAATTTGTAACCATAAAAGAGGCATATGTAAACTTTTAAACTAGATGTTTTATCATTCTAAACCTTTGAGGTTGAATTTCTTCAACATCTTCACTTCTTTAAATGATTTGAGGAATCACTTCTTGAGTACCACTAGTGCTTGGTTCACTAGTGATACTGCGAAGGCCTCCTTTCCATGGAGACATCTTCTCCTCTCTTTTTTCTTTGTGTAAAGGTTGAACCTCACTTGGCTCATATCTAACAATGATCTCTTCATGTTTATCATAAGATCTATGCATCTCATCAAAGTCTACATCTTTGCATACATACATCCTCTAGTTTATAGGACCATAGAATTTGTAAGCACCCTTTTATAAATCAATTCTAATGAGCACACATCTCAAATATTTTGGCTCAAGTATATTTTCAAGTATTTCAAATTAGGATTTTGTCATGTGAAATTGTCTTCTGGAGTTATGTTTGGATCAATCAATGTTGGAGACCGATTAATCAAGAAAATTGCATAATTTCATACCTCTGCCCAATAGTAATCTAGCATGTTTTTTTTCATATAACATGGATCTTGCCATCTCTTCAATAATGTGTCGATTCTTCCTTTTTGTGCCACTCTTGTGGCATTATTTGTGGCGTCTTGGGGTATGGCCGATCAATCTTGGAAAGGCAATAAGCCCAAAGCTTTATGAAAAGCTTTGAGAGCCTTCGTGAATAAATCTTCCATGTTGTCATGTGTAGGCACATAGACCAAGCTGATCTCATATGCATAGAGTATTTCCCTGACATAGTGTAATGCACCTCAATGTGCAGTGCGAGCATGAAACTCTGGGCTCCTCGCAACTACTAATGCACTGTGGCTGTTAGAGTGAAAATTGTACTACTAGACAACTGTCCACCAACACCCAAATCAGCCATAAGACATCTGAGCCACACACACTCAACTGTAGCTATAAAAGTTATCCTGTACTTAGCTTCACAGCTGGAATTAGTCACTGTAGGTTTCTTCTTACTGAGCCATGATATACATGAATTACCAAGGAGAAATAAAAACCCACTAGTGGACACTCGTGTGTCATAACATCCAGCCCAATCTGAATCACTGAAAGCATGCAACTATGACTCACCCCCTTTGGATAAAATAATCTAAAATACTGAGTGCCCTAAAAATAGCAAAAAAACCCGCTTAACGGCTTGCCAATTCTTCTTACATAAACTATGTATAAATCTACGCAACTATGAGATCGCATACTGTATATCTAGCCTCATGTTGCACACATAAAGAAGGGATCCAATGGCCTGCTGATATAAACTAACATCAAAAGAGTCTCCTGCATCTTGAAGACTAAGTCGAGTACCTGTCTCCATTGGTGTAGCCACCACAGGTTTACAAGATTAAACCTCTTCAATAGCTTAGTGTATATATTTAGATTGCAAAATAACAATGCCATCATTATGCTACATAAACTGAATCCCCAAATAGTAATGCAAGGGTCTCAAATCTGACATATCAAACGATGACTGCAAATCAGCCTTAAAAGGTGAAATCTTATCTATATCGGGTCCTGTGAGCAGCATGTCATCAACATATAGAAGGATGACCAAAATCCATACTCCTCTTCACATAGAGGGTACTCTCTGTTGGACTGTTGCAAAAAGCATTTGCAATCAAAGTATGCATGAATCTTCTCATACCATGCTCTAGGAGCCTGCTTAAGGCCATAAATAGCCTTTTTCAACCTGCATACTTTAGACTCTTCTCCTTTCACAGCAAAACGAGAAGGCTGCGATACATACACCTCCTCATGTAAATCACCAATCAAGAATGCAGTCTTAATGTCCAATTGATGTACATTCCACCCATGATGTGCTGCCAAAGTAATGAGACACCTAATGGTAGTCATACGAGATGTGGGTGCAAAGGTCTCATCATAATCAATGCCCTTTTGCTGGGCATACCCCTTTGCAACAAGTCTGGTCTTGTAGCAATCAATGCTACCATCTGCTTTGCATTTTAACTTATAAACCCACTTAGTACCAATGGCCTTCTTGTCTCATGAGGTAAATTTGTCAAATACCAGGTGTCATTCTTGAGTATAGAGTTATACTCATCCTGCATAGCATGCATCCAATGATCAACATCCTATGCTTTCTCAAAGGAAATAGGTTTCTCCTCATTACATAAAGTAGAAATGAGAACATGATCCACATGAGAATAATCTACATGATGAGAACCTGCACGAGTTCTGCTAGGTAAAGGAGATGCCAACTTGCTATCCCTCAATGTCTGCACAAGCCATTTTGGCATACGCCTAGATTCTTCTATGGCTACTCTCTCCTCATCCACTGCATCCTCAATAATTACCTCATCAAAAGGCTGATTTGTAGGCAAATTTTGCACCTGCAAAAGGCTGAATTTTTGCATTTGGTTGAGCATTCAATTTCTCTACATATGGTTGCCCTCCATTAAACAAATCCATTAAACAAAGGTAGGAGCGAATCAAACATGTCCTGTGAGCATACATTCTACTTTTTTTGCATGAAAGCATGGGCTGAAGTGGGTTTTCGACAAAAACAACATCTCTACTTACCAAAATCCGCTTTAAGGCCAGATGGTAGAGTCTATATCCCTTGCTTTCTGAACTGTATCCCACAAATATACATTTAATTGCCTTATCATCAAGCTTTTTGCGTTGTTGCTCAGGCACAAGAGCATAAGCAAGACAACAGAAAAGGCGCAAATGAGCCACAGATTCTTGCCATGCCAACCTTCATAAGGAGTTTTAGACTGCAAGACCTTGGTAAGACATCTGTTCAACACATAGTTTGTGCACATAGTTGTCTCTAACCAAAAACCATGAGGTAAATCTTGGGCTTTCACCATACATCGTGCCATCTCCATGAGAGACCTGTTCTTCCTCTCAGCCACACCATTTTGCTGAGGTGTGTATGGCACTATACATTGATGCCTTATGCCTTTTTCAACCACATATGCATGAAATTCCTTGGACATATACCCCCCCCTCAATCTGAACGAAGGGTGCCAACTTTACATTCACATGAATTTTCAGCCATGGATACAAAGTGCCTAAAGCACATAAAGACCTCTGACTTCTGCTTTAATGGATACACCCCGCTATATCTAGAGTAATCATCAATAAAAATTACAAAGTAGAGATATCCCCCAATATATGGTGTCCTCATATAGGACCACATACATGACTATGTATAAGCTGTAATTTCTTAACATCTCTCATAGATCCATCCTTTGAAAATGATGCCCAATGCACTTTACCAAGAATACACCCCTCACATACATGTCTAGTAGGGGTCTCAAGAGTTGGCAACCCAAACACCATATCATGCCTTTGAAGGCATAACAAACTGCCATAATTCAGATGGCCAAATTGTGCATGCCATAATTCTGCATCACTCATAGCACGAGTCATAGAGACTGAGCAAGCATCATGCTACAACTTCTCAAATACATCTATCTTATATAGGCCATGAAACAAGGTACCTGAGGCAATGATAGAATAACCATCATTGCTATCCTAAATTATACATCTGTCATCCACAAATTTCACTGTCAAGCCTGACAAGGCTAAGGATGAAACTGACAGCAAGTTCTTCTTAATACCTGGCACATATAAAACTTTAGAAAGAGTAAATGCGTCCCCATTTGTAGTAGTGAGCACAACTCTACCAACTCCTTTGATAGGATATGAGGAACCATTTGCACATGTGATGGTTCCTGCACTTGGGACAGTTTCCAGAGATGAGAATATTTTTTTTTGTAAAGTAATGTGCTTTACTAGCACCACTGTCAAAGTACCAAGCATCCGATTTTGCCACCACCCACTGACATGCATACATCATGAACAGAAGGGTCATAATTGAAATGTACAGTCCATGCCCAATCATCTTGATCAAAACTTGGAGATTTCTTCTTCTCTACACTTGGTGCAGATGCATCAGCCACATCCATGCCCAATTCTTTCTTTTTCTCCTTCTCTAGCCTTTTCTTGCACTCATTTATGTAGTGCCCTGGTTTCCTGCAATAGTGACACTTGCCTTTCTTTTTAGGCTTATGGCCTTCTTTCTTTGCATCCTTACCTAAGGATTCTGATTTTGGCTTATAGCCACCATGCGAAGAAGCTTTACCTTTGCCTTTCTGATTGGCAATAAAAGCTTGGTCACACCAACTCACATAACAGATTTGTTTTGCTTAGACTGCTCTTCTTGCAAGAGTATTGAAGCCAGCTCATCAAATGTAAGGGAATTTGGATTTCCCTTCATCATGAGTCTAAGGGTAGAGGAAAAACTCTAATAAGAATTCAGCAATGCATTGAGAACTATGGGTACCAATGTACTATCAAGATATATCTCATCCTAGCAAGCTGCTCCTTAAAATATTTGATCTTGGTCAAGAAGCTATCCATTGAGTCTCCCTCATTCATGTGCTCAGACTCCAACTATTTGCATAGATATGCAACACGTGCTTCATTGCACACCTGGTATAATGCAGCAAGTGTATCCCATGCCTTTTTTGAAGTCTTACATGACCGAATATGAGGAATAATGCTTCACTTTGCAGAAAGTGCAAGAAATGCATGTGCCTGTGCATTGCTTTCATCCCATCTTGTTTGAGCAGCAGTGGGAGGTACTGGTGGTGCGTGTGGAGGAGCCACATCTATATTAGATTCTACTTCAAATGTACTTGTAGCACCTGGTTACATTGGTAGTTGTGAAACAGGATGAATTTCACTACCAATGACCACATTCCAAAGGCCTTTATTAGCAACCAATACATGCCTCATCATATAGGACCACAATGGGTAGTTAGTCCTATCAAGTTCATCCTCAGACAACATGTTGAATACATCACTACTGCCAGCCATGACTTTCTACCAAATGCAAAATCTTTCAACACACTATAGGTACTCAGTATTCACTAAATGCAACCTTGGATGGTTGCCAACTGACTAAATCATCTGTAAAGTGTATGAAAAATAACACATAGTAGAGAATAGAGTGTTATTGGCAAAAGTATGATGGTCGATGTTGTTGAAGACACTGTAGATTATGTTGTGTTGAAAGAACAGTAGAGGGGGAGGAGACACACACACAGGAGCAAACCCTAATGTATATTGCAAACCCTAACCATAGAGGGAAGCCATCTCCCTTCTCACACAATGCATAAAGCCATAATCCATAATACACACCACACTCTATGAGTTGTGTCCACACACATCTAACCCTAGCTAATGTCCACACACTATGACCAGCTGGACGTGGTCATTTATGTCTCACACATGTTCCTACCTAACATGCCAGCACATAGCATAGCTGGCTCACACTGACATCGAGCTTGAATCTCAATAGCCCCTCTCAAGCTCATGATGTACTGTCGACGATGAAGATGTAGATGAGCTTGGGATATCAAGACTCTCATCAACACTCCCCCTCAAGCTCATCCCATGTACTCCCAACATAGTACGGAAGTACTCAAACTTCTCCCTACTGCTAAGTGGCTTTGTAAAGATGTCTGCCACCTGCTCTTCAGTCTTCACATATTGTAGATCAACTGTACCATCCAGCACCTTCTCTCTGACAAAATGATAATGGACCTCTATGTGTTTGGTCCTTGCATAAAACATTGGATTCTTGGCCAACTGTATACTGCTCATGTTGTCACAATGAATGAAAACTTTGCCATCAATAGGCTCACCCAAATCTGCCAAGAGATTCTTTAACTATACAGCTTCACAAGTAGCAATGGCTACACCTCTATATTCAGCCTCTGTACTAGATAAAGCAACTGTAGGTTGCTTCTTGCTACTCCAACTCACCACGGCACTTCCAAGTGTAAAAGCATAACCACTAGTAGACCTCCTATCATATGAGCTACCTGCCCAATCAGCATCTGTGTAGCCATGTATATCCAAGCTTTTACCACTCTCATAAAGTAGACCATAATGTGCAGTGGTCTTCACATATCTCATAATGCGTCTCACTGCATCCAAATGTGGTTTTTTGGGGCTCTGCATAAACTGGCTTACTAGCCCCACAGCATAACTCAAATCCGGGCGTGTGATAGTCATGTAAATGAGACTACCAACCATCTTTCTGTACATAGATGGATCATCCAACTCTTCACCAAAATCAGCCTGCAACTTCACATTTTGCTCCAAAGGTGTACTCATAGGCTTACACCGTGTCATGTCATATTTTGCCAACATATCCAATGCATATTGGCGCTGCATTAACCATGTACCTGCATGATCTTTGATCACTTCAATTCCAAGAAAGTATCTCAACTCACCAAGGTCTTTCATATCAAATTGCCCACTCAATGCTTTCTTGACATGCATCACATCTGCACCATGATCACCTGTGATAATCAAGTCATCCACATAGATGAAAAGTAAAACAATCCCATGTTCGGTTTTCTTCACATAGAGTGAAGAATCTGCTGTAGAAATCTGAAAACCAAGCGAGATAAGATATCTGCTCATCTTATCACTCCAAGCACGAGGTGCTTGCTTCAAAGCATATAATGCCTTTTGTCAGTCTGCATACATAAGTGGGATATCTTGGGTGTACATAACCTTCTGGCTGTGCCATATACACTTCCTCTTGTAGACTACCATTTAGAAATGCATTTTTGACATCCATTTGATGCATTTCCCAACCATTAGCTGCAGCCATAGCAATGACTGCTCTCGCTGTTCCCATCTTTGCCACTGGACTGAACGTTTCATCATAGTCCAAACCTTGGGTTTGTGCATAACCCTTAGCTACCAATCTTGCTTTATGTCTTTCAATGGAACCACCAGACTTGCACTTCACTTTGTAAACCCATTTACATCCAATAACATTTTTGTCCTTTGGTAATGCAACCAAGTCCCATGTGTCATTATGAACCAATGCGTCCATCTCAACATCCATTGCTTTCTTCCATACATGCTTTCCAACAGCTTCTGTATAGCATGTAGGTTCCACATGCTTCACCATAGATGTCATATATGCATAGTGCATAGCAAAATCTCGATATGTCAACCTGTCAATGGGATATCTGACCCTTTGGGATCTCCGCAATGCCTGCGGATCACTCTGAACACCTGTCACTCTAGCATATGGTGGCACATATCTATCCTGTCTAGCACCAGGTGTGCGTAAAATAGGTATGCCAAGCTCCTCATCCAAACTCTCTGAACTCGATGACTCATAACCTGTAATTCCAATGCCTTCAACCTTCTTCTTTCCTTTGTCCATAGCACTACTCCCAGTGCTCACACTCTCATGCCGCAAACGTCCTGACCATAGACGTACAGTACTACTCTCAGCCTCTGCTGTGCTGGCCCAGACATAGTAGTAGAACTAGAACTTGCTTGTGGTGGCAAGTTCACATGCACATCAGCCTCAAGTGACTCAATGACACCCTCATCCTTTGCTTTGTACATACCAACTAGCAAGCTCATCAAACACCACATCTCGTGAGATGACCACTTGTCTAGTTTGTGGATTGTAACATTTGTATGCCTTTCGATCCTGTGCATATCTAACAAATACACATTTTTGTGCCTTAGGATCCAACTTCCTCCTTCTCTCGCTCGTCAAGCACATGTACATAAGCTATGCATCCAAAAACTTTGAGGTGTCCAATGTCTGGCCTATAACCTGTAAGCCGCATCCTGGCGTACTTCCATGAATGGCTGCTGTAGGTGTTTTGTTCAGTATATACACTGCAGTAGCACATGCTTCTACCCAATAATAATCTGGCATGCTCTTTTTATTGAGCATTGCCCTGGCCACTTCACATATGACTATTCTTTCTCTCAGCCACACCATTCTGCTTAGGTGTATACATGCAAGTCGATTGTCTTCTTATTCCATGCTTCCTCAAGAAATGCTCAAAAGCTTTTGAGGTGTATTCACCACCTCCATCTGTCCTCAAACATTTAATCCAACAGCCATATTGCTTTTCTGCAAAAGCTTTGAAATCCATAAACTTTTCCAACACTTCACTCTTCTCTCTGAGAAAGTATATCCATGTCATCCTGCTGAAATCATCAATGAATGTCACATAGTATAAACTACCTTTGATGGATGGGTTTTGTGCAGGACCCCATACATCACTATGTACTATCTCAAGTGGCCTGCTACTCATGTTTCCTTCTCTAGGAAACCGCAACCTTGCCTGCTTTCCAAACTGACAGGCTTCACAAACATGCATATGCCCATCATACTTGAATCTAGGCAATCCACTGACAATGCCTCTTGCCTGCATGTTCTTTAACCTTTGTATATTGACATGTCCAATCCTCTTATGCCACATATCAATGTCCTGTACCACATTTCTGCTTTTAGAGAACATGGCTGATTTTAACTCAGGAATTCCAGCATCCAGCTTAAACAATGTGCCTTCCTTCTTGCCTTTAGCAATGACTCTATATCCATGTTTGAAATCCTCAACGAAGCAACCATGCTCGTTGAAACGAACCTGTAATCCCTGTTCCACCATTTGACCAACTGAGGCCAAGCTTTTTGTGATAGAAGGCACATACAATACATCTGACATAGATTTTGTTTGACCATTGTGCATAACCAATGGTACACTTCCAACATGTGTAATGGCATGCTGAGTATCATCTCCTGTTTCCACATAGCCTTTCACATCCATAGGCTTCATATGCTCAAACCATTCACCATGACAATTCATATGGTTTGATGCTCCAGAGTCCATATACCAAGTATCATCATTCTCAGCATTTGTCATCATAGATCCAACAACATGTTTCATGGCAAACCAGTGATTTGCAGTGCCATCATTACTGCTTGATGCATAATTTCCACCACCATGTTGTGCATGATTTCCACCATAATGACCACCACGTTGTGCCCTACCCCCTCTCAAATCATTCTGTTTGCCGAAACAATCTCTTGCCATATGACCAAATTTCCTACAATAATGGCATTCCACATCTTGCATAGATGTTTGTTGGCCTTGCCAACGTCCTCTACCACGAGGATTACCTCTGCCTCTCTGAGGTGTATATCCACGAGCACCTCTAGTACCATATGAAGGCTGAAAATTCTGTTGTGATGACCTGTCCTGCCATCCACGACCATTACCACCACGTCCACGTGATGTGAATCTCCCCCTGCCTCTAAAACCTCTCTGCGAATAGAAAGCCTGATTTCTGCCATTATCATCATGGCTAGTAGATGCATCCAGAAAAGAATCATTGAGTTTGATTTCCTCAACAAGTAAGAGTGAAACCAACTCATCAAAGTCTGGTAAACCTATACTTCGAACCGAGATAGATGTATCAAAAGATTTATATTCCTTGCCAAGACCACCCAAGGTAATATCCACTAAATCATCATCAGGCATGGGGGCATTTATTGTTGCCAATGCATCTGCAAACTTCTTTATTTCTTGCACATAATCATGGATGCTCCTTTTATTCCGCTTCACATTATGTATCTGCTGCTGTCTCGCAACTGAGACTTGTGAGCACTCGTGTCTGTATCAAACATCTTTACCAAAGTATCCCATGCATCTTTGGGATTCTCAGCATCCTGTATGTGTATGAGCATAGCATCAGAAATACATATAGACAGATAATGCAACACTTTGAATGCTCTTTCTCACCATTGCTTATGAGTAATAACCTGCTGATGTGTAGGTTGTCGGGGTAGCTCTGGCTCTGGCTCAGCACCTGTAATGAGATTCCAAAAACCTTTTCCCTTCAAGAAACTTTTTATCCTGTACTTCCATGCCTGGAAGTTCTTCCTATCCAGCTTTTCACCAACAATCTGTACTGGATTATCCGACATGTTTGCTCAATGCAATACACCTTCCACACAATTCCAAATCTGTAAATGAGCCTTCCTCAGCTCAACCACACTCCAATGAGTGTTCCAGATACTCCAAAGTAGCCAACAATCTTCAAATTTGATGTAGAAAATCAACCTGTATGCATCCAAAATGAACTGGCTCACGCAGTTTGAGATACCCTGTTTTGATGCGCCTTCCAAGGCTCCAAATCACAATGTAGTGGTTCAATCAAGTATGGGTAACTTGCATTGACACCTAAACAATCTCAATGTAGAGTATCAACACCATCTGACATGTGTACATATCAATTTTTGAAAACCCCTTTCTTTGTTTTGGGAAAAACCAGAAAAACCAGTAGTAATTTGGCTCTAATTTCTTCAATCCTTGTCCAAATTGTTTAAGACCAAAGAGTAATTGCTCAATTAAAATCACTCTGTTTCTCTGCAACCAGTGGACAGGCTTTTTAACCAACTCATTCCCAGCTCAATTAAGCATAATTGATCAAACCAACCATGTAGCATTCTTCTCTAATGTGTATAGCAACCAATTGCTAAACTAATTTTGAAATATATCAAGCACCGGAGTTGATTTTGATCCTCCACTTTGCAAAATAGTCAAAATATGCTTTGTTTCTGCTATCCAGTCTCAGCGCCGCCTGCTCCTGAGGGCTTTGGGAGTGATTGAATTGCTAATTGATGAGTTAATCAAGTCCCCAACACACCTAGGTATGTGTGCAACCAGTCAATCCTTTGATTTTTGCCAAAAACATGCTCCAAATGCATCAAATTTTGGGTTGCTTTTCTTTGTTTTGTGAGAGCTCAAAAAACCAGAATTTTTCACACATTCAAATGCATCCAAATTACTCCAAAATTAGTTTAAGGCTTGCATAGGAGTTGCCAATACATTCCTCCTTGTCAGATACATGTGTCTTTTGCCAGATTTACATGTATTTCCACCATACATCAATGCTTCCAAGCTTTAATGGAAAGCTTCAAAAACTAGAATTTCTCTTTGCTTTGAGTTGCTCTAACTTGCTTTGTTTTTGCCTGAATCACCTGCAATCTGCTCAAGGATGTTTAGAATACCTTACCCGGTAGGCCAAGCTCTCAGATCTGATAGTAATCGGTGTGCTCCAAGCTTCATAGCTTCAATGGCAAGCTTCACAGCTTCTTCTCCCTCTTCACTCACTCACTCATAAACCCTAATAGACAGCACAAGGCTCTGATACCATGTTGAAAGAATGGTAGAGGGGGAGGAGACACACACACAGGAGCAAACCCTAATGTATATTACAAACCCTAACCATAGAGGGAAGCCATCTCCCTTCTCACACAATGCATAAAGCCATAATCCATAATACACACCACACTCTATGAGTTGTGTCCACACACATTTAACCCTAGCTAATGTCCACACACTATGTGGATGTGGTCATTTATGTCTCACACATGTTCCTACCTAACATGCCAGCACATAGCATAGCTGGCTCACACTGACATCATTGAGCTTGAATCTCAACATGTTGCACAACACCAAATCTTTGCTGCTATACACAGCCCCCCAAACACCCAAAATCGAGCAGAACCAATCCAAAATGATGCCTCTCCAGAACATCTGTAGAAACCTTGCGGTGCCCAAAACATGCCCGAAATGCGTCGAATTGCACCATGGACCCCAAAAATGTTTACTTTGTAGACAGCACACTATAGTATATACCTTCTTCTCCTAAGAGGGTATCTTAATTGGAGACAGAAAAACAGGGTCGTTGAGGAGGGAGGCAGACTACTAGATCAAGTGTCAAGGAAGCTTGCTCTAATACCAATTATTGGAATTAGGGTTAGGGTTGCAACAATGCACACACACAAGATAGAGAAGCTTGAGAGCATTCAAACTCACTAGATAAGAATCAACAAATGTGTGCCATATACAAAAGATAAATACACACCCCAAAATGAGTAGATAAGAGGGTGTACATACACACACGAGGGAAAAAACCTCCTGGAGTGAGGGAAAAAGTGCCCTGGCGGTCCGATTCACCGAGATATTTTATTAGTCATCTTAAGTATTTGAACTCTTGTTGTGCTCTACATATGAGTACTTTTCCAGTAATCAATTGCTTGATCGATTTATCCACGAGCTTAAACATGGGCATATCCATAATGGTTTGGTCATTAGAGGTATCACCACTTGGGAGGATGTCATGGTTAATACCATCCAACTTGAGGATAACTTGATGATAAAGGGAGTAAAAGCTTCAGATTCTAAGTCTGTTATGTCAGGCCTCCAGTGATCATAGCACCACCACCACTGCAAAACCTATAGCTAAAGGTAATACTTTGGCGGAGATGACTTGGGCTGACTTCTCAAAAGCCCACCAAGAGGAAATGAAGGCTACCAAAGCTTCAGACAATGCACACTTGTACCCAAGGAGAGAGCTACATTGGTGTTCCATTTGCCATCTCAGGGATATACCACTAGTGAATGTCTAGTTTTAAGAACTTGTTACAATGGTAACTATAGCTTTTGTGGGCATTATGGTCATGAAGCTCAAGATTTCCGAACACGCCTACAAGCTATTGCCAATGCAATGAGACCACAACTAGAATTGTTGGCACTGCAATAAATGTTATCCCTTGGTCGTCCTGTAAACAAATCAAGAAATGGTCAACCATCCCACATAATAGCTCCTATTAAAGGGCATGCACCATACACCCAATGTGTCATGAAGCATGAGTTTGCCACGTTCATTCCATCTCTCTGCAGACCATATCTTGCAAGATCTGCTACCTAAATTTAGCAAAGGCATTAAAAGTAGATTAAATGCATTTAATTGGACATAAAGTGCATGAAGTGCATTCAATCTAGAGGGACATTGTACTGACAAAGAATATCCAGGGTGGATGTCAAACCTGCAGCCATTAAGCTCCAATCAATTCTGAAAATTCCTAGCCTCACAAAATGACGCGCCCGTACGTTCCCAAGCGTACGTTCATTTCCTAAACTTGCCATGCCCGCTCCTTCTTTCTTTCTTCGAAAGGCGAACGTCCGTGCCTTCATTGTTGCCATGCACGTTCCATTCTGCACCTAATTTTGAATGCGTGTTCCCTCTCATCAAAAGCGAACGCCTGTGGATTAAATTTCAAACATCCATTCCTACTCTTTGGGAAGTGAATGTCCATGCCTTCATTTGCCACATCCTTCCATTTAGTACTTAACTTCGAATGCCCATTCCCTTCTGATTTGAAGCAAACGCCCGTTCCACCTTACATACCCAAAGAGGACACCCATGCCAAGTTTGAGGTGAATGCCCGTTCCCACTGAGGTGTCAAAATTCAGTTTTTTTAATTCTTTTCTTTGTTCCTTAGTCCACTCTTCATCTTATGTGAGCATTTACTCATTTTTGGGGGGTTTTTCTTTTATTCTTCAATTTATCTCCTCCCTACATTTAGATGAATCTCATTGGCCTGCCAAACCTTTCTTTGGTCCTTAATCCAAAATTTTCTGAAAACAGGGACCCTTAGGCTAAGGTCTTTTGTGCACATTATAATTTATTTCTAATGCACCTTAGGAATTTCTTTTTAAACTTCTGTTTTGGGGGAATTTATTTTAATAAGAAGGGATATTTTTCCATCCAGAGATATCTAAAAACTGAATTACCTCTCTCTAGAATATTTTCTCTCTTTAGGCCAAAACAGGTAGAAACAAGATCTTTTATTATTCTGAAAAGGGAATTGATTACAGGCGAAGAAACTAGACATCTTGAGGGGCTAAGGAGGAATCTTACATAGGGTCTAGAAAAACAACACGATATGGGCAATCCAATTCGATCGAATTGATATCCTCGTGATGTTTTTCCACTGGGCTATATTAGTGATATGACAGAGCTATATCAAGGAGATGAGGGGCAGCACAAGGTGCTGAGGCAAGTCAGCACCAGGGGTAGAGAGAAGACTCAACTATGTGTGCCGTGATTGCTTGCAAGGAGTAGAGGAGAGCTCGGCTTTGCACCTTGTTGGAAGAAAGACAAGAGAAGAAGAGGAAGCATCACCATGAGCTTAGAGGAGGACAAGCATGACCATTGCATAACATGGAAAGACAATGTGAGGGTAGTGATACGGAGTCAAAAGATCCACAATATTGCGTTGTCTTTCCTAGTCTGGCACATGGGGAATCTCACAACATGGAGGAGCTCAAGGGGCTTAGGGGCAAACAAGGTGCTGGAGTAGCTCAGGGAGATAGGCAAAGGCCAAGGGTAACTCACTTGACAAGCACAAAGGGAAAAGGCAAGGGCAGAGAGAGAGAAAGGGAAACAAGTGTAGGATCCTGGGGCAGTTCTAAGGCCAAAATTAAAATTTTAACATACTATTTATAAGCGCATGGGAATAGTACAGACGCCATGTGGCCACGCCACCTGTCCACATGTGTGAAGCAACACGTGTTGACATGTGATCACACGTGTGAAGCCACATGGCATCGTGCGGTCACACGTTATTCACACGTGTGAGTTGCATGTGTGCATTAATAATCACACGTTTTCGTATGCCATGTGGCAAGCTTGAGGTCATCTATAAATATATTCGGCATGATATTCTTTTGTATGTGTGTGAACAGGTGTTGTTTGCTCCTCTTGTTGATCCCCAGCTCCTCCTCTTGGTCCCCAGCTCCTCCTTCCAGCTCCTCCTCTTGGTCCCCAGCTCCTCCTCCCAGCTCCTCCTCTTAATCTTATCTTTACCCCCCCAGAGTCAGTGGTGTCCAGCTAAGCATAAAGGTGCATTGGAATAACGACGCGATAATCAAACACACTGTTGTGAGAATTCGATCTGCGCGCCATTCTTCCACAAGAATAGAGGTGTGATAATTCTGATCAAATTCTCAACTATCATGTGTTTTTTTAGATAATTTGCATAATTAGCTTCCCTTTTGCCAAAAAATTTCAGATAAGCTGTTAATCTATTTTTGGTTTTGCCAACCACTGTAGAAAAATATGTTAGGATGTTCTTCATGTTTTGGCTATATCATCTGTAGGTACTTGTTTTTTTAATTTGCATGACTACTTTTCAAATTTTTAAATACACCAGCTTGAAAAGACAAGGACTGGGCAGTGAGCTGCCCTTGCCCTTTGTCTACCCCCTTGAGCTACCCCCCTGAGCTACCCCAACAACCTTCCTACCCCTCATCCCCTTCAGTGCCTCCATGTTTGTGAGATTCCCCATCTGCTGCACTAGGAAAGATAGCGCAATATTGTGGATCTTTTGACTCCGGATTGCTACCCTCATGTTGTCTTTCCATATTATGTTATGCACATGCCAGTCCTCCTCTGAGCTAATGGTCATGCCTCCCATTATTCCCTTGTCTTAACCCCTATGTATAGCCATACTTGTTCTATCTTTCTATCAACAAAAAGGTGCAAAGTTGCCCCAGCAACCTGCTCAGGGGGGCATCTATTCAAGAGTGTTTCCCAATGGAGGCTTTCGCCCCGGCCGAGGAGGGTAGGATTCGAAGCAACAGTAGCATATGTATGAGTGAAATGGCATCCACTTACTCAGGAAGTGATTGAGGAAAGATGGCATGATTAGGACGATCCAGACACATGTTATCCTATATCGCGCTATCTTTCCATTGTTGCTTTAGCATCCCACACCAACCTACACCTATTTCTAGGCTATTGAATTTCGTGTAAAATTCTCTATTCTCCTAGTATGGTCTCCATAAATTACATGTACATATGAATTATTGTACTATATCATGTTCCACCATATCTGTATGATGAATTGCATATACATATGATATATAATATATGTCCTTTTCCACCATATCTTTATCCAAAATAAAGCAAGTTCTTATATGCAGTCATATTTAATTGTTGTTGATTGATAGGTTTAGCTTAGATGGCTAGAACAAAGAAAACAACAAGGAGGGTTGGACCAAGTCCAGGGTTGGTAGAGAAAGCAACCAACTGAAAGCACATTGTAAAAGGAGAAGTTGAAAAAGAGAATCAATCAACATTTGAATGCCCTGAGAGAGATAAGGAAAGCTCAAAAACATGTTGAGTTACTCATACCCAAGCTTACCTTCTAGAGAGTTGTGAGACAGATTTATGATGAATGGAAGCTTGGGATGAGATGGGTTGGCAATGCAATATGTGCCCTTCAAGAAGTTGTAGAGGATTTCATTATAGACTTTTTTATTAATAATTCATTATAGACATTTGTTCTGCCCATGTGCATAGGGTCACTCTTATGGACAAATATGTACACCTGTAGGCTAATAAGATACACATTTGAGAAGTTATTGCATCCTATATCATTGAGTGATCGCTCACAGGGCATTCAATTCAAATTTTTGTAGGCTTCTTTTATCCACCCAAAGGCCTATTTTTCTATCTTTTGGCTAGACCCCATAGTCTCACTTTATGTAAGAGAAGCAAGCACCAATTTTGCAAGGTTGGAAGAATGGTTAAGGAGATGTGACATTGAAAAGATGCAATATGTAACTATACCATATAATGAAAATTAAGTATTTTATTTTAAATATGTTTTACTTTGTTTTACACATGTTGCACCTTTGCCTTCCATCCATCTTTTATGATCTTGAATTCCAAGATATGTCCCTTCGAATGGTATTGTACTAAGCCTCTTCTTTGCCTTTTTATCCTATGAGGACCTTTCCATGTTGGTTGCATAGTCACCCAATCGTTTAATTTAAAGTTTATGCCATTCCACACACCCTGATCATATTTAACATTATGAAGAATGCATGATGAAATGCCATTAAGAGTGCGCCCTGGGTTAGAATTTTGTCTCAACATTGTTAGATGATGAATAGAGGAGAGGATAATAAAAAAATATGACTAGAAAGAGGTACACTCATGGTAGATTAGGGAATTCAAATGCATTTACTCATTTTGGGGGGAACCTAAATTTTAAATTTTAACTTTTTAAAGTACTGACATTTGGCACATGAGGACAGGCCGTTGAAGTTAAAACCCAGTAAAGTGATGTTGAAATAGCCACGATGTGTCACATTAAAGTGGTGATAATCCACTAAAATAGCCAAAACTAGTGAAGTTAGTAAAAAGTGGATATGACACCCAATACCATATTTATGGTTGAATGTCACATTTCTATTGGTTTAAAGCTTAATCCAAATCCAATAAAAGTGATTAAAATGTGGCCCCTTTTTAAAAGTTTTTAGCCCTAATGATTGGTGCTCTCAGCTTGACCATTTGCTTGTGACTAGTAAGGTGTGGACTTGCGGTGTGAGATCATGAATGTTGTGGATAACATCATTTATAAAGTGTTTCCCTTGGTCACTCACCAGGTTAAAAGGACAACCAAAGTGGGTGATGATGTTCTCATAGAGAAACTTAGAAGCCGCCATGGCATCCGCTTTTCTTGAAGCTCTTGCCTTAGCGCATTTGGTTACATAATCTGTCTATGGCGGCAACAATGATGAAGCATGCCTATGTGCCACATGTAGCAAGACTAATAGGGCCAATGAGATCTGAGCCCCGATTTTCAAAAGGCTGGTTGACTCTGATAGGATGCAGTGGCATCATGTCCTTCTTCTGTGGCTTTGCACAACAATGGCACTCATCACATCCTTTGATAAATAGCGCATAATCTTTGAAGAGCATGGGCCACCAATACTCTAATTGGATTGTTTTTCTTATGGTAATACCGCCTGCAAAGTGTCCACTAGCTACCCCTTGGTGTTCTTGCTCGATGGTGTATAAGTATTCATCCTCTTTGGGTTAAGGTCTTAATATGTCATCCTTACCATGTATAAGAATTTCATCAATCAATTGGTAAGATTCTAATTCTCTAAGCAACTTCCAAGCTAGATCTTTCCTTAACTTTTTTACCTTCGGAAACCATTAGCTAGAAAGTTAACAATTCTCTCACTCTATTCTAGAATAGCATCAACCTTGAATAGAGTAACATCTGGTAACTCCTCATTAACTCTGATTGGTGCTTTATAGCCTCAACCTTAAATAGTGTAACATCTGGTAACTCCTTATCAACTCCGATTGGTGCTTCAACATTATGTGGGATAGATAACTTGCCCCATGACATATTTTTTGCTAGGCCTCACAACTATTGTAAAATCAAACTCAAGAAGGATCAACAATCACCTTGTGATCCTTCCCGTGGAGCATGGTTTGTTTACTAGATGTTAAAACCCTAAGATCTCTCTAGATAATTGTCATGCATAAACCAGGCATAAACTCATCCACCCAACCGTGAGTCTAAGGGATGCACACATGAATTACAATGAAGTACCTCATACCTTAATCTTGATGTCCCATACCACCAAGAGGTATGACTCCAATCCAGCAGCATGTAGCTGTAGTGTGAAATGGCATGAGAGTAGATACAATCCTCTACACAAGAAGAGAACATAACATAACCTAGCCTCCATTACATCCCTTGAGTGTGCCCCATGCCCCTATTATATAGGAGGGCCCTCAAGTGACTCTTGACTCTCCATTTTCCATGTGTGACCCTTGGATGCCTGACCCTAACGTCAACCCTTAAGGTTAGTCCTAACCCATGCTCCACTAGATCTTGTTCCCATGCTTCCATGCTCACAAGCCTAATGTGGGTTAGCCTCCTAGGATATGCACATATAATGTGCACTTTACACCAGATACAACAAGGCTTGATGATCAACCTAGAAAATAAATTTGTTAGCAAGAAGGTAATGCCTAAGTTTCTTTACAGCATAAAGCATTGCTACCCTTCATGCTCAATGGTGGTGTAATTGATTTTAACCTCGTCTAGTTGCTCACTTGCAAAACTAATAGGATAGTCCAATTTATGTTCCCCTGGCTGTGCTAGTACACATCCAATTGCAAAATTAGAGGCATTGATGTGTACATGAAATATGAGATCCCAGTTAGGTGTTCATAAAATTGGAGCAATGTCCAAGGCTTACTTCAGCATATCATAATCTTTTTGACACTTCTTAGTCCATATAAATTCAATCAATAGCTCATATAAAGGACAAGATATTTTTGCATAGAATAGAATAAACTGATGGTAGTAACCGACATGGATCATGAATATATGGACTCCCTTGTAGTTTACTAGTGGGGGTAATTCCAAGATGACCTTCATTTTTCTCTCATCGGTGGAAATTCCATTTTTGGACACGATATGCCCAAGAATAACTCCGTGTTTCACCCAAAATTGGCATTTGTAATAAGGGTTTAAGGATATACAATAAAATCGGCATCTTTCAAACACCCTTTTTAGGCACGCTAGGTGCTCTTTCCAAGACAAATGAATATCTGGACTCCCTTGTAGTTTACTAGTGGGGGTAATTCCAAGATGACCTTGATTTTTTTCTCATCGGTGGAAATTCCATTTTTGGACACGATATGCCCAAGAATAACTCCGTGTTTCACCCAAAATTGGCATTTGTAAGGATTTAAGGATATACGATAAAATCGGCATCTTTTAAACACCCTTTTTAGGCACGCTAGGTGCTCTTTCCAAGACAAATGAATGCACAAATCATCTAAGAAACGTTCTTAAGAAGTCCTTCAAATTAGTATTCATAAGTCTTTGGAATGTGGCTGGTGCATTAGTTATACCGAATGGCATTAGTTATACCGAATGGCAGCAAGTGGCAGCATTCACTTTATTGAGATCAACACACACTCTAAGTTTTCCATTCTTCTTGGGCACAACCATAATGGGTGACACCTTTCTAAGTGTTCAATCTCATAGATGAATCCACACTCAATGAGTTTATAGATCCCTTCCTTAACAATGCTTGCGTATTTGGGATTCATTGGATAGGGTCGTTGTTAGACTAGTTTAGCTTCGGGTACCATGGAGATGGTGTGTTGTACCACCTCTGCAGGGAACTCCCTTCATATCATGGTATTTCCATGCAAAGAAACCCCTATACTCCTTGAAGAGAGCTACAAGTTTAGCCTCCTCATCCTTAATTAAATCCTTGGCTATGTAGACAGGCTTAGGATCTTCTCCTAGTTCAATAAAGTCTACTTGATTGACCTCTGTAGGCCCATCCATAGACTCCTCCACTCTCACTTATGGGGTTACGTTTGGCATTATCAAACACCAACTTGCATTTCACTATGGTGTATGACTTGTAATGCTTAGGTACAGGGCACAAGTTAGGTGTTGGCTCTTAATTTTCTTCAGCTACCTTAGCTACATTTTTCGCTTCTCTCTCTTTCTGGGCCAACTCTTTGTTTTTCTTCCACCTCGTGTGGAATTATTAATTTTTGGTTCATCTGTGACATCAATTTTGGATATCAACTTAGTGGAAGGAGGTTTGCAATACATAACTTTTTGTAATTCCTCTCCCCAATTATCAATAAACTTGCAATGTGCATCGAATGTACCAATGTATTGCAGCCAATGGGTGGTAGTTTTCCTCTCTTACAACCTTCTATAATGATTGGCTGCATAGCATTTACATCTTCCCTCCCGAATGAATATGATTTTGCATCACAATGGGATTTGAAAGCTCTATTTAAAAGGGTGCAAGATGAAGGATGGATTGTTATTTCTAGAGGCCATGCTTAGCAAGCATGGCAAGTAAGTACATTCCTAAAACCTTAACCTCTTTGTTTTTTCAAAACTTATTTTCACTTGTAAGATTCCTCCCTCCAGCTTTTTAGGTATGCAGGTGTAAGAACCTCCCCTTCTGATCTTATAATTATTTCCCTCTCTGAAATAAAAGAAAGATCCTGTTTTACCCAGTTTTGGCTTGGAGAGAGAAAATGTCTAGAGGGAGATAATTGAGATATTTTTGGATATAAAAATCCTCCTAGTGTCTAAAATGGTTTCCCCTAAAACAGAAATTCAAAAAGAACTTTCCAATGTGCAATTGGAATTAATTGAAAATAGGTATTAAGGACCTTAGCCTAAGGGTCCAGATTTTCAAAAATTTTTGGATTATGGTCCAATTAAGGTTCCTATGGGCCAATAGGATCAATCCAAGTGTAGGGAGGAGATAAATTGAAGAATAAAAGAAAAACTCCCCAAAAATGAGTAAATGCTCACATAAGATGAAGAGTGGACTAAGGACCAAAGAAAAGAATTAAAAAACTGAATTTTGACACCTTAGAGTGGGGATCTCCCCTCATGAAGTAGGCGCCTTTTTCTCATCATTACCCCCAATTTTTAATCAATAAAATGAGATATTTTTATCTCTCCTCTCTCCTATTTCAAAACTAGATCCAAAAAGTAAGCTGAACTGATCCAAAAATGATCAAAAATTGACCAAACTGATCTGGAAAATTCTAGAATCACTTTGCTTAGTTAGAGGCTCAATTTTTCCTATCAATAGAAGCCTCCCCCTTTGTAAAAGCTTAATGGTGTTTATGCAGTGTTACTCTACTCCTGTCCCGAGCCATCTACATTGAATTTTTTAATAATTCAATTGTTTTTGGCCTAATCCTCTCCAAAGTGAATTGGTGGCCACTATTGCTTCAAGCAATAGTAGAACCCTCAATCCCTCAAGCTAAAGGAGAGCTTACAAGCTCCATGTAAGCTAATTTTCTTACTCTGTTTATAAATTTTAATGAAAAATCTATGGTTTTCTTGATTTTTATGAATTTTAGATGATTGAATAAAATTCAAATGCTATGCCTTTGATGAAAAGGCCACCCCCTTCTCTTCTTTACATTCTAACCTTTCTTAATCCTAGAAAGATTAATTAAGTGACTAATTAAACTCTTCTTATTGTTTAGTCTCTTGAATTTAGAAAATTGTATAGATTAGAGTTTTAAAATTCTAAATTGGGTTAATTAAGTTAATTGTAGAAAGAAAAAAAAGAGAAATGGTCAGCCATACAAAGGAGGTTATGGCAAAAATTTTTAGAATTTTGTGAAAAAGAAAGTTTGTTTTTATGTTATTCCAAAAGAGTAATTCCCACCATTTTTGCATCTAAAAGAAATATTCTAACTACTCCATGTACATTATCACCTATGAATATGCATGGATATCACTGATATTAATTATTAAATTTGATTTCTATGTAGATGCATAATGAATTTTTTTTATAAAAGTGTTATTCTTATTAAATTTAATTTCTATGCATAGAAAGATGCATAATGGGAGTTTTTTATAAAAGTGTTACAAGCAATTTTGCAAGCGGAAAAAGGGACTCATTCTTATTAAATTTGATTTCTATGCATAGATGCATAATGGATTTTTTTTAAATAAAAGTGTTATTCTTATTAAATTTGATTTCTATGCATAGAAAGATCATAGAAAGATGCATAAAGGAATTATTTTAATTACAAAGTGTTAGTATTATTAAATTTGATTTTTATGCACAGAAAGATGCATAAAGGAATTTTCTTTATTACAAAAGTGTTATTCTTATTAAATTTTTTTAAGGCATAGAAAGATGCACAAAGGAAATTTTTTTATTACAAAAGTGTTATTCTTATCAAGGTGGTTCCAAACGTTATGTACTGTACGGATCCGTACGTACTGTACGTTGTTTGGTACGGGAAAAAATTTTAAGGTACGTAAAAATACGTACCATTGGTAAAAATACATAAAATCTCAGAAATTTCAGCCACCTACATAAAATTTCAGTCCATATCCACATTGACATATAATTTTATAAAACTTTCGAAATAGAGACACAACAAGGTCAAAAACCTACTAATTCAAAAGTGAGAAATTAGAATCACAAAGTCGTCAATCATACTTAAGTTAATCGTACTTAATACTTAATACTTATTACTTAAGACAAGTCACATTGTCACAAGTGAGTCGTGACAACTCACAATTCACATCAAAAAATGATGAAATTTGAAAATGAGTCTATGAATAATGACAAAATGTGCCATGTCTATACAACACCAAATCAAAACTAAGGTAATCCAAATCAAAACTCATCATCCGATGAGGATGATGACCCTGGAGAATCAAGCATATAACCCTCCGTGATGACATTGCCCTCGTCATCATACTCAAGCCCTGTCATCATGGGCACAGGTGGGTGGGCTGCCTCAGATGTCCCTGTCCCTGCCTCTGCATCATCCTGCTGGGTAGTGTGAATGAGGCAAACGGCCTCATTCGCACGTGCTCGAGGAGTCTGAATAGGCAGCTTCCCTCTCCGGGTGCCTCTCCGGCCAGAACTCTCTGCATCTGCAGGTCCCTCATGTAGCTGAATTTTATAAGCCCGGGCTCTCGATCTCGTCACCCGCCTGTCTACACTCTCCAGCTCTCTATGCAGGAGGCAAAGAATCTCGTCCTGCTCATCTCTCAACCGTTGCTCTGCCTCATCAATGGTGGTAGGATCTGGGACCAGCTTGACCTGTGTTGGATCCACCTATTCAACGTAAAACCAAAGAGAACGCGGAGTGTCAACGACTCAACTTTTTGTATACTATAGTTACTAGTATGAAAGCTATGTAAATGGGAGGCCAATCCCCATAAGAGAATGAATAGGATAAACTCACCTGTTTTGGGGTGCCTAAAGCATGATAAGCTCGTACGAGGTTCATGTTGGCCCTACAATAGACCAGTCTCTCTAGTTGAGAGGTGCTCAAACGATTGCGTGCCTGTGAGGTGCTTGATGACATGAGTAATTGTACTCGTGAGGGTGAAATTGCAGTACTTGCACTGCCATTGTCGAGTGCCACTACCTGCCTGCCCTGGAGTAGTCACAATGCGAATGACGTTTGTGTGCTCCTTCCAGTATGGATTCTCTCGCTTCGGCATGATTGCTCTGACAAATTCAATGCACAATGCCATACAATTTCAATCAGGATTCAGCAATCATGCAATGCATAATATTTAACGTAAAACTCAGCTGAGAGTGAGAGTGAGAGTGGAGAGGGAGAGGGAGAGAGAGACTGAGAGCTAAGTGCATGGTCCACAGATGGTGGCCTAAGGCTCTGAGAGAGAGAGAGAGAGAGAGAGAGACAGAGACAGAGAGAGAGAGAGAGAGAGAGAGAGAGAGAGTTATGTTGCTGCCTTGGGGGCCTGAGCAAGGGTGGGTGGGGAAAGGGGGGCGAGAGCAGACTACACAGAAGATGGCGAAGCAAAGGGAAGGCCTGGAGAGAGAGAGAGAGACTGTACCGGAGGGTGTGCACTGGCGGGCTGTACTAGTGGGTGGGGAAAGGGGGGCAACACCATGAGCACACAGAAGATGGCGAAGCAAAGGGAAGGCCTGGAGAGAGAGAGAGAGAGAGAGAGAGAGAGACTATACCGGAGGGTGTGCGCGCTGGCGGGCTGTACAGAGTGACGAGTCCAGGTGGTGACACCACAAGAACACAAAAGATGGCGAAGCAAAGGGAAGGCCTGGAGAGAGAGAGAGAGAGAGAGAGAGAGAGAGAGAGAGAGAGAGAGAGAGACTGTACCGGAAGGTGTGGGCTGGCGGGCTGTATGGAGTGACGAGTCCAGGTGCTATCGTTGGCGGCAGTACGGAGTCCAACGCGCTATCGGCGAAACCCAAAAGAATGCGAAACCCCCAAAAAAAAAACATTTATCGTAGGCGAACAACGAAAACCCAAAAAAAAACGTACAGATCGATCCGTACGTACGGATGTACGGTACGGATTGAATCCGTACGTACGTTTTGATTCAACCTTGATTCTTATTAAAAAAAATTTAAGCATAGAAAGATGCACAAAGGAAAATTTTTTATTACAAAAGTGTTATTCTTATTAAATTTGATTTTTATGCATAGAAAGATGCATAAAGGAATTTTTTTATTACAAAAGTGTTATTCTCATTGAATTTGATTTTTATGCATAGAAAGATACATAAAGGAATTTTTTTTATTACAAAAGTGTTATTCTTATTGAATTTGATTTCTATGCATAGAAAGATGCATAAAGGAAATTTTTTTATTACAAAAGTGTTATTCTTATTAAATTTGATTTTTATGCATAGAAAATACATAAAGAAATTTGATTTTTATGCATAGAAAATACATAAAGAAATTCTTTTTATTTTGAAAGTGTTATTCCTATTAAATTTGATTTTATGCATAAAAGGATTTTTTTTAAAGTGTTATTCCCATCATTGAAGTTGATTTTTATGCATAAAAGGATTTTTTTATAGAAGTGTTATTCCCATTGAAGTTGATTTTTATGCATAAAAGGATTTTTTTATAGAAGTGTTATTCCCATTGAAGTTGATTTTTATGCATAAGTAGATGCATAAAGAATTTTTATATCAAAATTAGAATTCTGTTAAATTCTATGAGTATTTAATAAATGAATAATTAAATACTCTAAGAGAGAAAATTCTATCATTTTATATTCACACGGATTGTAAAAAGAAAATTCAGGAAATCTATCGAGATCGAAATATTCAGATAAATGATTAGTTTATTTCTCATTGGAATTCGTAACTAATTTAGAAATCAGTTAAGTGAATATTCAAAGAAAGAAATTCAGTAAAATAGTAACTGAATTATCAAACCTTTTCGAGAAAGATAGTTCAGAAAAAATCTTATCTGACTCGAACCTTGAATCAGACTATGACTATGACCAAACTCTTTCGTCGGTTTCGAGGAAAGAAGGTGTGACTAGTTTAGAAAAATACACTCAAAACTCCCGCCAAATCAGAAACTAAGTTTGAGACCCTTCGAATTGATATATGGATCAAGGTTATAGAATTCGAGGAATTCTGATATGAAATTTAGAATTCCAATCAAGAAGTTTTGGGGATACTGATTCAAGAGATACTCCTTGTATTCAAAAGAAAATCAAATTGAAAACTTGCATAGAAACCCTGTTTTCTTAAAGGACTGTCTTACGCCAGAATACTGGGAGGGAGCATTTGGTATATGTTTTTCTAAGGGAAGTTTGGTTATAAACAATCAGCTGGCAGGGAGTGTTCAAAGGAGGGCTCACACTGTAAAGCCTGCCAAGGTCCTGACGAGCCTCAGTATGGTTGAAAAATGGTGAGCCTCCGGTACGATAGGCGCTACCATATAATGCTACAAAATTGTTGGAATTAGGGTTAGGGTTGCAACAATGCACGCATACAAGATAGAGAAGATTGAGAGCATACAAACTCACAAGATTAGAATCAACAAATATGTGCTAGATATAAAAGATAAGTACACACCCGAAAATGAGTAGATAAGAGGGTGTACATATGCACGAGGGAAAAAACCTCCTAGTGAGGGAAACAGTGCCCCAGCGGTCCTAAGTGTATTCACACATATCACTACTATATAATGCTACAAATCCTCCCTAGAGTGTGACATGTACACTCCTCCACTATCACTTCTCCAGATTTTAATCTTGAGACCACTTTGCTTTTTCAATTCTGCTTCACTTTTGGCTTTCAAAAAATATATTCTTGAATAGTCATTAATGAAGGTTATGTAATATCTTGCTCCTCCGCCAGTGCTTTATGTTTGTGTTGGCCCCCATAAATCCCTTGGTATAAGCTCCAAAGGCTTTTGGCTTTTGATGCACATATCCTTCTTTGTTGAAATTCTTTCTTGATGATTTGTCTTTTTCACATGGTTCACATAAACTAGATAAATGATTATCCTTTGAGAGTTGACAATCCATTAGCCAAACCTTTGTAAGGTATCTCTTATGTGACCGAGTCTTTTGTGCAAAAGCTTGACCTCTGACATAGATGAGATTCTCATATACACATGATATGCCTTTGATGTAGGCATCAATCAACCTATGACATAGATAAGCTTCTCGTATATGCACATGCCTTTGATGTAGGCATCGCATCTAAAATAAACATACCTCCAACTTTTTCACCGCTTGCTAGAACCTTGAGTGTGTTATAATCTTGCACAACACATGCATGATTCATTGTTACATGCATATTTTTCTCCACAATCTATCCACACCAAGTTATTTGTAATGCCTAGAACATAAAAAACATTGCTTAAATACTGAACTCCTCCTTTGGGAATCTCTAAAGTTATAATTTTTCACCTCGTGCTAGAACCTTGAGTGTGTTATAATTTTGCACAACATACCCATTTGAATACATTATTACTTGCATATTTTGCTCCATAATATGTCCAAATGATACCAAGTTTGTACTATCTAGTGCCGGAGACCTCTATGGCACCAACACCGACCACCATATTATTTTCACTTCTTTTGGGCCACAAGCGTTGGAATGACGGGAATTCACAAGAAAACCATGTATTGTACATTTTTCGTGTGTGCTTGCTACTTGTCTATTAAAGGCGCACCACATGATCCTAGGTTGAGAGTGGTAGCTTTAGAATAGGTGTTTACACTAGCTTTGAGTGGCCAAATGAGGGAGCTTGGAGTAGAGCTTTGGAGTGTGGCTATGTGGCAACATTATCTCCTATATGAGAATCTGAGCACAACTAATCACGAGGTGAGTGACACACCTTGCCCATGCAATTGTGAGCTAGGTTATGGCATATTGGCTTCTCGTTTGAGTTGTTTTATGCTCCCGAGTGTGGTTGGGCAAAGCCACACGACATTGGTTTGTTCCTGCACTCTTTCTAAGGTGCAAGGGCTTCTCATAAATGGCACTCATGCCGGCGAATAGCCCCACCACATAGCCACAATGTATTTTGAATGCATGTGTGCGTATGGTTGATTTATGTTATATTTCTGTTTTTTCAAGAATGGTAGAAACAAAATTCTAAAAATCTATCCATTTTGTTGCATTATTGAAATCTTAAGAAATTTTTGTTCAATTTTTGTAATTTCTACATGTTTTTTAATTTTTACATGTTTTCAATTTCTGTGAGTTCTGCAATTTGTGCATTTAGGTTAACTCTTCTCCCACTTATCATTTACAAGTTCAATTTGTGGTTTTCTGCATTTCTTGTTTTTCTACATTTTGTAATTTTGAAAAGAAAAAAAACAATTAATTGAACATGAAATTTAAAGGATTGGGTTAAATAGACTCTAAAATCGGTTTCCTAGCACAGTGTTTATCCCAATTTTGAATCCTTACTTGGAGAAGTAACACAAATTAGGGGAGAATTTGCAACACACATAAATTTTTGTGTTTTCTATACATTATACATTTTTGCATTAGCGTAAGTAACATAGGCTTAATCCTATTTCTAAGATGGGGCATCTTGACTTGCTAGAAAGTATTTCATTTAATGCGTGCAAGCTTTTAGACCACTAGCTAAAAAGTGGTTGAATGCATTTAATGTGTGTTGGCCCAAGTCAACGATTCTAGGAAAACCCCTTTTCGATAAACCAAAAAATAAAACCGTAAATAGTAAATTAAAAATGTAAAAATTTACAAGTTATTTTTTAAAAAAAGAGAAAAGGTTAAACAAAAAAGAGAAGGTAAAAGGTCCCGAGGCATATATATCTATATATATATTTTTTGAAAAGTGCATGCGCAAACTTGCCTAATATATGTTTTAGGCTATTGCGATCATGTTGGTGCAACTTATGTGACACCCCAAAATTTTACATTTTTACATGGAGCTTCCATAACTACGGGAGCCAACGCCCGTGCTGCTTGACAAACCCAAAAAAGTACACTATTTTTTGGTCCAAATGAGTTGAGAAACACCAGAAACATGTTTTGGAAAAACTTTGGACAATCCAAACCTTTTTTGAAAAAAAAAATTAAAATTCTCAAACTTGTCTAGGACATCCGCGTAGGGCCTTCAAACACCCCATATTCACATGCACCTATGATCTGGACATGTATTAGAGGCCTATTTAGATGCTAGTGCATCTATTGAGCTAGGTACGTACCAACCTACACTTAGATCACGACCTTTATCAGAACCTAGTTAAGCATTCTACAAAGACCTATACTAGGGGCCAATGATACATCGTCAAATTTCAAGTCAATGGAAGGATCCCCAATCCTAAGAAGTGAGAACCCTGACCAAGCCTCACTAGTTAAGCTAGCTACCATTCTTTTTGACAGGGTAGCTAGCTACCTCAGAGGTTCGGCCTCAATCGCTACTTCTGAACCAAATCTTACTACATACAGATCACATGATGGAGTTGAGGTAAACTCCAGAGAGACACCTGGTGTACTCTCATTGTTACAAGTAGGGAGTATCCTTTTCCATACAGCTCCTGTTGCTTTTACTATAACTATGACCATTGAACCATCCCCTGCACAAGTGCTTATGCCTGATGGTAGAACAATATAAGAAGTGAAGGTAGTAGAGGCACTGATCCACACTGCTACAACAAAGGAAGAAGAGACTTTGCAATTAGCACAACAACGATTAGTAGCTCAAACAGTTTAGTATCCCCAAAACGAGTCCCAAGCTAGGATTGCACAAGTACTACCCAATAGTCTCGATTTAGATAATAACATTGCGTCTACCTCGGGAAAAGAGCTAGGCTTGCAAATCATTGATCAATGTCTTCTCACAAATGATTAGGAGTATGACGCATCGACAAAGACTCTTGTGGATTTTACCACAGAGAGATTATGGTGTTAGTTGGGAAGGGATTGTCCAATCGATGTCTAGGGCCACAATAGAGGAGGAACAACTGGAGGGTATCTACAATTGCATATATAGGAACATTGAACATGAAAGGATCCAAAGATCTATGGCAGCACAAGTCAGGACATCCAAAGCAAAACTGCCCATGATGAGTGAAATGGTAACATCTCATGTGAGCCTAGCGGATCCTACTTTTGTCGTATCACCTGGCTACATGATGGACTCCAACAATTGTTTCTCTAGGTTACATAGGACTCCAACAATTCACAAGCATAAACTTCACATTTTGAGACCGTAGTAGAGAACAATATAAGAAGTGAAGGCAGTAGAGGCACTGATCCACACTGTTACAGCAAAGGAAGAAGAGACTTTGCAATTAGCACAACAACGATTAGTAGCTCAAACAGTTTAGTATGCCCAAAATGAGTCCCAAGCTAGGACTGCACAAGTACTACCCAATAGTCTCGATCTAGATAATAACATTGCGTCTACCTCGGGGAAAGAGCTAGACTTGCAAATCATTGATCAATGTCTTCTCACAAATGATTAGGAGTATGACGCATGGACAAAGACTCTTGTGGATTTTACCACAGACTAAGATTATGGTGTTAATTTTGGGAAGGGATTGTCCAATCGATGCCTAGGGCCACAATAGAGGAGGAACAACTGGAGGGTATCTACAATTGCATATATAGGAACATTGAACATGAAAGGATCGAGAGATCTATGGTGGCACAAGTCAGGACATCCAAAGCAAAACTGTCCATGATGAGTGAAATGGTAACACCTCATGTGAGCCTAGCGGATCCTACTTTTGTCGTATCACCTGGCTACATGATGGACTCCAACAATTGTTTCTCTAGGTTACATAGGACTCCAACAATTTACAAGCATAGACTTCACGTTCTGAGACCGGAGTAGAGAGGTGCCAACCCAAGATGTCGTTAGCACAATTTCAAATTCTAATGGTAATGGGTTCTACACCACTCATAACAACACCACCTATGACTAACAATGTAGGATTTCCCATTAGTTTCATGCCCTCGGTTACAACTATGGCAACCATAGTTGTAGTCCCTATAAGAATGGCTCCATGCCTAGTTAACACATTTACCTCATCGGCTAGGGCCGCAAAAGGAGAAAGCTTCACCCAAGATTCTCGATTCCTTACATATTCGCCTACTTTGCCAATGCATCCTAGAGAAATGGGGACATCCTCACAAATAACTAGACCGATGGTGCCTTTGGCTCATATGCCATTTGAAAAGATGCAGGGGATGAAAAGATGCAGGGGGGAAAAGAGCTTGAGCTCTTGCAAGCACACACACACACTCACAAAACCCTAATAGAGAACACACAAGGTGAGAGGCTGAAAATCTGCTTCTTCTCTACTCAACACGCAACACACCATATACAAGAATAAGAGTACACATAATATGAAAGGTACTCAACCAATACATACACGGGTTCTCTATAGTGTGAACCCGACTAAATGAGCTGGCGCTATAACTATGCCAGTCTCTAGAATGGCTGTCACACAGCCTGTCATCCCACTGGCCGCATATCTCCCATGATCTCACCAACCATGCTAGTGGTGTAAGTGTGGGGCCTATCCCCCAGGCGGGTCATCAGTGGCCACCGCCTCACTAGACGAGCTCGATATCTCAACACTCCCCCTCGAGCTCAACTCCATCTCATGTACACCAAGCGAAGCCCTGAATCTACGGAGCTTCTCTGTACCCAATGCTTTGGTGAAGATGTCAGCTACCTGATCCTCTGTGCTGACATAAACAAGGTCAAGATCTCCTACCAAGACCTTCTCTCTGACAAAGTGGTAGTGGACCTCTATGTGCTTCGTACGAGCATGAAAGACTGGGTTCCCGACCAACTGTATACTGCTAATGTTGTCACAGAAAATGACAACTTGTCTATCCACTGATAGACCCAAATCTGCAAGTAGCTTTCTTAACCAAGCTACCTCACATGCTGCCATAGCAGCTCCTCTATACTCGGCCTCTGTACTCGATAGAGCAACCGTAGGCTGCTTCTTGCTGCTCCAAGTAATAGTAGCACTCCCCAAAGAAAACATGAATCCACTGGTAGATCTTCTATCTGATATACTACCAGCCCAATCAGCATCTGTGTACCCATGTACACATATCTCTGTCCCAGTCTCATAGAATAGTCCACAATGCAAAGTAGACTTCACATACCTCAGTATGCGTCTCACTGCATCCAAATGCAGTTTCCGTGGAACCTGCATAAACTGACTCACCAACCCAACAGCATAGCTCAAATCTGGTCTGGGTACATAGTAGGATCCTCCAAGATCTCTCCTGAATCTGCACTCAACTTGCCATTCTGATCCAATGGCACGGAAACAGGCTTAGAGCCTGTCATACCATACTTGGACAACATGTCCAAGCCATACTGTCTCTGCAGTAATCCAATACCATGTGGTGACCTAATCACCTCAATGCCCAAGAAATATCTGAGCTCCCCCAGATCCTTCATCTCAAATTTCTGTCTAAGCAAGATCTTTACATCAAAGATCTCTACATCATGGTCCCCCGTAATGATCAAGTCATCTACATAGATGACAACAAGCACAACTCCTCTATCACCATGTCTCACATACAGCTAGAAATCTGCATTGGCTACATGAAAGCCAATAGTGACAAGATATTCAGAAATCTTGTCAGACCATGCTCTTGGTGCTTGCTTTAAGCCATACAAGGCTTTCTTCAACCTGCAAACATGCTCGGGGTGACCCACATCCTCATAACCAGGTGGCTGCAAACATGCTCGGGGTGACCCACATCCTCATAACCAGGTGGCTGCAACATATACACCTCTTCTTGCAAATCCCCATTCAAGAATGCATTCTTTACATCCATCTGATGTAAAGACCATTGCTTTGACGCAGCCATTGCTATCACAACTCTCACCGTTGCCATCTTGGCAACTGGACTGAAAGTTTCCTCATAATCAATCCCATATGTCTGCGCATATCCTTTGGCTACCAATCTAGCCTTGTACCTGTTTATGCTCCCATCACTGTTATGTTTAACTTTGTACACCCACTTGCATTCAATGGCTTTCTTGCCTTCAGGCAATTGCACTAAATCCCAAGTTTCATTTCCATATAGTGCATCCATCTCCTCATCCATAGCTTTCTCCCAACACACATTTCCAACAGCCTCATCAATGCATGTGGGCTCTACAACCTGCACAACCTTTGCCATATATGCATAGTGATGTGCCACATAACCATCATATGTAAATCTCTGCATAGGGTTCTTCACTCTCCCTGATCTTCGCAGCTTTTCATTCATGGCTTCCATAGCCTTCTTTACACCAGGTGTTCTCACAGCTGGGATCCCAAGCTCCTCATCAAGGCTCATATCTAAGCCACTAGATTCTCCATCAACATGAGAATGCCCTGCAGAAATGTCAGGCATACCAAGGGGCTCAACCACTTTCTCTTTTTCTTTACGTGATGTAGTAATCACATTTGCAGGACTGGTATTATGACGCAGCCTGCCACTCCATGGTCTATCAACAGACCCACTAGATGAGGACTCTCCTGGTCCACTCATAGACTGTGATTGCTGACCTGCATTCTGTGCAACCACACTTCCACTCACATCAGCCCCAACAGCTTCTTTTTCAGCAGCATACCAGCTGCTCATCTCATCAAACACAACATCCCTGCTTACCCTCAGCTCACGTGTAGCAGGGTTATAACACCTGTATCCCTTTTGCTCAAGGGAATATCCAATAAACACACATTTTTCAGCTTTCGGGTCCAGCTTAGTTCTCAGCTCATCTGGCACATGCACATATGCAATGCATCCAAAGACTTTCAGATGAGACAAATTTGGTTTTCTGCCAGTAAACCTCTCCTCTGGAGTTACATCATGTATGGCTACAGTTGGAGTCCTGTTCATAATGTATACTGCTGTAGAAACAGCCTCAGCCCAATAGCAATGCGGCATATTCTTCTCTTCCATCAATGCTCGCGCAATCTCAGCAATGTGCCTGTTTTTCCGCTCAACAACTCCATTTTGCTGCGGAGTGTATCTGCATGTAAACTGTCTCCGAATACCATTCTTCTTCAAAAATTCAGAGAACTCATTGGAGAAGTATTCTCCCCCTCCATCTGACCTTAGGCACTTGACATATTTCCCTGTTTGCTTTTCAACCAAAACTCTGAAATTCTGAAAGTGAGTGAACACCTCACTCTTCTCTTTCATGAAATATACCCACACTTTCCTTGTGTGGTCATCAATGAAAGTCACATAATACCTGCAGCCTCCCATAGATATGGTCTTCGTAGGACCCCATACATCTGAATGCACAACATCTAGTGCATTTCTGCTCACATATCTGTTACGTGGAAACACATGCTTTGTTTGCTTCCCAAATTGGCATGCTTCACATATTTTCTGCATACCTTCCACTTTAAATTTTGGCAGCCCTGTCACAATTCCTTTTGTCTGCATAGACTTCAATCTCTGCACATTTACATGTCCAATTCTTTTATGCCATATGTCTGTGTCTGCAACAACTCCTGAACCATTTGCAAACATCGCAGCACTCATTTCAGGCATGTCTACATTCAACGTAAACATTCTGCCCACTCTGTTGCCTTTTGCAACCAACCTGCACCTGTCTTTAAAATCTTCAACATAACACCCATCAGGGTTAAACCGAACTTGCAAACCCTGCTCAATCATCTGGCCAACTGAAACCAGATTCTTTGTTATGTTCGGTACATGAAGTACATCTGCAAGGTACTTCACTTTGCCATCCTGCATAGACAATGGCACATCTCCAACGTGGGCAATTAGATGAGCAGTGTCATCCCCTGTTTCCACAAAACCTGGTCTTTCCGGGTTTTTCATCTCCTTGAACCACTCCCCATGACTCGTCATGTGGTTCGAAGCGCCTGAATCCACATACCATACATTATCTTTTTGTGCTGCATTAACATTTTCAGACATGGCATTCACGACATGCTGCATAACAAACAACCTTTCATTATCCTCATTATTTCTGCTTGAGGATGCATAGTTGTTTTGCTGCACTTTCCCATTTTGCATGTTAGCCTGCTTCTTATAACATTCTGCCTGCACACATGTCCAGGCTTACCACAATAATAGCATTCACGTGCATCATTATACTGCCTTTGCCAATTTCCACGGCCTCTTTGACTCCCCTTGCCTCTGAATTTGCCTCTTCCACCTGCGTGTTGTTGTTGTTGTTGTTGTTTCTGGGACTGTTGTTGTTGCTGTTGCTGCTGGCCATAATTCTGATTACCTGTTCGGCCACCTCCTTGACCGCGTCCACGGCCTCCTCTACCTCGTCCTCTTCCTGAACTCGTGCAGAAGGCCTGTTGCTCTGAACTATTTTTGCTTTGTGAAGACTGTTGGTCTTCACCCAAGTTCTTCTCTTCGATAATCAGCATAGACACCAAATCTGTAAAGTTGGGAATGTTTTCCCGAGTCTGAATAGACATCTTGAACGCCTTGTATTGTGGCCCGAGACCACGTAGACAGACTTCCACCTTGTCATCATCATCTACTGACACACCAATAGATGCAAGGGATTCCACAATACCCTTTATCTTCAGTGCATAGTCATTCATAGACATGCTCTTTTTCTCCACAGTATGAAGTTCATTCTTCAACTGTATCTTACATGCCTTGGTATTTGTTTCATAAAGCTTTACCAAGGTGTCCCACGCCTCCTTGGGGGACTTGGCATCCTGAATGTGCCCAATCATGGTGTCCTGTATACTAATGGAGAGCCAATACATAACCTTCCTGGCTCCTTGGTTCCAGTCTTTAAACTCTTTCACATCTGCAGCAGTCGGATTTATATCCGGTATCTCCAGTGCCTCTTCATGCTCACCTTCAATGTAGTCCCAATAGCCTTTTCCCATCAGGAAATTCGTCAACCTGAACCTCCAAGCATGGAAGTTATTCTTGTCAAGCTTCTCAGCCACAATCTGGGTTATCCCATCATTTGACATTTTGCCAAACATACAATTTTACCAGAAACTGCACTCTGGTTTTTCTGCACAAACTGCTGTATTTTCTGCACAGCGGTACTGTAGTACTCTCAAATGTCACCAATAGTGACTTCAATGTGCATACATACACCCAATGGCAACTGTAGACCTCTTTGCAGCACCCACAGTGTCTGCACAATCAATCTGTCTTCCTGCAGTTCTTAAAACAAAGTTCTGCAGAGAATCGATGACTTACCCGCAGTGCTCGAAATCGCCTGCTTTCTGAAAAACGGAGGTCCAGACGCGCCCGAAACGCGTTTTTCGGCCCAAAAATTTCAGTCCGTAGGACTACGTAGGACTATATAGTTGCCCAATATCTTTACTCCCGCGAAGAAAGCTCCTCAATCAGAGATCGTTGCCGGTGCCTCCCGTAGAGCTCCCGACAAGGGTGTAGTCACCAACACAAATAGGGAAGAGTAGTTGAAGCTCTTACCCTTGTACCGCTTCCTGTGGTTCTCTTGCTTGCAGCTCAGCCCTTAGCACGAACCAGGCTCTGATACCATGAAAAGATGCAGGGGGGAAGAGAGCTTGAGCTCTTGCAAGCACACACACACACTCACAAAACCCTAATAGAGAACACACAAGGTGAGAGGCTGAAAATCTGCTTCTTCTCTACTCAACACTCAACACACCATATACAAGAATAAGAGTACACATAATATGAAAGGTACTCAACCAATACATACACGGGTTCTCTATAGTGTGAGCCTGACTAAATGAGCTGGCGCTATAACTATGCCAGTCTCTAGAATGGCTGTCACACAGCCTGTCATCCCACTAGCCGCATATCTCCCATGATCTCACCAACCATGCTAGTGGTGTAAGTGTGGGGCCTATCCCCCAGGCGGGTCATCAGTGGCCACCGCCTCACTAGACGAGCTCGATATCTCAACAGGGGATAAGAGAGCTTGAGCTCTTGCAAGCACACATACACACTCACAAAACCCTAAAAGATAACACACAAGGTGAGAGGCTGAAAATCTTCTTCTTCTTCACACAACACTGAACACACCATATACAAAGATAGGAGTACACGATGAAAAGGTACTCAACCAAATACATACTAGGGTTCTCTATAGTGTGAACCCAACTAAATGAGCTGGCGCTATAACTATGCCAGTCGTCGCTAGAATGGCTGTCACACAGCCTGTCATCCCACTGGCCGCATATCACCCATGATCTCACCAACCATGCCAGTGGTGTAAGTGTGGGGCCTATCCCCCAGGCGGGTCATCAGTGTCCACCGCCTCACTAGATGAGCTCCATATCTCAACACTCCCCCTCGAGCTCAACTCTATCTCATGTACACCAAGCGAAGCCCTGAATTTCTGGAGCTTCTATGTACCCATGCTTTGGTGAAGATGTCAGCGACCTGATCGTGTGTGCTGACATAAACAAGGTCAACGTCTCCTGCCAAAACCTTCTCTCTGAAATGGTAGTGGACCTCTATATGCTTCGTGCGAGCATGAAAAACTGGGTTCCTGGCCAACTGTATACTGCTAATGTTGTCACAAAAAATGACAACTTGTCTATCCACTAATAGACCCAAATCTGCAAGTAGCTTTCTCAACCAAGCTACCTCACATGCTGCCATAGCAGCACCTCTGTACTCGGCCTCTGTACTGGTGGATAGAGCAACCGTAGGCTACTTCTTGCTGCTCCAAGTCACAGCAGCACTCCCCAAAGAAAACATGAAGCCACTAGTAGATCTTCTATCTGAGATACTACCAGCCCAATCAGCATCTGTGCACCCATGTACACATATCTCTGTCCCAGTTTCATAAAATAGTCCACAATGCAAAGTAGACCTCACATACCTCAGTATGCGTCTCAATGCATCCAAATGCGGCTTCTAAGGAACCTGCATAAACTGACTCACCAACCCAATAGCATAGCTCAAATCTGGCCTGGTGATCGTCATGTAGATTAAGCTTCCTACTATGCGCTTATACATAGTAGGATCCTCCAAAATCTCTCATGAATTTGCACTCAACTTGCCATTCTGATCCAATGGCACTGAGATAGGCTTACAACCTGTCATACCATACTTGGACAACATGTCCAAGCCATACTATCTCTACAGTAATCCAATACCATGTGGTGACCTAATCACCTCAATGCCCAAGAAATATCTGAGCTCCCCCAGATCCTTCATCTCAAACTTTTGTCTAAGCAAGATCTTTACATCAAAGATCTCTGCATCATCATGGTCCCGCGTAATGATCATGTCATCTACATAGATGACAACAAGCAAAACCCCTCTATCACTGTGTCTCACATACAGCGAGAAATCTGCATTGGCTATATGAAAGCCAATAGTGACAAGATATTTAGAAATCTTGTCAGACCATGCTCTTGGTGCTTGGTTTAAGCCATATAAGGCCTTCTTCAATGTGCAAACATGCTCAGGGTGACTCACATCCTCATAACCAGGTGGCTGCAACATATACACCTCTTCCTGTAAATCCCCATGCAAGAATGCATTCTTTACATCCATCTGATGTAAAGACCATTGCTTTGACGCAGCCACTGCTATCACAACTCTCACTGTTGCCATCTTGGCAACTAGGCTGAAAGTTTCCTCATAATTAATGCCATATGTCTGCGCATATCCTTTGGCTACCAATCTAGCCTTCTACCTGCTTATGCTTCCATCACTGTTATGTTTTACTTTGTACACCCACTTGCATTCAATGGCTTTCTTGCCTTCAGGCAATTGCACTAAATCCCAAGTCTCATTTCCATATAGTGCATCCATCTCCTCATCCATAGCTTTCTCCCAACACACATTTCCAACAGCCTCATCAATGCATGTGGGCTCTACAACCTGTACAACTTTTGCCATGTATGCATAGTGATGTGCCACATAACCATCATAGGTAAACCTCTGCACAGGATTCTTCACTCTCCCATATCTTCATAGCTTTGTATTCATGGCTTCCATAGCCTTCTTTACACCAGGTGTTCTCATAGCTGGTATCCCAAGATCCTCATCAAGGCTCATCTCTGAGCCACTAGACTCTCCATCAACATGAGAATGCACTGTAGCAGAAATGTCAGGCATACTAAGGGGCTCAATCACTTTCTCTTTGCCTTTATGTGATGTACTAATCACATTTGCAAGACTGGTATTATGACACAGCCTACCACTCCGTGGTCTATCAAAACTGAACCACTAGATGAGGACTCTCCTTGTCCACTCAAAGACTATGATTGCTGACTTGCATTCTGTGCAACCACATTTCCACTCACATCAGCCCCTACAGCTTCTTTTTTAGCAGCATACCAGCTGCTCATCTCATCAAAAACAACATCCCTGCTTACCCTCAACTCACGTGTAGCAGGGTTATAACACATGTATCCCTTTTGCTCAAGGGAATACCCAATAAACACACATTTTTCAGCTTTTGGATCCAGCTTAGTTCTCAGCTCATGTGGCACATGGACATATGCAATGCATCCAAAGACTTTCAGATGAGACAATTCAGGTTTTCTACCAGTAAACCTCTCCTCTGGAGTTACATCTGGAGTTACATCATGTATGGTTGCAGTTGGAGTCCTGGTCTCATGATGTAAACTGCTGTAGAAACAGCCTCAGCCCAATAGCTATGCGGCATATTCTTCTCTCCCATCAACGCTCACACAATCTCAGTAATGTGCCTGTTTTTTCGCTCAGCAACTCCATTCTGTCGCGGAGTGTATCTGCATGTAAACTGTCTCTGAATACCATTCTTCTTCAAAAATTCAGAGAACTCAGTGGAGAAGTACTCTCCCCCTCCATCTGACCTTAGGCACTTTACATATTTCCCTGTTTGCTTTTCAACCATAACTCTGAAATTCTGAAAATGAGTGAACACCTCACCCTTCTCCTTCATGAAGTATACCCAGGCTTTCCTTGTGTGGTCATCAATAAATGTCACATAATACATGCAGCCTCCCATAGACATGGTCTTCGTAGGACCCCATACATCTGAATGCAAAACATCTAGTGCATTTCTGCTCACATTTCTGTCACGTGGAAATACATGCTTTGTTTGCTTTCCAAATTAGCATGCTTCACATATTTTCTGCATACCTTCAACTTTAAACTTTGGCAGCCCTGTCACAATTCCCTTAGTCTGCATAGACTTCATTCTCTGCACATTCACATGTCCAATTCTTTTATGCCAAATGTCTATGTTTGCAACAATTCCTGAACCATTTACAAACATCGCAGCACTCACTTCAGGCATGTTTACATTCAATGTAAACATTCTGCCCACTCTGTTACCTTTTGCAACCAACCTGCACTTGTCTTTAAAGTCTTCAACATAACAACCATCAGGGTTAAACCGAACCTGTAAACCCTGCTCAATCATCTGGCCAACTAAAACCAGATTCTGTGTTATGTTCGGAATATGAAGTACATCTGCAAGGTACTTCACTTTGCCATCCTGCATAGACAATGGCACATCTCCAACATGGGCAATCGGATGAGCAGTGTCAACCCCTGTTTCCACAAAACCTGGTCTTTCAAGGTTTTTCATATCCTTGAACCACTCCCCCCATGACTTGTCATGTGGTTCGAAGCACCTGAATCAACGTACCATACATCATCTTTATGTGCTGCTTCAACATTTTCAGACATGGCATTAACGACATATTGCATAACAAACAACCTTTCATTATCCTCATTGCACGAGGATGCATAGTTGTTTTGCTGCAATTTTCCATTTTGCATGTCAGCCTGCTTCTTATAACAATCTGCCTGCACATGTCCAGGCTTACCATAATAAAATTATCCATGTGTATCATTATAGTGCCTTTGCCAATTTCCATGACCTCTTTGACTCCCCTTGCCTCTGAATTGGTCTCTTCCACCTGCGTGTTGTTGTTGTTGTTGTTGTTGTTGCTGTGAATTTTGGGATTGTTGTTATTGTTGCTGCTAGCCATAATTCTGATCACCTATTCGGCCACCTCCTTGGCCGCGTCCACGGCCTCCTCTACCTCATCCTCTTCCTGAACTTGTGTAGAAGGCCTGTTGCTCTGAACTGTTTTTGTTTTGTGAAGACTGTTAGTCTTCACCCAAGCTTTTCTCTTCTATAATCAACATAGATACCAAATCTGTGAAATTGGGAATGTTTTCCCGAGTCTGAATAGACGTATCGAACACCTTGTATTGTGGCCCAAGACCACGTAGATAGACTTTCACCTTATCATCATCATCTACTGAAACACCAATAGATGCAAGGGATTCCACAATACCCTTGATCTTCAATGCATAGTCAGTCATCACAGACATACTCTTTTTCTCCACAGTATGAAGTTCATTCTTCAACTGTATCTTTCGCGCCTTGGTATTCGTTTCATAGAGTTTTACCAAGGTGTCCCACGCCTCCTTGGGGGACTTGGCATCCTGTATGTGCCCAATCATGGTGTCCTGTATACTGAGAGCCAACACATAACTTTTCTGGCTCCTTGGTTCCAATCTTTAAACTCTTTCACATCTGCAGCAGTCGGATTGATCTTCGGTATCTCCGGTGCCTCTTCATGCTCACCTTCTATGTAGTCCCAATAACCCTTTCCCATCAAGAAATTCGTCAACTTGAACCTCCAAGCATGGAAGTTGTTCTTATCAAGCTTCTCAGCAATAATCTGGTTTATGCCATCATTTGACATCTTGCCAGACACACAAATTTACCAAAACCAGCACTCTGGTTTGTCCTACACAAACTGCTGTATTTTCTGCAGCGGTACTGTACTACACTCAAATGTCACAACCAGTGCCCTCAATGTGCATACATACACCCAATGGCCCCAATGGTAACAGTTGACCTCCTTACAGCACACACAATGTCTTCACAACCAATCTGTCTTCTTGTAGTACTTAAAACAGAGTTCTGCAGAGAATCGATGACTTACCTATTGAAAATACAAGTGAATAGAGTGTGTGCGGGAACAAGCCCTTGGTTAGAGGCTGTAAAAGAGATTGAGTAAATGTGAAAGAACCTGTGAAAAGGTGAGAAGAATCTACTGGGAGAGAATAAAGGGTAGCATGAGAAGATTTAGGAAGTGTGGAGATATTCTGGGAAAAGTGAAGAGGTGGAGAGAATCAAGGAAAAGAGGTGGAGTGAATCATGGAGAAATCAATGGGATTTGATGCTTGATGTAAACTCTATAAATTGAGGCCCTAATGAGAATTTGCTGGTTTTTGAGTATCCATGCCTACATTAATCTATTTGTTAATTACCTACTAATTACATCTTAATTATTTACTAATCACTTTGTTAATGATGTTGATTCTAGTGTTTGATCCACCATAGATCATCACAATGCTCAAATTTCAACATGGTATCAGAGCCATGCCTAGAATCCATCAAATTTATGAGCCCATTATCTAATTAATTAGGATTAGTAGATAATTAGGAAATAATCAAAATTTTAGTTATTTTTCACTTCACCCCTTCACCCCCAGCCAGTGGAGGATCTCATTCACCTTGCACACTCACAATTAGGTCAAGCCCTTCTAACACAAGCTAGCCAACCCTATGCTCCTCCAGCCTATGCAAAAAAGGCAGCAAACTGCCACGTAGAAGCGTAGATTTTTGCAGATTAAGGGGCACTGTTTTTCTGAGCTGATTTGGTGATTTCTACTTCCACAGATCAAAGGTCTCTAATTCCTCTTAGCCCAAGGTGTATTCAAGCATGCTCTATAAGCTGGTGAAGACAGAATTCAGTTTCATCAAGTCTACAGTGAGATCAAAGCTCTTCATCAAATCTGCAGGTGACTTTGGTAAAACAGAGATTAAGCTTTCAATATTTGGTCAAATCTTGTGTTTTCTGGCTTAATCCTCTACTAGACTCATTGCTATTGATGCCTTTGAAAGCATTTGAGCTCATTTGAAGTCTAAGGCACCAGATCTGGACTCCCCGCATACTCTGTTTTCTGTACACAAAACAGAGCATTAATTTGTTAATAAGTGATTAATCAATGCTAATCACTGTATTTTGATGCAATTGAGGGTTCAAATTAACCATTAGGTATCTGATACAGATCCCTATAACTTCAAATTGCAAATCGGAGTTGGTTTGATACTCCAACCATCCCGTACAAATCGGTTACCCTTGATTTAATGTAATTTTTGGTAAAATTGTACTGATAAAATTGTGATACTCATCATTTTGCATTCAACCCTTGGTTAATGCCTATAAATCTCAATCAAAATCAAGATTATTCAAACAGCTAGAGTTGCATTTGGGAATGTGCATAAGAATGGATGCTATACGCATTATGTATTGGGCACATTACATCAGTGTAAATATGGGAACAGACACTGCCCTTGTCCAGAATAAGGCAAGAGGTAAGACCTCCCGCATAAATTTGGGTTTGCATTGCATAATTACACAAGATGAACATCAAAAGCCCCAAGAAACTGTCAGCAAAACATTGAAACATGTTGCTCACATGGAGCAAAAAGACCTGACGGACGAGCTCATGGCCCCAGCCATGAAAGAAGAAGAATATCTCTTTCCAAGAAGATTCACACCAAGAAGATCTAAAGGAAGCATTGAAGGAAGACATGGACACGAGAAGAGAAGCTACCCCAAGAAGACTGAAAGAAGACATGGACGCATGGAGAGAAGCTGCCACGACAAGAAGACTGAAGACAAGAGAAGATGTGAGGCTCCAAAGAGTGAGGAGCCATGTGAAAATCTCTGAGAGAGAGAGAGAGAGAGAGAGAGAGAGAGAGAGAGAGAGAGAGAGAGAGAGAGACCCCACAACCCAATGTAACCTGCCCCAACAAAGTAAAACCACCTCTGAGCCACCGATGATGTAGGCCACGTGGTAGATGTATGTGTGAGCACTTTAGTCAAGGTCGCGGGCACTTATAGTAGCCTTGGACACAGAGAGAGAGAGAGTGTCAAGGACTATGGAGTTTAGGGATTAAGGCACTGATCGCGGGCTGTCAAGTAAGAAAGAAACTTGATACAGGGTCCAAGTGTGTTAAGATAACTTGAGGGGAGGTGTGCTAGGTACTAGTCGTGGGCTATCAAGTAAGGGGAGGCAAACTTGGTATAGGGTCTAGGTGTACTAGGATTATTCACTTGAGGGGAGGTGTTGAAAATACACTTGAGGGGAGGTGTTGAAAATACAAGTGAATAGGGTGTGTGCGGGAACAAGCCCTGGGTTAGAGGCTGTAAAAGAGATTGAGTAAATGTGAAAGAACTTGTGAAAAGGTGAGAAGAATCTACTGGGAGAGAATAAAGGGTAGCATGAGAAGATTTAGGAAGTGTGGAGATATTCTGGGAAAAGTGAAGAGGTGGAGAGAATCAGGGAAAAGAGGTGGAGTGAATCATGGAGAAATCAATGGGATTTGATGCTTGATGTAAACTCTATAAATTGAGGCATAGCCCTAATGAGAATTTGCTGGTTTTTGAGTATCCATGCCTACATTAATCTATTTGTTAATTACCCACTAATTATATCTTAATTATTTGCTAATCACTTTGTTAATGATGTTGATTCTAGTGTTTGATCCACCATAGCTCATCACATTGCTCAAATTTCAACATTACCCCCGCAGTGCTCGAAATCGCCTGCTTTCTAAAAAACAGAGGTCCTAACGCGTCCGAAACGCGTTTTCGGCCCCAAAAAGGGCGTCCAATAGGACAATATAGTTGCCCTATAGCTTTACTCCCATGAAGAAAGCTCCTCAATCAGAGATCGTTTGCCAGTGCCTCCCGTAGAGCTCCCGACAAGGGTGTAGTCACCAACACAAATAGGGAAGAGTCGTTGAATGTTTAGAATAGACCTTTTGGGTTAGACCTTAGGCAGATTATTTTTCAAGTTATATGTATGGATTTTTGGTATTTTTGGAAGTTGGTTAGCTTTGGGATCTTGGAAGGTAGAGAGTCGTGGGAAGTCTATATAGTTGGAGCCGTTTTGTTCAGTGGTACACACGAATATGGTTCTTGGCGGATTTTCTATGTAGCTATGGGCGGATTCTAGAATATCAGATGATGCAGTTTGTCAATTTGTTTGTCTTATTCTATGTTTCAGATATTTTGTGTAATTCATACTTGAGTGCAGTAGATATGCAATGATGTAGACAGAGAAATGTCTATGATGTGTGAATGAAGTTGAAGTTCTGTGTAAATTCGGATTATCTCAATTGTCAGATAGTGTTATTTGAAATGTCAAACTGTGTAACTACTGCTTGGCTGTGTAACCATTGTACATTGGCGATGACGGTGCTTATGATGGATGTTCATGGTCGAGTTCGCTTTCTTCTGTTAGAAGGACGGGTGCCAAGAAGATGCAGAGCAGCAGTAGAAGTGATGGTTGTAGAGGTGGTTATGTTTTCTTGGGAGCTTGATGCTAAATGGTAGTTCGTGCTAGAGAATTCATCGTAATTTCTTAATTCATATTTCACACGGTGAGCAGCGAGGCAGCAAGGTTTGCAGCAAGCAGAAGATGATTGGAATCAAGAATGAGGTAGTAAGGTTTGCAGCAAGCAGAAGATGATTGGAATCAAGAACGAGGTGACGAAATCGGAGTCAGAGGGTCGACAAATCTGATTTCCAGATAGAAGTCAAAATTTGTAGTCAGTTCTGCAGTCAAAATTCAAAAACAATATCTGAATCACAGATGACATTTGATTTGTAGACTGAATCTTGTTTGCAGCCCCAAAAGGTAACTTTTTATGGCAATTTTTCAAGGAGAAATCATAATATTATCAATTTAAAATATTTCAATCAATTTTAAGCAGCCAATTAAATGAACTTTGTGAATCCCGGTACAGCATCCGTGGCTCTCCGTTTAGCAAATTTAATGGGTCTCAGATTGGTGTGGTGCATCTTTCTTGAGGGCTGAATATGATTGTTGTATTTTAATTATGTGAGTGTGTCATGGGGGGTAAGAAGAAGAAGAAAAAATGTGAGGTTTGCATGAGTCAGAAGCATGAGGTAGAGGATCGTCCATGTGCAATTGATAAGTGCTCAAGGGAGATGCATGTAGGAAATGGTGTATGGTTGACCGATGCACAAAGTTTCATAAAATTATCCATAAAGTGCATACAGCATCAGCTTGGGAGGAAATGAAGAATGCATTGGGAAGGTTAGATGATTTTGAGGATGTCTTGGAGAGTGCATATGAATGGTTAGCTGATCACAAAGGAGACAGGCAAAAGTCATGTTCCAGTAGGAAAAACATTGGGAAGTTACAAAAAGCATGTGAGAAGTTGAGAGATGCATATGCAGATGAGTTTGAAGGGGAGTCAAGTGCTGATGATGACATTTGGATTGGCATGGAGTTTGAAAGTCATCAAGTGGGAGTACCAAAGATGGTGGAGAAGGAGGTGCAAAAGGAGCTTGGCCAAGAGAGCCTCAAAGAGCCCTTAAATACCCCTAATCTACCACTAGAGTATAGTGACTGTGGAATTTCTGTCAAACATATCTACACAAAAGAATTTGCACAGTTGGAAGATGTTGCGGGATCGATACATGAATCCCATAAACAGATTTTGAACTTAGAAACTCAATGTGCTGAACAAACCTTACAGGAGTTTACACATGCTGATTGTGATGGTTTGCAAATTCAAGCAAAAAGTCAGACCATTGTGTCTGATGTTGCCCGATGATCACGGAAATTAGATTTTTGATTTTGAATGTTTTGAAGGACATATTTTGATGTCACAGGTTGATATTCAACAAGGAGATGTTTCAATTGCAGAGAATTTGAACAAGCGAATTGCTTTTTGTTTTGGACTAAATTGGGCTGAATCAGATAAAGGTCTTATCGATCAGATTGAGCAGGGGGATTGTTAAGAGCAAGGCATTGAAGAGTATAAAGCAGGTTTGACAAGTTTGGAGGATCAGCATATGATGCTTGACATGCAGGATGATGTAATTTCAAGCTTTAGCTCGATGGATGTGCATTCTGAACGAGATGTGGGACAAGTTGTTGTCAACCCAAACATACTTTTGTCAGAGGATGTGTGCTTTAAAGCTGATGAGCCAATAGAAGTGGATTCTTACAAAATGGGTTGTCAGATGTGGATGACGGGTTGTCAGAATTCAGATTTTCATATGTTTCCAATTTTGTGGTTGCAAGTTGGGTTTAAAAGAATGCATTACAAGGTGCAATGTGATCAGAATTCACTGTTTTCAAATCAGATTTCATTGTTTCAGAGTCAAATTTCAAAGGATGTTGAGAAGGAAATTCCGTCAGGTTCAGAAAAATTGCACAAAGGTGTAAAATATGTAGATGACACTTTGTATAGTTCAGAACTAATGTCAGATCATCTTAGACAGAAAAAGCAGATCTTGGAGGATTTTTTGATTGTCAAGGCGGACTTGTACCTAGAGGACAAAACAGCTGAAATATGCTATTTCAAAGGTGGAGGATAGTCTGAGGATTGCTAATCCAATCTTAGATCATGCAAAAGTGTTAAATCGAATTCAGGAGGATTTTCAGAAAAAGATTTTACCGAATGATTCGACAAAAATTCTGCCAGGTGTTCAGGTGTTCAGAAAATTCCACCCCATGTTTTGGAAGTATTTAGAAACTTCTTCTTTTCAAGGAGATTCAGATCAGAGACTGAGAAGTGCAGGGAGGAGGATTCAGATTTCAGATTTTCATGTGTTGCAGACTTTGAAGTTGCTGATTGGGCAACGAAGAATGCATTATAGGATGCATAGTGATCAGTTTTTATGGTTTATGGATCAAATCACATCTAAACAGGTTCAGGGGATTCCAAAGGATTATATGCGGATTATTTTCCTGATTTTTATGAAATTTTTAGATTTCAGAGCAAACTTGGTTTGTATACATCTCAGTAGGTTTCTTGCATATTGGTGTCACATTTTCATAGCAGATGGCCAAATAAACCTACAGGAGCTGATTGAGGCTGATTTTGATGGTTGGAGGATTCAAGCGGAATGCCAAATTCATTAATGGGAAGTTGCAAAAGTTGTTGAGGGTCAAAGTTTTGGTTTTGAAGTGTCTCAATATCTGATTTTGCTATCAAAGGTTCAATCTAATCTTAAATATGTTTTCATTGTGAAGAAAGTTGGTGATCAAATTGACTATTTGGCAGATTTGGGTTCAGATTTATTTGACAAAGGTTGTTTTGATAGCATTCAACTTGGAGGATGTCAAGTGCAGATATTTGATGGATGTGAAGCAAGTTTTACAAATCTGACTATGTCACAACAGGTGTGGAAGATTAGATCGGATTCAAGGCAGACTTATGTGGTGAAATTTTCAAGTGTTCCAGAAGTGTTGTCTAATTTGCCAATCAAGTTTCTTTCATTCAGCTTGACAAGGGAGTATGGTCCGATTTTCAAAATGCGGAGGAAGCAATATTTCAATGAACGGATAGGAAGTCAGATCAGCAAAAAGTCAGTAGTGCAGCAGATTAGTCAAAAATCAGTAGAGCATTATGTTTCAAATGGAAAGTCAGCGGATATGCAAAATTTCAAAGAGGAGTATGTTCTGATGGCGTTTATGCTGATTTTGTTTTATCTTTGCAAGATTCTTTACTTGTTTAGTTTATGGATCAAGGGATTGTGGGTCCGCCGATGTCAGCCTTTGGCTCAAGCCACTGAGCTGTGCCAAGTGTTTAGAATAGACCTTTTGGGGTAGACCTTAGGCAGATTATTTTTCAAGTTATATGTATGGATTTTTGGTATTTTTGGAAGTTGGTTAGCTTTGGGATCTTGGAAGGTAGAGAGTCGTGGGAAGTCTATATAGTTGGAGCCGTTTTGTTCAGTGGTACACGAATATGGTTCTTGGCGGATTTTCTATGTAGCTATGGGCGGATTTCGGAATATCAGATGCAGTTTGTCAATCTGTTTGTCTTATTCTGTGTTTCAGATCTTCTGTGTAATTCATACTTGAGTGCAGTAGATATGCAGTGATGTAGACAGAGAAATGTCTGTGATGTGTGAATGAAGTTCTGTGTAAATTCGGATTATCTCAATTGTCAGATAGAGTGTCATTTGAAATGTCAAACTGTGTAACTGCTACTTGGCTGTGTAACCATTGTACATTGAAGCTCTTACCCTCGTACCGATTCCTGTGCTTCTCTTGCTTGCAGCTCAGTCCTTAGCATGAACCAGGCTCTGATACCATGAAAAGATGCAGGGGAGAAGAGAGCTTGAGCTCTTGCAAGCACACACACACACACACTCACAAAACCCTAAAAGAGAACACAGAAGGTGAGAGGCTGAAAATCTTCTTCTTCTTCACACAAAACTCAACACACCATATACAAAGATAGGAGTACACGATGAAAAGGTACTCAACCAAATACATACTAGGGTTTTCTATAGTGTGAACCCAACTAAATGAGCTGGCACTATAACTATGCCAGTCTCTAGAATGGCTATCACACACAGCCTATCATTCTCACTGGCCGCATATCACCCATGATCTCACCAACCATGCCAGTGGTGTAAGTGTGGGGCCTATCCCCCAGGTGGGTCATCAGTGTCCACCGCCTCACTAGATGAGCTCGATATCTTAACACCATTAGTACGCAACAGAGAAATGATACACTTCCATGTGGCACTAAAATGGGATGATGTATAAATATAAGAGAATAATACATAGGACAAATTATGAAACTACAACATAAGGGTACTGTGGTTTAGTCATTGTCACCTATCAAAATCTAGCCAATCTAGATCATCATCTCTATAACATAAGGGTGCTATCCCAGCTACTCTAGGCTTAGCACTAAGGGTTGTTGAGAAATTTGGTGCCAAAGAGCATAAGGAAGAAGTAAGGAGTGAGAATGAGTAACCAAGAAAGTGCAAAGCATAGCATGCAGCCACATGAGCAAAGGGATTTATTCCACCTTGACGTACAAGTCCAAGGGTGTACCTCCTCAATGTATAAAAGGGGGCCATTTAAAGTAATGAATCATATCACTTGCACACATCTCAAGCCTCTTTATGAGTACAAGTCTTAATCTTGTAGCCCTGAGGGGTCGATTATGTAAACACTACCTATAGCACGTGCGTCACTCCACCACCACTTATGTTACCCAAGTGGAGATTAACAAGCTAGGTGAAGAGAAAAGAAGGAGGGGGCTATGGAGGAATTTTTACATGTAATTTCTATTTTGAATTAATTATTACATATTTTTTAGGTACAAAAACAGTACATCACGTATTTTTGAATTAATTATTACATATTTTTTTTTGTACAACACAGCTTAATAACAAAAATTATGTATTTTAACTTGATTGAATGACCCAAGGATGGACAATGTGACCATATGGTTAGATTTTATTTTTAATTGTTAGATTTTTGAAGATCTCTATTGGCAATTTACTTTAAAGTCTAAGAGTAGTTGAATATAATTAGTAAATTAATTATAATTTTTATGTGATTCTACAGTAATTTTTATGTGATTCTACAGTAATTTTATGTGAGAAAGTAGTCCTAATCATGGAGAATCTATGAAAAACAAATTGGTTTAATTTGAGTAAGAAAAGATCTATTTTCATCCATTTTATGTGAAAATAGCTCTACTTCAATAGTTTCTTCCCTCCTGAACCCAAGCCTAACTAGGATTTGGAACCTAGGTTAGGTAATGTACCAAGCTTAGGTGACGGTGGCCATACATGTCTCCACGTATCTGACATGTCACCTACACATGCATGCATTCCACCTCAATGTGACATCTCAACATGCCACCTCACTATGCCACCTTATCAATAGTGTCTATCACTAAGAGAAATACTTTGGATGCATTGGCTACTTATTCGTGCTATTATGGCGGCCATGTGTAGACCCCACATGGTAGGCAAGATGAGAGCTCTCTCTCGCATTATTTGCATAGCACAAGACACTCTTAAAGATGGTCCCATGAGAAGGCAAAGTCTAGATGTGGATGATACTGGGATATTGTGGGCTTCTAGTGGTCGTGCTCTTAGGTGTTAATCGTTTAATTAATGATAGCACCAAGGCATGTTACATGGGTAAATCTTATAAGGCCTAAGCATTCAATGCATGTTTTACCTATGACACATGATGCTAGTGCCATGTTTGCAATTGATTGTGATGAGCTTATAAATTTATTGACCATGAATGATGTATTTTCTCTCATCGCCTAGGTGTGGCAATGAGGAGCAAGTGAACTACTATTTGTTGAGATGATCTATGCCAAAGAGCACTCTCAACAACGATGCCATGGATGGTCATAGGCTTCAGTTTGATGAACATAGCATGGTTACAACATTTTAATAGGTTTACAGGCGTGGGAGAAACATTCAATTCGAGTAGTACAAGGCTGATCATGAGGCCTACATCTTCTCTCATCTTGTGAGATTGCAATTAAGCTTCAAATCAAACTCAGAGCCGCAAAAGCAGTGCACTCAACCTCTCTAGCACCTTTATGTAGATGAGCATGAGAGCACAATAGATATTTTGTGAGCTACAAAGGAGGGTGTGGATGATTAGTTTGGTTGTACTTTGGAGTTTTATTATCATATTATTATGTCTCACTTTTCTCAATATATTTCTTTTTCTCTATTTGATTGTTAAGTTTTTTGGTTTGGCCCACACATTACAATCAAATGTGTTCCGATGGTGAACGAACTTTGCAAGAGTGAGGGTGGGTTCCACATATAAACACTTGCAAAGTTTGGTCACAATAAGAGTCCATTTGGTTTGCAATGTGCATTACATTTACCTAGTTTCCAATGTGTTATGACCTTAGAGAGCCCCCTCAAAATCGGGACTTTGGCCCACACTTTGCACATTTAATGTGCTCCGATGGTGACTAAACTTTGCAAGAGTGAGGGTGGGGTCTACATATACACACTTGTAAAGTTGGGTCACCATCTAAGAACATTTGGTTGTAATATGCAAATCATTTTTTCGGTTCTCAATGTCTCATGGCCTTAGACAACCCCCTCAAAATTGGACCTCTTGGCTCGCACATTGCAGCCAAATATCCTCCGATGTAGTAACCAACCTTTGCAAGAGTGAGGGTGGTATGCACATATACACACTTGCAAAGTTTGTTCACCATATCCGAGTATATTTGGTTGCAATGTGCATGCAAGATGCATTGTTTTCAATGTGTTGTGGCCTTAGAAAGCCCCCTCGAAAAAATTGGGCCTTTCGCTTGCACATTACAATTAAATGTTCTCTGATGGAGACCAAACTTTGCAAAACTGAGGGTGGAGTTATACACACTTATATAGTTTGGTCATCATCAATTACAATGTGCATGCCAGACTCTTAGTTTTTAATATGTTGTGGCCTTAGAGAGCCTACTCGAAATTTGGCCTTTGGTCCACACCACATTGCAACCAAATGAACTTGATTGGTGACCTGAGGTCCAAATATACACACTTACAAAGTTAGGTGACCAAAACATTTAAGTGTGTATATGAGGTCCACATACACATACAAAGTTTGGTCACCACACTAGAGCACATTTGGTTACAATGTGTGACCCATTTTCATGGTTTTCAATGCGTCATCATTGTCTTAGAAAGCCCCCTCGAAATTGGGCCTTTGGCTCGCACATTGCAATCAAATATGCTCTGATGGTGACCAAACTTTACAAGAGTGAGGATGGGGTCCACATATACACACAAGAATCACCATCGACGTACATTTGGTTGTAATGTACATTCCAGATGCTTAGTTTTTAATGTGTCGTGTGGCCTTAGAGAGCCCTCTTGAAATTGGGACTTTAGACGAAATGTCCTCCAATGGTGACAAAACTTTGCAAGAGTGAGGATGGTGTCCACATATATACACTTGCAAAGTTTGGTCACCATCTTGGTTATAATGTACACACCGGATGCTTAGTTTTCAATGTGTCGTGGCCTTAGAGAGCCCACTTGAATTTAGGCCTTTCGTCTGCACATTGCAACCAAATGCACCGTGATGGTGTCCAAAATTTTAAAGTGTGTATATGAGGTCCATATATACACACTTGAAAAGTTTGGTCACCATCAGAGCTTGGTTGCAATGTGCAACCCATTTGCCTGGTTTTCAATGTGTCATGGCCTTAGAGAACGGCCTTAGAGAGCCCCCTCGAAATTGGGCCTTTGGCTTGCATATTATAATTAAATGTCCTCCGATGGTGACCAAAATTTACAAGAGTGAGGGTGGGATCCATATATACACACTTATATGAACTAAATGCAACCTATTTCTTAGAATTATTTAAAAATATCAGTGCAACATTATTGAAAATTTTGGGATGTAGTGTGCTAGTAATTTGCCACAAGAATCACATATGCACTAAAATGTCCTTAATTGAGCCAAAGCGAAGCATTATAATATGTGCATGCAATTTTGAATAGGAGAAGGAAAGAGTGTTAAACGTTGTTCATAAATGATTTCAATAGAGCTTGATCCTTGAGAATAAGAGTGATTGGTATATTCGCCCTTCACATTTGACAAAAATGTGTGAACATTACACATTTTTACCAAATTAAGCTTGATTCTAGAAGAGGAAATGCTAGTTTTATAAATTGTTAATTGACAAATGTCCAAAAGTTAATGGCGAAAGAAATAATCATATAAAAGTCCTATAAAAAACAAGAAAGAATCTTGTAAAAAGAAGATGGCCCAAGAAGAATCCTGTCAAAATTCACCATGTTAGAAATTTAAAAGATTTTCTTCTTGTTTTGAGCAATCAATATAGTTTTTTTGGAGGTATGAGATTCTCATGATGCATTCATTCAAAGCATAACCTGGACATGTATATTTTATCTTTATAAATTTAGTGTGCACTATACAACAAGACTTTTAAATTTTATTTACTCTATTTCTCTTATCGTTTATAACATAAATGCACCTTTTGTTTGAAACATTCTTGATTGAAACAATGAAAACTTCTTTTGTTCCCTAAAGGTTTTTGTTTATTATCCCTTCGCAAAGCTACAAAAAGGTTTTTGTTTATCATCCCTTTGCAACGCTACAAAAAGACAAGCATGTATAATCAATGTGTCAAGGCATAATTAAGCTAGCTCACAAAATAGAAACTCTAAGAGTATACATAATTTAGCACTAATAAATTCACCCAAATTAAAACATCAAAGCCCTTAAGTTACTTATTTTTTCTTTGTGATGGTTTTATCTACATTATGCACATGTGGGGAATCCCTTCTACATCCAAATATTAAAAGAAGGTTCAAATTTGAATTAAACATTAGAAGAAGATTTATTTCATCCCAAAATGTCATCATGACACCATGCATTGTCACATGAAATAAAACAACAGAAAGCAATATGAAGGAATAGTACATAGTTGAAAATAAGGCCCAACGTACTAAGGCATCTGAACACAAAGAAATCATTGAGCATTATCAAGGAATCATGAAAGATATACCATGTTAGAATATCATGAGCTTGATGTTGAAAACCGTTGACTAATACTCAAAAGTTATAAGTATCCCCACCATATTATTATCTTGAGACATGACAACCTAGAGTTATATTTAACGAGTATAATGATGACAAGTGTGACATATTTGCATTAACAATAACAAATATAATCAATTTGTTCTCACATGCTGATCTCATAAAATTTTAACACGTGGATTAGTGAAACCTTGCGTAACTACGATGGATAACTTCATATCTTTTCTCGTGAAAGAGTTTAGTCATTATATCATTGCTAAAAGTTTTTGGGCCATTAATTAATTTGGAGGGGTGGTATTATAACCTAAGGTAGGTTTTGATATTTATAAGGTTTATTTTTCTCTAATGTGTAAGTGACGCTGAAGGCGGTGACGATTTGTCTAGAAGCATCCGCATTCTGGAGACTTCGGATGGAGGCTATGAAAGCCTAGTGTATCTCATTTTCAGACTGGACGCTAGCCCCGTGCACACGAGAGGGAGAAAGAGAGAGGGATCGATGGGGCAGAGAGAGGGAGGGAGGGATGTGGTTACGAACGAGAGAGAGAGGATGTTACGCTTCGAACCTGCTCTACTTCGAACCTGAAAGGAAAATTGTTTTTTTTTTTAACATTGCCAAGATTTAAACCTTAGCACTATTTCATTAATTAGTGCACACTTGCAATACTAATTTATGAAATAAGCAATACTACTGAAATAGGGGCACACAGTGAGTGCAAAAAGAAATTCCATTAATTAGTTAGTCAATGTGTTTTGTTTAACCTTTGAAAGAAAGTTAATTAAGTTTTTTCAACCATTGTTGAAGAGAAACGAAACGATGCTTGAGTTGTCCTGATCATTATCATCGTGGTAGTCATCATTATCCATCATCATGGTGCTCGGCCCTTTCAAACACTCATATCCACGTCGTATGATGTGATCTGTGTGATGCCCAACGAGAAGGAGAAAGAGGGTGCTACAACCAGATGATCGGACTTAGCTACTTCAGAAAGGAACACAAAGAGTGAAGTCTCAATTTGTAATGAAGAGAGATAAATAATCAGTGGGTGCACCAACAGACAAAGAGGCAAATTCTTTTTCTACAAACTTCAATAGGGGGGATCATGCATATTTTACTCCATAAGAACTTTTGTCATGTTTGTCATGTTCGTAAAAACAATCTTGTGGAAGTAAATCTTTCAAAACTACAGTCATTCAAGAACTGTTAATTTTTTAAGTTGGTACAATCATTTGTTAGTCAATAACCTTGCAAGGTATAGTTCAAAAAGCGCACCTCCACTACTATCACGCAAGGTGCTTGGTATCATTTCCCTCCACTAGGGACCCTTGCAATGATATCTTAGGAGAACTTCTATATCTTTCATTCACTTTAGTTACGTTCACAATGTGGGGTTTTGAGTTTCCGTGTGCCATGAATCGTCTCATGTAACGCGTATATAAGGGGGAGAGAGAGACGGGAGAGGGCCTCAGAGACACGGGATAATGGGGCTCATTTGCTTCGCTGTCTTGTTGGCAACTGTGGTTTTACCATTGATATCGGCTGATACGTCCCCTCCTCCCCCTTCTCCACCACCACCTTCGTTGCCACCCCCGCCACCTTCGTCTCCGCCACCACCGCCACCTCCCCATCACGGACATCGACATAAACCTCATCCACCACCACCACCTTCGTCTCCACCTCCACTCTCTCCGCCACCACCACCTTCTTCTCCACCCCCTCCGTCTTCATCGCCGCCACCTCCTCCCCTTACTCCACCACCACCTTCGTCTCCACCTCCACTCTCTCCGCCACCACCACCTTCGTCTCCACCCCCACACCCTTCGCCGCCGCCACCACCACCACCACCCCCTCCCCCTCCCCCACCCCCTTCACCCCCACCCCCTTCGCTACCACCTCCTCCCCATACTCCACCACCACCTCCACGTAAACCTCGTCCGTCACCCCCTCCCCCACCCCCTTCACCCCCACCCCCTTCGCTACCACCTCCTCCCCATACTCCACCACCACCTCCACGTAAACCTCGTCCGTCACCCCCTCCCCCTCCCCCTTCACCCCGACCCCCTCCACCACATCGACGCCCTTCCCCTTCTCCACCACCACCTTCACCCCCTCCAGCACCCCATCGCGGAAAGCCATCCGCACCCCCTCCGCCACCACCACCACCCCATCGCGGAAGGCCACCTCAAAGTCCTCCCCGTTCTCCACCACCACCTTCATCCGTACCCCGACCCCCACCCCCTCCGCCACCACCACCCCATCGCGGAAAGCCACCTCAAAGTCCTCCCCGTTCTCCACCACCACCTTCATCCGCACCCCCATCCCCTACGCCACGACCACCACCCCATCACCGAAATCCTTCCTCGCCACCACTTTCACCTCGACCCCTTAGGCCACCACCGCCTCCTCCCCACGGAAAGTCACATAGATCTCCAGTCCCTTCGCCACCTCCACCACCGCCCAAAAACAGACATCTGAAATCGCCTTCTCCACCAACCCGCGCGCCCTCACCACCTCCTCCCCCCCATGGAAAGTCACATAGATCTCCACCCCCTTTGTCACCACCACCACCGCCGAAACATAGTCATCTGAAATCGCCTCCCCCTGCGCCCCACAAATCTCCTCCTCTTCTTCCCCATCCACCACCTCCTAGATCTCTGATTAAATCAAGATCCCCGCCACCTTTTCCCAAGATAGCATCCGTTCCACCACCGCCTTCTCCTCCGAACAAACCCCCCTCTCCACCTCCACGCAAAACACCACCGCCGCGACGTATCGCGCCTTCACCACCTCCAACCAGACACCCCCCTCCGCCTTCCTCCATTCACACACATTACACATCACCATCCTCCAGCCCCGCCTAAGTTCTTGCCGACGCCACGTACATCTCCTCACCATCCGAAGCGGCCACCGCCTCCACCGCCTCCACGTCCTTTCAAACCAAAACAGAAGCATAGGCCTCCCACTCCGCGTTTTCTCTCAGCGCGCGCATATACTTAAAACCAGATTCGTATTATATTATATATTTATAGAACACCATCGGTAAAATAACAGAACCTTTTCAGCATATTACCATTCTGTATCTTATCGTGGCTTTTGGAAGTTGTGTCTTCTACCTAGATTGCCAAGATATAACTTTATCTTGAAACAAATAATTTTTTTCTCTAGCTGGCCTCAACTTTTTAGAGAGAAGGTTAATTTTCCATTTATAACCAAACTGCAACAACCCTCTAGCCAATTTGATAGAGATTCTAATAGGGGCGGATAACGAGCGAAAAATGCTTATTCATTAATTAATAAGGAGTACTCGATTTATTAATAAGGGCTACTTGGGATAAGGAGTACTCGATTAATTAATATGACATCAATGAAATGAAACGATGAGCAGTTATATGTGAGCGTGTGCGTCTCTTGTCTCTGTGTATGCGTGCATCTCTGTGTCTCTGTGTGTATTCGCTGCATAGCAGCCCCAATGTATATTCAACATGGTATCATCGAGGGGGTTCGATCATGGAGGGAGATAGCCCCTACGCCCTGCGACTAGCAAAGGATTTTTATTATGCTGGCTGGCAGCCTTCTTGCGCTGGCAGTACGCTTAATTTTCTTCCATAATTCAATACCACAGTACGCTTAATCCACCTTCGAGTTCTTTCGTATAATTAATCACCGCTCAATTTCTTTTAAAAATACGGTGGATATTGCCATATTTAATCTGTCATAGTCATGTTTGTGCAGTACGTTTCACACGATTATTATTAATAATCTTGTCCTCACTTAGATTGCCTCACATTGTTTTATGAATATACGGTTTATTTCATCGTATTACTCATAATAATAATGTATTGCGACTGGTCTCGCATTGCTTCTTTGATAGAGATAATTATGCTGATAAACATGATGAAGTATGCTATTTGAAATTAGATGGACTTTGCAATGCCATTGCGTCACACAATACCGGATGGAGATTAATCATGCTAATGAATGAGATTACGGTGATGTACACGATTAATTAATTATGTTTCTTTGCGCTAGATTGGAGAGTTAGCTAGTTTGGCGGTGGGCTCGGCGGTTGGGCTCGATGCGATCTTTGCGGGGTAAGCATGAATATAACGGAATGCTAGCAAGCTCAGAGAGGCCGCACAAATTTTAGGAATCTGAATCCATAGGATTTTTCCGTATTGAAAACAAAAAATATTGTTGGAGGTAAATCCCTCATTAGTGCAGTCATTTGGGAGCTAGAATATAAAGACATTCCAATTGATATCGAAGTTGATGATAGTGACAATGAGGAGAACATCCACAAGCTAGAATATATTCCTTTATTACAGAAAAAAAAGATTGGTATTGTAATCACTTGAAATATCAATAAATGACATTTTTATTATGGTTTTTTCAAATGTGAATCCATAGGAATTTTTGTCATTAAAAATAAAAAATATCTATGGTTTTCTTTTTGTCGTCCTCTTTTTAAAAGTAGAGTTATAATTTTATCCGAATAGTAGAGTGAATAGTAAGGTTGTTTTCTCTTGCACAAATTAATGGTGAGTTTTTCTCTACAAACATTGATCTTCCATGAGGTTATCTATATCTAAATGATATTTACACAAACTATGCAACAATCATGGAAAAAGACAAATCTTTTCCTTCTTCTCTTAATCTTGCTCAATAAAGAAAGTATAAATTAGCAAGAGGAGGAGGAGAGGAAAATTGTAATTCTAACATCAAAAATCGTGATACCAAAGAATGATATTTAGGCCATTTACCATATAAATTTCTTTATTATGGGCAATTCTTTTAGCAAGTTGGTGTTCAAGAAGCTGATGAGCATGTGGTGGGAAATTGGCTAGGAACATGCTGGATTTTTGGATAAGCAAGATTCAAGTTGTGGTTAAGTATGTCGTTGGGCAAGTAGTGGGCTAGTGGATGGGCAAGTGGTTGGGGGAAGGGTAGGTGGTATGGTGTGGCATAAAGTAGATTATTTCTTAGGGAAGTCACTCTTTAAAAAGTTTTATAGGAAGTGCATGTATTTAAAATAGCTTTATATTTGTAATTTTAATATAATTTTTTACCCTTATTGGGTAAATTCCTATCAAGAGACCTAGGTCTTTGGCAAGATTTAAGAAAGTGGATAAATGCAAAATTTTGACCAAATGTGACAGACACGGAGTACGAAGAGCACGCTGCTAGTGAAAATCCTAGTTTCATCTTTAAAAGCGTACGTGTCTCAACAAGTTTGGCAAGTACTTTTGAGGGTGAGGAGATTAACACCACCTTGCCATTGAAACTGAAAGAAAAAACATCTACAACAGTCCTAGAATGGGGGGAATCGGCATGTGGGTGATTCACTCTTAGAAAACTTATGATATTATGTGAGTGTATAAGAGGGGGGTTTTTTGAAATGAGGCATAAGATTATAAGGTAGGGGTAAGGCCATGTATTTAGGTGAATACTAAATCTTAAATTTAAGTTAGGGGGAGGGGACCTTGATAGTACTTACTTTCATGGTGCATGTATCATAATGATCTAATGATATCAAGAAATGATCCACATGCTTCAATAATGATTCAAGTAGGTTGTGGTGATTTACAGTGATGATTTCCTAGTACTTAACATCTATTTCTTGGTAACATGCATGAAGTAGATATATAAGAAAGGGGGGTGACATAGTAATTTTTAAAGGTATCCTTATTATAAGCTTAAATAGGGGGTGTTATCATCTTATGAGCATCATATATAGAGGGTTGTCTTAAGGTTCATGCACACACAGGTGACGTCTCCCTTTATTGTGAATGAATCCCCCGGGAATTGGCATCACCATAGCCACAAAAGAACAATGGGAGAAATGGGGATCACCAAATTTGGCTTTCACTTTCCTAAAAATCAAGCTGGTTGTGATGGAAATCTCACTATGCCCATTGGTGTGGTTAGGATCAACAACTTGAGCTCATGTGAACTTACCTTTGATCACATCTTTGCTATCATGGACCTAAATAACCTATGACATATGATGGGATATTGGGAAGGCCATTTGTGAGATAGCTTAGAATGGTCCATGAGTGGGGAAGTGACCACGTCTGCCTATCTGTGCAAAAAGAGGTCATCAAGTGAAGGTCAACCTTAGAAATTGGAGTTAATCCTGTGACAAAAGATCCTATTGAGGACGCACACTCTGTCACCATCCTGACACTATTGAGGACGTAGACTCTGTCACTACTACAGAAAGGATTGTCGAGGATGAAGCTTGGAGTGTTTGCCTTTATGAAAATGTCTGAACAAATGATATATCATATGTTGAACTAAACTTTGATGCAAATGGCTTTCTCGAACCTGGAGACGATAATAATTGGCTACAATGATTGATAGAATACCTAAAATAGGAGGTTCTCATTTTTGTAACGATGATGGAATGGAAATAGCTCCCATCATGAGACGATGGATGCTATTTTGGATCTAGAGACCCCTAGTAGACTATACCAAGAATTGAGTCTAAGGAATAGAGAGCTTGAAGCCTCCTTAAAAAGACCACAAGACACCTTAGTGGAGCTCCAGTCATCTATCAATCACAACTTGAAAAGTCACACATAATTCACGTAATTGAGGTTGACCTTGCAAAAGACTCAAGGAAGAAGAAGGTCAAACCCATCAAAATTTTGGCGAAGGAACCCTGAGTGATCGAAACTGACCATGAGTGGCTCTATTACTTAAGAGCCATTGTTAACACCCACGAAATGCTTAATCAAACCTAGGAACTCAATAGGGAGGGGAAAAACTCACCTGACTGAAATCCTTTCCCAATCAACCCAAATTCAAGAACCGATGAAACTTAGTCATTCGGCTAGGTGAAAATGGAACAAAGAATTGGCAATGAAGGACCAAGAAGCCAAGGCTAAGATGAAAGATTTAACAAAAGTGGAAGGCAAAGGAAACACTAAACTAATGTCTGAGCATTTTCACAACTATATTAAAAGTCAGGCGAAATGGTCCCGTGGTGATAACCTAGTGGGTAGAGGTCTTTGAAGGATCTGCAGATATTAAGGAGGTGGACCTAGCCCCTAAGGAGGAGGAAGACTTATTTTTTCTCCTCAAAGAGTTTTGCGATGTGTTTGCATGGTACTATACTAAAATTAAATGTGTGCATCCTTTAATTGTTATGTACACAATTACCATAGTGGTTGAATCAAGGCCAATCAATCAAGGGCCATGTGAAATGAACCCAAAATATGCATAGCTTATCAAAGAGGAAATTCAAAAACTCTTGGATATAGATTCGTCTATGAGATCGACCATACAGAGTGGGTGTCTCCAATTGTGGTGGTGACGAAGAAAAACAAAAACCTTAGGGTTTTCATTGATCTTAAAAAAGTAAAATGCTACCATAGGAAAGGATAGCTTTCCACTTCCTTTCACAGAGCATGTACTCAAGAGAGTAATAGACAAGGAAGCTTATAGTTTTCTCAACATATTATTAGGATATAATCAAGTCATGATTGATCCTAAGTTCCAACATAAGACAACCTTTGCTACTCAATGGGACATTTTTTCTTATAAAGTCATTCTCGTTAGACTCACTAGCGCTACGATCACGTTCAAAAGATTGATGAGTACAACCTTCAAAGAACTCCTTGGAAAATGTTTGGAGGTATTCATGGATGATATGTGTGTGAATTCCTCTCGAAAAGAACACCTAGACTATCTGGGAAAAATATTTGAACTATGCAAGTGGGATCACATATCTCTAAACCCAAAGAAGTGATAGTTCATGGTGCGCCATGGAGTAATTCTTGGACACATCATTTCCAAGAATGGTATATCCATCAATGAGAGTAAAGGCAATGTTATCATACAACATCCACGTTTGCTGAACTTCAAGGGTGTCCAAAGGCTCATGGGACATTGTGGATATTACCAAAGATTTATCTTCATATTCACATACCTTGCATGACCATTGTACACATTGCTCATTTTCTTTGAATAGATTAAATAATGCGAGGAGGAATTGCTCATTGTCTTTGAATAGAGTGAAGAATGCGAGGAGGCATTCTAAAAGTTGAAAACTTGGGGGGCCGACATAAAAATATTTAAGGATAGCACATGAATTCAAATGAAGGGATTTTAATTCAAAATTTTAAGTTAAATTTATAGAAATACAGTTATAGAAGGGGTTTTTAAATCAATTTTGAAAAAAATATGTAAGTCTATAAAGAAAAAGGGGTCATTTTATTCATGAAAAATTTATAGATAAGGGGTTTTTAAAATACCCCTTAAACGTACGCGATACATAGGGTTTCTTAGTAGTGCACCCCCCGAGATTGAAAACGATTGTCTTTAGCTTCAATCCTTCGACCACCAAGTTGGGAGGTGGTTTTTCATGTGCACATCGACACTTATGCTTTTGCCATTGGCTGTATCTTAGCGTAACTAGGGGAAAACAACATGGAATTTCCTGTGTGCTATGCAAGCAGGCAACTCAATGATGTCTAGAAAAACTCCACAACCACCAAAAGGGAAGGATTGGCCATGATATATGCAGTGAAGAATTGAGACATTACCTTCTCACCAATAAGTTTGGGTATTTTATTGGACCATCAAGCACTTCTATATTTAGTGCTACTGGAAGAATCACTCCGATGGTTGTTAATTCTAATGGAATTTTAATTTAGAGTGATAGTTAGGAAAGACTCCCATCATTTTCAAGCTGATCATTTGTCCATAAATCTAAATGGAGAACTTTCCATAGGAGTGGAGGATGACTTGCCTGATGCATGCCTATTTCACTTAAACATGGGTACTATATTGGAGCCATGAAATAGCTCATTTCTTGTCCACTGGTTTTTTACAAATGGATGATGACATCAAACCTGATTGAGCTTGTAAGTTAATCAAGGCAGCATCTGTTGAGATCTGTGGTGCATTGAGTATAAGATAGAGACAAGATATGAGTCTAAGAGGAAGAATCATGAGGAGTGAGCCACATTAACTAGGCCACTTTATCCCACATAAGCTAGCAAAGAAAGTTGTACCTTCCTCATATAAAAGGGGGACATTTTCAAGCAATGCAATATGGAGCACATTCCTGAAGTTTCGTTAATGAGTGGTGCAAGTTAATCTATCTTGCAACGTAATTAACTTGATTCTAGCTAATTACAACTATCTTTATGGCCACCTCCTTCACTGCCTCCACATCCTTTTAAACCAAAAAAGAAACATAGGCCTCCCACTCTGTAATGATGTGTTTTCTCTCGGCGCATGCAAATACTTAAAACTAGACTCATCTTATATTATATATTTATAGAACATGGATACATGCACCTACTAAGGCTCTTCGATAAGTGGTAAATAGCAGAACCTTTCCAGCATATTACCGTTATGATTTATCTATCTTATCGTGGCTTTTGGAACTTGTCTTTTGCCTAGATTGCTACAAACACAAAACATGATGCTAGAACCTTTTCTTGAAACAAATAATTTTTTCTCTAGTTGGCCCCAACTTGATAGAGAGAAGGTTAATTTTCCATTTATAACCAAACTTAAACAACCCTCTAGCCAATTTGATAGAGACTCTAGCAAGGTTGTTTTCCCTTGCACAAATTAATGGTGAGTTTTTCTCTACAAACATTGATCTTCCTGAGGTTATCTATATCTAAATAATATTCACACAAACTCTGTAACAATCATGGAAAAAGACAAATCTTTCCCTTCTCTTACACTTGCTCAGTAAAGAAAGTATAAATTAGCAAGAGAAGGAGGGGAGAAAAATTGTAATTCTAACATCAAAAATTGTAATATCAAAGAATGATATTTAGGCCATTTACCATATAAATTTCTTTAATATGGGCAATTCTTTTAGCAAGTTAGTGTTCAAGAAGCTGATGAGTATGTGGTGGGAAATTGTCTAGGAACGTGCTAGATTTTTGGATAAGCAAGTGGTAAAGTATGTCATTGGGCAAGTAGTGGGCTAGTGGATGGGCAAGTGGCTGGGGAAAGGGTAGGTGGTATGGTGTGGCACAAATTAGGTTATTTCTTAGGGAAGTCACTCTTTAAAAAGTTGTATAGGAAGTGCATGTATTTAAAATAGCTTTATATTTCAAGATTTGTAATTTAATACAATTTTTAACCCTTATTGGGTGAATTCCTATCAAGAGACCTGGGTCTTTGGCAAGATATAAGAGAGTGGATAAATGTAAAATTTCGACCAAAACCCTATAGACGCTGCTAGTGAAAATCCTAGAATCATGTTTAAAATGGTACGTGTCTCAACAAGTTTGGCATGTACTTTGAGGGCAAGGAGATTAATGCCACCTTGCCATTGAAACTGAAAGGAAAAGAATCTACAATAATCCTAGAATGGGGGGAATTGGCATCACCATAGCCATAAAAGAACAATGGGAATTGGCATCACCATAGCCATAAAAGAACAATGGGAGAAATGGGGATCACCAAATTTGGCTTCCACTTTTCTAAAAATCAAGCTGGCTATGATGGAAATCTCACCATGCCCATTTGTGGGGTTAGGATCAAGAACTTGAGCTCATGTGAACTTACCTTTGATCACATCTTTGCTATCATAGAGTTAAAAAACCTACATTGGGAAGGGCATTTGTGAGATAGCTAGTCCACGATCAGGGAAGTGACCACGTCTATCTGTGTAAAAAAGAGGTCATTATGAAGGTCATCCTTAGAAAATAGAGTCAATCCTATGATAGAAGATCATATTGAGGATGCACACTCTATCACCATCCTGACACTATTGAGGATGCAGACTTTGTCACTACAAAAAGGAATGTCGAGGATGAAGCTAGGAGTGTTTGCCTTTTTGAAAAACTCCAAACAAATGATTTTGTCATATGTTGAACTAAATTTTGATGCAAATGGCTTTCTCAAACTTGGAGATGATAAGAATTGGCTACACATCCTAGAAAATGATTGATACAGTACCCAAAATTGGAGGTTCTCATCTCGGGGGCTTCATCTAAAAATATGTAAGTACAAAACATGAGTTTAAATGAAGGGGTTTTTTAATTCAAAATTTTAAGGTGAATTTACAGAAATACATTTACAAAAGGTTTTTTTAAAATCAATTTTGAAAAAAAAACTCGTAAGTCCATAAAGAAAAAGTGGTCATTTTATTCATGAAAAATTCACAAGTAACGGGTTTTTTAAGTACCCCTTGTGATACATAGGGTTTCTTAGTAGTGCACCCCCCTCAAGTTCTCTTTTTTGTAATGATTATGGAATGGAAATATATTCCATCATGTTGTGGATATTATCGAAGATTTATCTTCATGTACAAATACCTTGCACGACCACTGTACATATTGCTCATTGTCTTTGAATAGATTGAAGAATGTGAGGAGGCATTCTAAAGTTGAAAACAACATTGTCTTCAGCTCTAATCCTCAGATCACCAAGATGAGAGGTGGTTTTTCATGTGCACATTGACACACATGATTTTGCCATTGGTGGCTATATCTTAGTGCAACTAGGGGAAAACAACATGGATTTTCCTGTGTGGTATGCCAATATGAAGCTTAATGATGTCAAGAAAAACTACACAACCACCAAAAGGGAAGGATTGGCCATGATATATGCAGTGAAGAAGTTTAGACATTACCTTCTCTCCAATAAGTTTGTGAATTTTGTTGACCATCAAGCGCTTCTATATTTGTGTATTTTGTTAACCATCAAGCGCTTCTATATTTGGTGCTACTAGAAGAAGCACTCTGTGAGGTCCCTATCCCCACCGCGCAACAAATTCAAGGGTGCTAGCAGTGGAAGTAGCACTTCGGGGCCTTGCCCACGGATATCCAAACAAGAGACTAATCCATCGGTTCAACCCGAAAAAACTTCCCTTGCCCGAAAAGCACGGGCGATTCCTCCAGGGTAACTTTTCTCTAACGTAGTCAAAAGCCTTAACTAACTGAACTGATCTGACCGAACCCGTACGTCCCATAGTCAGATCAGGGAAAAGATTGTACTTGTATCATAGAGATCAACGCTTTTTTCCTCATTGAGAGGCACAGTCATTGATTCTTTTCCATAGAACAATTTTTGTCCGGGATTTACTTCATCTATCGAACCAGAACAGAATTGAGTCTCAATTTAGGGATCCATCAGTCCAGCCTAATCCCATCTAGTCCCATGGGTTAGCCAACTGCCCAACCACTGTAGTGAGTGATGGGATCCAATTAAGAATTTGGTTAGGTTGTCTCGGCGGGTACCAGGGAAAAGAGTTCCCAGGCCCCCTAGCCAGATATTCATGTAGACTTAAAACTAGTCACACCACTTACACACCCAATATGAAATTGCCTTTTTCACAGATTCAACAGTCTTTAAAACAATCATTTAATGAAACCATGGTGTCACTGATCATAATCCTCTAATTATCCAGTTGAATCCTTATTTTCAGTTGAATCCTCTAATTATCCAGTTGAATCCTTATTTCCAAACATTCCTTCATCGGTGTACCTATGGCATCATTGGCAACCGGAACGCTCACCCCTTGTCCACTCAGGGGCCTTTTTGATAGTTCCTAGCTAATAGTAACCAGCAAGTATTCACTTTAACAAAAATGGAGTCTCCGGTGAAGATCAACAAGATCAACCAACAGATCCATATAAAAGAGCCATGGACTCATCCGTTGAGGACCAGCAAGGTCAATCAACCAGATCCATGCTTGAATTCAAAAAACAACTCTTACTCCTTGTTCCAATATCTTTCCCGACGTATGTGTGGGTATCTTCGGTGACCTAGAGCCCGAGCACCGTATGGTTAGCACCCTCTAGGATCCTTTGTAGGTCACCTAGCGCTTCACTCATAGCCCGCTTCCTTGGTCCCTCATCCACTGTACTGGAAGCTCACCATTTAAATCAAACTGAGGTTGGTCAAGACCACGGCCGACCTTGCTACGCGACACGTCCTCCGTTGACTCTCCGTTAGCAATTATAACTTTAACAGATAGGTCTCCACGACCTCATTCACAAGACGGTCAAAATGCTTCCCCGGTATTCGTGACATAAAACAGTCATTTAAAAATAGATTTCACATATAAATACAGTTCCAACAATATTTCCATCTTTTCTCATCACTCACATCCTTTCACATTAGTCCCCATCTTTTCTCATCTTCCCACATTTTTTTTTGTTATCGATCCCTATCACATCACATTAGTCCCACATCAAATCACATCCAATCGCATCATCCACACATCAATCCACATCATTTTTGTCCGGGATTTACTTCATCTATCGAACTAGAACAGAATTCAGTCTCAATTTAGGGATCCATCAGTCTAGCCTACAGACCCATGGGTTAGCCAACCGCCCAACCACTGTAGTGATGGGATCCAATTAAGAATTTGGTTAGGTTTCCCGGGTACCAGGGAAAAGAGTTCCCAGGCCCCCTAGCCAGATATTCATGCAAACTTAAAAATAGTCACACCACTTACACACCCAATATGAAATTGCCCTTTTCACACATTCAACAGTCTTTAAAACAATCATTTAATGAAACCATGGTGTCACTCATTATAATCCTCTAGTTATCCAGTTGAATCCTTATTTCCAAACATTCCTTCATCAGTGTACCTATGGCATCATTGGCAACTAGAACGCTCACCCCCTGTCCACCCAGGGGCCTTTTCGATAGTTCCTAGCTCATAGTAACCGGCAAGTATACACTTTAACAAAAATGGAGTCTCCATTGAAGATCACCAAGATCAACCAATAGATCCATATAAAAGAGCCATGGACTCATCTGTTGAGGACCAGCAAGGTCAATCAACCAGATCCATGCCCGAATTCAGAAAACAACTCTTACTCCTTGTTTCAATATCTTCCTTACTTTTATCAAATTTTAATTTTATGCATAGAAAGATGCATAAAGAAATTTATTTTTATTTCAAAAGAGTTATTCTCATCAATTTTGATTTTATGCATAGAAAGATGCATAAAGAAATTTATTTTTATTTCAAAAGAGTTATTCTCATCAATTTTGATTTTATGCATAGAAAGATGCAAAAAGAAATTTATTTTTATTTCAAAAGAGTTATTCTCATTAAAATTGAATTTATGCATTATTAGAAAGATGCATAAAAGATTTATTTTTATTTCGAAAGTGTTATTCTCCTTAAAATTGAATTTATGCATAAATAGATGCATAAACGGATTTTTATAAAAGTGTTATTTCCCACTGAAGTTGTTCTTATGCTTAAATAGATGCGTAAAGAATCTTTATATAAAAAATAAGAATCCTCTTACATTCTATAAATAGATGTGATTTGAATGTGACAGATGAGAATGAATAGAGAATGGATGTAATGAGAATAGAAGTGATGAGAATGAGAGGTAAATAGATTTGATGAGATGTGATGTGAATCAGATAAATGTGAATGAATAGATGAGATGTGATGTCATGTGAATCAAGATATAAATGAATGATATAAGATGTGAATGAATGTGTTAGCATGTGAATCGGGATGTGAATGAATGATATAGGATGTGAATCGAGATGTGAATGAATGATAACGGATGTGAATGGATGTGATGTGATGTGAATCAGATAAATGTGAATGAATAGATGAGATGTGATGTCATGTGAATCAGGATGTAAATGAATGATATAGGATGTGAATAAATGTGTTAGCATGCGAATCAGGATATGAATGAATGATAAGGGATGTGATGTCATGTGAATCAGAATGAAAATGAATGATATAGGATGTGAATGAATGTGTTAGCATGTGAATCGGGAGGTGAATGAATGATATAGGATGTGAATGAATGTGTTAGCATGTGAATCGGGATGTGAATGAATGATATAGGATGTGAATGAATGTGATAGCGTGTGAATCGGGATGTGAATGAAAGATAAGGGATGTGAATAGACATGATGTGATGTGAATCGGGATATGTGAATGAACGATAAGGGACATGAATGAATGTGTTAGCTTGTGAATCAGGATGTGAATGAATGATATAGGATGTGAATGAACGTGATAGCATGTGAATCGGGATGTGAATGAATGATACAGGATGTGAATGAATGTGAATCGGGATGTGAATGAATGATAAGGGATGTGAATGGATGTGATGTGATGTGAATCGGGATGTGAGAATGAACGATAATAAGGGACGTGAATGAATGTGTTAGCATGTGAATCGAGATGTGAATGAACGATAATAAGGGACGTGAATGAATGTGTTAGCATGTGAATCGGGATGTGAATGAATGATATAGGAATGTGATAGCATGTGAATCGGGATGTGAATGAATGATAAGGGATGTGAATGGATGTGATGTGATGTGAATCGAGATGTGAATGAATGATATAGGATGTGAATGAATGTGATAGCATGTGAATTGAGATGTGAATAAATGAGATGTGATGTGAAATGGATGTGATAAGATTCGATGTAAATTGGATAAATGTTAATGTATGTGAAGTGATGAGATGTAAACTGGATAAATGTTAATGTATGTGAAGTGATGAGATGTAGGTAGATGCAAGTGGATGAGATCTGATGAGGATAAATGAGGAAATAAGTGATGAGATAGAAAAAGATGTGATTAGATGAGAATGGGAATACTTGAAGCAAGAGAGAGAAGAGATGAAAATATCTCATTGTTTGTGAGTTTAAAACTCAACCACACATGTGAAATAGGCGCCTCCTTCATGAGGGGAATTCCCCACACTGAGGTGTCAAAAATGCATCAATTCTTCTAAATATCTCTTCTTTTTTAACTAATAACCTTGTCCTTAGTCAACTCTTCATCTTATGTGAGCATTTACTCATTTTTGGGATATTTTCTTTTATTCTTCCATTTATCTCCTCCCTACATTTGGATTAATCTAATTGGTCCATAGGAACCTTAATTCAAAAATTTCAGAAAATATGGACCCTTAGGCTAAGGTCCTTTTTACCTGATTTCAATTTATTCCAATTGCACATTGGAAATTTCTTTTTGAATATCTGTTTCAGGGGAAACCATTTTAGACACTAGGAGGATTTTTATATCCAAAAATATCTCAATTTTGAATTACCTCCCTCTAGACTTTTCTCTCTCTAGGCCAAAACAGGGTAAAACACGATCTTTCTTTTATTTCAGAGAGGGGAATAATTATAAGATCAGAAGGGGAGGTTCTTACACCTGCACACCTCGAAAGCGGGAGGGAGGAATCTTATTTCCTACGCCACTTAAAAAACGCGAGATGTCCTTATCTCGCAAAATTAAAGGAGAACTCTTTTCCTTAAGATCCAACTGATTCTTGGGTTCCTTATAGTCTGGTGAACCCAACAGAATCCTAGGATAAAGATCCCTTATATAAAACTCGTCATCAGATAATAATTCACTCAGATTGTTAACATTCAATCCTTATCACAATAATGGTCCATTAGACCGAAATTTCTATCTGAACAGTCCTTCATGGAAATTTTCAATTATACAGATTTTTAATTTGACATCCCTTAACTTGATCCACTCGGTCAAGTGTTAATAGCAGCAATCTGCCAGCACAATCCATTAATCTCACAGTGATTTGCTGAAATCATTAACGTCATTCCTGTTGGAATTAGGGTAGCAGGAAAGCACACAAAGCTTGGAGAAGAAGAAGCAAGAATGCACACAACACACAATGTATTAGATTGTGTCAATGTACAAAAGATAAGTTAGCCCTAGAAGGATGGGCGTATATACAAGCCGGGGGAAAAAACCTCCTAAAGAGGGAAAAAGTGCCCCGGCGGTCCTAAGTGTGTTCACACACATCACTGCCTATATATATATATATATGGCAACAAATCCCCCCTGGGAGTGATGGTGTGAACGAGAGCTGGCACTCATGTATAGGGGAGTGCCATGCCCGAAGTAGATCAGTCCACAAAGGGGAGCAAGCCCAAAGCTTTGCGAAAAGCTTCGAACTTCTCACGAGGAAGCGCCTTTGTGAAAAGATCGGCGAGGTTGTCCTGTGTTGGCACATAGGCCAAGCTGATCTCTCCTGCTGAGAGTCTCTCCCTGACATAGTGATAATGCACCTCAATGTGCTTTGTGCGAGCATGAAAAACTGGGTTTCTCGCAACTGCCAATGCGCTCTGACTGTCAGTGAAGATAGAGGTGGCAGACTCCTATCCAACACCCAAGTCAACCATAAGCTGTCTGAGCCACACACACTCAACCGTAGCTGTGAAAGCTGCCCTGTACTCAGCTTCACAACTAGAAGTGGCCACAGTAGGTTGCTTCTTGCTCAACCAAGATATGCATGAGCTACCGAGCATGAAACAAAAACCACTTGTGGACACTCTTGTGTCATAGCAACCAGCCCAATCTGAGTCCGAAAAAGCATGTAAATCTGGCGGCAACGATCCCCCCTTGGGATAAAACAACCCAAGATGTATGATGCCACTCAAGTAGCGAAAGATGCGTTTAACTGCCTTCCAATGCTGAGACCCTGGGCTATGCATAAACCTGCTCACCTATGAGACTGCAAACTGAATGTCCAGCCTCGTAATGCATACATAAATGAGGCAACCAACAGCTGTCTGATAGAGTGTGACATCAAAGTGATCTCCAGCATCATGAAGACTCAACTTCAAACCTGTCTCCATTGGAGTAGCAATAGGCTTGCAGTCTTCAAGGCCAAATCTCTGCAACAATGTCTCAATATACTTTGTCTGACACAAAGCAATACCTCCATCACACTGCTTAAATTGTATCCCCAAATAATGATGCAAATGCCCCAAATCTGACATCTCAAAAGAGGCATTCAAATCAGCCTTAAAATCAGCAATATGACTCTCATTTTGTCCTGTGAGCAGCATGTCATCGACATAGAGAGCAATGATTAGATGTACACCATCCACACGTTTAACATACAAAGTGCTTTCTGTTGGAGTATTCTGAAACCCATGTGCAGTCAAATATGCATGTATCTTTTCATACCAAGCTCGTGGAGCTTGCTTTAAACCATATAAAACCTTTTTCAACCTGCACACTTTGTTTTCCTGCCCTCTTTGAACAAAACCACGAGGCTGTGATACATACACCTCCTTATGCAAATCTCCATTTAAGAACGCAGTCTTTATGTCCAGCTGATGTACATTCCAACCATTATGAGCTGCCAATGCACAAATGCTACGAATGGTAGTCATACGACAAGTGGGAGCAAAGGTCTCATCAAAATCAATGCCCTTTTCTTGAGCATAACCCTTTGCAACAAGTCTAGCCTTATAGCGATCAACACTGCCATCTGGCTTTCGTTTCAACTTAAAAACCCACTTACATCCAATGGCCTTTTTACCAACAGGCAAATCACACAAAGACCATGTACCATTCTTCATTATAGCATCATATTCACTTTGCATTGCAACCAACCAATTTTTTGATTTTTGTGCCTCATCAAATGAAAGAGGTTCTTCCTCTTCACACATACTAGACACAGCCAAAGCATAACAATCTGATGCATAAGAGGCATGCTGAAAACCTGAACGAGTACGACTAGATATAGGTGCATCAATTTTACTATCACGCAAGGTTTGCACCAGCCATTTAGGCATACCTCTAGCCTGCTCATTTTCAGCCCTATCCTAAGAAATTACATCCTGTAAATCTGTATCAGAAATAGGCTGATCTATGATGTCGTTTGAAATTTGCATAGGCTGAATATTTGCCTCATTAGGACTTACATTTGAATTCCCACCTGTAAACAGAGGCAACAATGTATCAAATACATCCCGTGAGCTCACACCTGTCTCTTTGGTACATGATAACAAAGGCTGCACAGCATCTTCCACAAAAACAACATCTCGACTAATCAAGATACGCTTTGACTGCGGATGATACAATCTGTAACCCTTGCTCTCAGCACTGTAGCCAACAAAAATGCATTTGACAGCCTTATCATCCAATTTTTTGCGTTGTTGCACAGGCACTAAAGCATAGGCCAAGCAACCAAAGACACGCAAGTGACCAATAGAAGGCTTCCTGCCATGCCAAGCCTCGTATGGAGTAATAGACTGCAAGGCCTTAGTGGGACACCTGTTGAGTACATATCAGCACACATGACAGCCTCAAGCCAAAACGCATGTGGCAAAGCTTGACTCTTGACCATACATCGTGCCATCTCCATAAGTGACCTGTTTTTCCTCTCAGCAATACCATTTTGCTGAGGGGTATACGACATTGTACATTCGTGTTTTATCCCACGACTAGCCAGAAATGCATCAAACTCTTTAGACATGTACTCCCCCCCTCGATCAGAACGGAGGGTGCCCACAGTACAATTGGATACATTTTCAACCATAAGAAAAAACTGTTTGAAGTACAAAAACACTTCGGACTTTGCCTTCAGTGGATATACCCATGCATGCCTTAAGTAATCATCAATGAAAGTCACGAAGTACAAGTGTTTACCAAATGACAGAGTTTGCATAGGCCCACATACATCACTATGTACAAGTTGCAATTTGCGAGTGGCCCGCATAGAACCATCCTTTGGAAACGCAGAACGCTGCATTTTGCCCAAAATACAGCCTTTACAAACATGTTTCAATGGTGCCTCAAGAGGGGGCAATGAAGCAACCATATCAAATTTCTGCAAACGCAGCAAACTAGCAAAGTTCAGATGACCAAAATGAGCATGCCATAGTTTTGCATCTGAAACTGCCTTTTCATCTCAGAAACTACATTTGCTGAATCTTCCACACACTTGTCATAAGAATTGAGCCTATACAGCCCATGAAACAAGGTGCAGATGCAATAATCGTATCACCAGAAGTCAAATCATGAACAGTACATCTATCATCCACAAATTTGACTACAAGTCCAAGTCTAGCAAGCGCAGAGACAGACAATAGATTCTTCTTTATCCCTGGCACATACAAAGCATCTGAAAGTGTGAAAGCGCTGCCATTTGTAGCAGTAAGCATAATTTTACCAACGCCCTTCACTGGGTAAGAAGCATTATTGGCACATATGACAGTATTCCCATTAGAGACAGCCTCAAGACAAGTGAACATATCACGATACGAGGTAATGTGCTTTGTAGCACAACTATCAAAATACCATACATTAGAGTCAACAGAAACTGCCAAACATGCATCATGTACAGATGGGTCATACTGGCAATACATGCTAAATGCCCATTCTGTATCCTGCACAAAATTTGCAGAATCTGCATTTGTAGAAGCATCTGCTATTGTGGCTGCATTTGACTCTTTCTTCTTTGCCTCTTTAGCCTTTAGCTTAGGGTAATTCTTAATGATATGATCATTTGCCTTACAATAGTTGCACCTGGTCTTTTTCTTGCCTTTATCAAGAGCCTTCTCAAACTTATTGTTGCTACCTATGGAAGGAGAAGAAGTTGCAGACCTACTAATAGGAGAAGAAACAGTGGAAGGGGCTGCCTTACCACTTCTTCTCTGCTGTTCTGCTGGGCAGCAATAAATGCTTGATCAACTGCACGCTGCCTGGCCTTGTTTTGCCTAGACTGCGCTTCTTGCTGGAGCTTGTTGACTAAAGTATCATACTTGATAGCATCAGGTCTGTCCTCAGCAAGAAGTCTCCACGTGGAAGCAAAAGTCTGATATGTCTCAGGTAAATCATCAAGAACAGTCTGCATAAGAGAATGATCAGGAATAATCTCACCTGTAGAAATTAACTGTTCTTTGAGATCTTTAATCTCAGCAAGAAAAACATTCATATCATCATCTTCCTGCATAATCTTCAATTCTAGCTCTTTACGCAGGTAAGAGATTTTTGCCTCGTTACAACCTGCATACAAACCAGCTAGAATATCCCAAGCCTGTTTTGCTGTTTTAGCTGAACGAATATGTGGGGTGATGTTACGTTTGACAGAAAGTGCAATCAAGGCATGAGCCTGCGCATCTTTACCATCCCAACGAGCTTGTTCAGCAGTGGGTAAAACAACAGCAATAGTAGAGCTGCTAGAACCTGTAACATCCTCAATAGATCCTACATCCAAAGAACCTGGACGTACATCCATACCCTGCACAATGTTCCACACTCCTTTTGCAACCAAAACATGCTGCATCATGTATGCCCAAAGTGGGTAGTTGCTGTCTCCATCCAGTTTGTCTTCAGTAGACAACATGCAAAATACATCATTGTTGTTATCAGCCATGGCCACTGACTGAAACTGATGCAAAAGCTACCTGTAATGAAGCAAAGACTGAAGAGAGAACAACTCGTGCTATGTAGCACGGTCCACAATAGAATACGTATGCCTGTTTTGCAGAAAACTGCACTGTCAAAATTTTTGCACAAAATGACGAAAAACACCTGTGCAGAACTTGAAATGCAAAAACGGAGCCCGAAACGACCTCAGATGCGATTTCTGAGAACGCTAAGCCCTATGGGCTTAGTTGCAGAGTGTAGGGACCTGAAAGCGCTCGTGAAAGCTCACCTCAATCGGAGAACGTGAGTCGGAGGGTGCTGGCGGTGTAGCCCTGGGAGCCGATGCTTGCTCTGATACCAATTGTTGGAATTAGGGTAGCAGGAAAGCACACAAAGCTTGGAGAAGAAGAAGCAAGAATGCACACAACACACAATGTACTAGATTGTGTCAATGTACAAAAGATAAGTAAGCCGTAGAAGGATGGGCGTATATACAAGCCGGGGGAAAAAACCTCCTAAAGAGGGAAAAAGTACCCCGGTGGTCCTAAGTGTGTTCACACACATCACTGCCTATATATATATATATGGCAACAATTCCAGCTACCAACATCATCACAGGGACTCGTCTCATTCATCCTCATTGTGGTTTTGCTTAGTTTATTACATTTCAACCAAAATTTAGGAATCTTCATTTTTTAATCAGAATCCAAATCAACTCATCAGTTCTCAACCAAAATTTAAAATCATATCAAGCACATTCGAATTCATCGTCTGGATAGTATTAATGCTTATAATTTCAAGTCTTAGATTTACTCGTATATACTGCCAGTAAAGAGCTGCAGTTATACCCTCGGTATATATGGGTAGTCACGGTCCTTGGAACTATAAGGTAAATACCATCATGTCTAGGCCTCAAGCAAGTCAGGGATTCCATACAATTGCGGTACTTCCATCTGAAGATCCAATTACCAATTTATGAATTTCAGTTTGAATATCAAATTGTATGAATTTTATCACACAATTACAATCTTTTACTGATTCTTCATAAATTTTTGACATTTTTGGCTTCTCGGTTGATCCTCATTAGCCAATTCGCTCTGATTGTGAGGTTCCTATCCCCACCACGTAATGAATTCAGGGGTGCTAGCAGCAGAAGTAGCACTTCTTACACAGGGCAAGGTCCCAGCCTCCTCGGGGCCTTGCCCACGGATGTCTGGACAAGAGACTAATCCATCGGTTCTTCCAAAACCGAACCCGAAAAAACTTCCCTTGCCCGGAAAGCACGAAGGATTCCTCTAGGATAACTTTTCTCTAACCTAGTCAAAAGCCTTAAATAACTGAGCTGATCTGACCAAACCTGTAAGTCCCATAGTCAGATCGGGGAAAAGATTGTACTTGGATAATAGAGACCAACGCTTTTTTCCTCATTGAGAGGCACAGCCGTTGATTCTTTTCCATAGAACAATTTTTGTCCGAGATTTACTTCATCTATCGAACCAGAATAGAATTGAGTCTCAATTTAGGGATCCATCAGTCCAGCCTAACCCCATCCAGTCCGATGGGTTAGCCAACCGCCCAACCACTGTAGTGATGGGATCCAATTAAGAATTTGGTTAGGTTGTCCCGGGTACCAGGGAAAAGAGTTCCCAGGCCCCCTAGCCGGATATTCATACAAACTTAAAACTAGTCACACCACTTATACACCCAATATGAAATTGCCTTTTTCACACATTCAACAGTCTTTAAAACAATCATTTAATGAAACCATGGTGTCACTGATCATAATCCTCTAATTATCTAGTTGAATCCTTATTTCCAAACATTCCTTCATCGGTGTACCTATGGCATCATTGGCAACAACCAGAACACTCACCCCCTGTCCACTCAGGGGCCTTTTCGATAGTTCTTAGCTCATAGTAATCGACAAGTTTTCACTTTAACAAAAATGGAGTCTCCGTTGAAGATTAGCAAGATCATCCAACAGATCCATATAAAAGAGCGTGGACTCATCTGTTGAGGACTAGCAAGGTCAATCAACCAGATCCATGCCTGAATTCAGAAAACAACTCTAACTCCTTGTTCTAATATCTTCCCCGACGTAGGTGTGGGTATCTTCGGGGTGACCCAGAGCCCGAGCACCGTATGGTCAGCACCCTCTAGGATCCCTTGCAAGTCACCTATCGCTTCACTCATAGGCCGCTTCCTTGGTCCCTCATCCACTGTACTGGAAGCTCACCATTTAAATCAAACCGAGGCTCGTCAAGACCTCGTCCGACCTTGCTACGCGAGACATTCTCCATTGACTCATCTCATCACTTCACATACATTAACATTTATCCAGTTTACATCGCATCTTATCACATCTATTTCACATCACATCCCAATTCACATGCTATCTCATTCATTCACATCCCAATTCACATGCTATCACATTCATTCACATCCTATATCATTCATTCACATCCCGATTCACATGCTAACACATTCATTCACGTCCCTTATCATTCATTCACATCTCAATTCACATCACATCACATCCATTCACATCCCGATTCACATGCTATCACATTCATTCTCATCCTATATCATTCATTCACATCCCGATTCACATGCTAACACATTCATTCACATCCTATATCATTCATTCACATCCCGATTCACATGCTAACACCTTCATTCACATCCTATATCATTCATTTACATCCTGATTCACATGACATCACATCCATTCACATCCCTTATCATTCATTCACATCTCGATTCGCATGCTAACACATGTATTCACATCTTATATCATTCGTTTACATCCTAATTCACATGATGACATCACATCTCATCTATTCATTCACATTTATCTGATTCACATCACATCACATCCATTCACATCCGTTATCATTCATTCACTTCCCGATTCACATCCTATATCATTCATTCACACCCTGATTCACATGCTAACACATTTATTCATATCCTATATCATTCATTTACATCTTGATTCACATGACATCACATCTCATCATCACTTCTATTCTCATCACATCCATTCTCTATTCATTCTCATCTATCTGATTCATATCACATCTTATCACATCTATTTATAGAATGTAAGAGAATTCTTATTTTTTATATAAAGATTCTTTACGCATCTATTTATGCATAAGAGCAACTTCAGTGGGAAATAACACTTTTATAAAAATCCGTTTATGCATCTATTTATGCATAAATTCAATTTTAAGGAGAATAACACTTTCGAAATAAAAATAAATCTTTTATGCATCTTTCTATGCATAAATTCAATTTTAATGAGAATAACTCTTTTGAAATAAAAATAAATTTCTTTATGCATCTTTCTATGCATAAAATCAAAATTGATGAGAATAACTCTTTTGAAATAAAAATAAATTTCTTTATGTATCTTTCTATGCATAAAATCAAAATTTGATGAAAGTAATGCTTTTATAATTAAAAAAATTTCTTTTATGCATCTATTTATGCATAAACTCAATTTAATGAAAGGAATGCTTTTATAATAAAAAAATTCTTTTATGCATTTATTTATGCATAAAAATCAATTTTGATGAAAGTAACACTTTTATAATCAAAAAATTCCCAATATGCATCTTTCTATGCATAGAAATTAATTCTAATGAAAATAACACTTTTATAATAAAAATATTTCTAATATGCATTTTTCTATGCATAGAATAAAAATAACACTTTTAGAATACACAAGCGATGGGGATTACTCTTTTTGAATAATAAAAAGATAAAACTTACTTCACCAAATTTAAGAAAATTTTACCATAACCTCCTTTGTATGGCTGACCATTTTTAAAAATTTTCACTCTAAAATTTACTAGAAATTATCCAAGATGATTTAAATCATTCTAATCTAATCAATTTTCACTTTATTAAGAGTAAACAATATGAAAAGTTTAATTCTATCAATTTAATTACACATCTAGGATAAAGAAAGGCTGAATTCAATAATGAAAAGAAGGGGAAAAGCTTTTCCAGCAAGGCATAACATCCATTTTCATTTTAAAGAAAGCAAAAATTAGAAAACCATAAAATAGAATAAGAAAAAGTAGAATTTCTAACTTACGAGGAGTTTTGTGAGCTTTCCTTTGGCTTGATGGTTTGAGGGATCTACTCTTGTTTGCAACAAGAGTGGCCACCAATTCTTTTGGAGAGGAAATGGTAAAAAACAAATGAATTATCAATGAATTCACTGTTTTTAGCTCTGGGGAGGAGTAGAGTAACAGTGCATAAAACACTATTAACCAGTTACAAAGAGGGAGGCTTCATTTATAAGAAAAAGTGAGCCCTTTAACCAAGCAAATTGATTTTAGAATTTTCCAGATCAGTTTGGTCAATTTTTGACCATTTTTAGGTCAGTTTAGCTTACTTTTTGGATCTAGTTGAAGTAGGAGAGAGGAAAGATGAAAATATCTCATTATTTGTGAGTTTAAAACTCAACCACACATGTGAAATAGGCGCCTCCTTCATGAGGAAAATTCCCCACACTACTGAGGTGTCAAAAATGCATCATTTCTTCTAAATATCTCTTTTTTTAAAACTAATAACCTTGTCCTTAGTCAACTCTTCATCTTATGTGAGCATTTACTCATTTTTGGGAAATTTTTTTTTTATTCTTCCATTTATCTCCTCCCTACATTTGGATTAATCTAATTGGTCCATAGGAACCTTAATTCAAAAATTTCAAAAAATCTTGACCCTTAGGCTAAGGTCCTTTTTACCTAATTTTAATTTATTCCAATTGCACATTGGGAATTTTTTTTTTGAATATCTGTTTCAGGGGAAACCATTTTAGACACTAGGAGGATTTTTATATCCAAAAATATCTCAATTTTGAATTATCTCCCTCTAGACATTTTCTCTCTCTAGGCCAAAATAGGGTAAAATAGGATCTTTCTTTTATTTTAGAGAGGGGAATAATTATAAGATCAGAAGGGGAGGTTCTTACACCTGCACACCTCAAAAGCCGGAGGGAGGAATCTTACACACTCCAATGGGTGTTAATTTAGTGGAATTTGAGTTTACAGTGATAGTTAGGAAAGGCCTTGGGGGGGTCACTCACAAAAAAATGTGAATATCACGTGCGTTCAACAGAAGCATAATTTTAATTTATGAAACTTATAGAAATATATTTACATAAGGGTATGATTTAAAAAAATTCAAAATTTTTTTTACAGATTCATAAAGAAAAGGGGATATTATATAGATTAAAAAATTTACAAATAAGGAATTTAAAATATAGGCCTTGAACGCACGCGATAGGGATATTTTACATATAGTGATCCCCCAAAGGGAAAGGCTCCCGACATGTTCTAATTGATCATTTGTTTAGAATTATGAATGGAGAACTTTCCATAGGAGTGGAGGATGACTTGCCTGATGCATGCCTATTTCACTTAAGCATGGGTACTGGATTAGAGCCATGAAATAGCTCATTTCTTGTCCATTGGATTGCAAATGGATGATGACAACAAGCCTAATTGAGCTCGTAAGTTAATCAAGGTAGCATCTATTGAGATTCGTGGTGCCTTGAGTATAAGATATAGGCAAGATATGAGTATAAGATAGAGGCAAGATATGAGTAGAGGAAGAAATGATAAGGAGTGAGCAACATCATCTACACCACTTTATCCCACATGAGCTAGCAAAGTAAGTTGTACCTTCCTCATTTAAAAGGAGGAAATTTTCAAGCAATGCAATATGGATCACATTCCTCAAGTCTCTTTATGAGTGCAAGTTAATCTATCTTGCAACCTAATTAACTTGAGTCTAGCTATTTACCACTATCTTCATATGATAAATGCTACTTACACATAACCACTTTAGATTAGTGTTGATGTCTTCTCATTAGGAGAGCTTGATCCATAGATCTTAACATGGTATCAGAGCTAGGGTGAGGCTCTCCATTAGCTTAGGTGATTAAGGCTACCTTCTTGTCTAATTAGGGTTTCTCAGTTTGTTTTTTCCTTTTTCCATATTTAGGGTTTCACTAGTGTGAGAGAAAGACTGGTCTTTATGTAGAGCCAAAAGAGTGAAGTGCCACATAACACAATAATTTTTAGAGCAAGATTCATTTGAAATACCACCCCTAAGCCCAACACACTTCAAGAGACAATCCACCACATGGCGACCAAAATTACACAGAATTGAGCCCTCTGCAATGTTGCGTTTTCGTGATGAATACCTTGTGGGCAGTGCATGCCATAGTTATGGAGGTAGTTGAGGAGGCAGAGGCGAAGGGGAAGATCTGTGATTGACATTGCCCATCATAGTGGTGGAGTTCTTATTCCTCTCGGCAGGGGGGTTCACCTAAAAATATGTAAATATACCATGTGAGTTCAAATGAAGGGGTTTTTTTAATTAAATTTTCAAAAAACAATAGGTCCATGAAGAAAAAGGGGTCATTTTATTCATGAAAAATTTATAGGTAAGGGATTTTTAAAATACCCCTTGAACATACGTCATACATAGGGTTTCTTAGTAGTGCACCCCCTCGAGTTATTATGCATGGTAGCATTGGACAACATAGGGTGTAAGCATGTTAGCGTGTGCTAAAAACATGGTCCGGGACATTTCTCATTAGTAATGCTTGTTAGTTGTATTTTAAAATGTCCCACATTATCCTTTTTGAAATTCAAATGTATTTGCAAATGTCATTCCCTCCCTTTCCAAAGTTTAAAAATAGTGCCTTTAAAATATTAGCGTTCAGTTATGCCATAACGTGTACATGTGCCTTAGCTCCATCCCTCTTTCTCTCCCTCCCTCCCTCCCTCTCTCTCTCTGTCCTCGCACACACACACACACACACACGCGCGCGCGCGCGCGCGTCTTGTTGTCCCATTACAAAATAGCTATTGATTTACAGGGGTCCTACATTAGTGGCTTGGATTTCTTCACATGACGCTTATACTTGCCCATAAGATTTCCTTTCCTCTCCATTTCTCTGATCACTCTCACTCTCTTATAACTTAGCTTCTATAATTTTCCTCTCTTGGGCCCCCCAATCTTTTCTTTCCCTTTATGCTCTTTCTGCTTGTTGGTTGTCAGGATTGATTGCTACCCCGATCAACCTTGTTGTCGAGACTGACCGTTATCCCAATCAACCTACTGAGTGTCTCTGGTTATGTGCGCAGCAATACACCAGTCTGATACAAATCATGCACAAGACAATGCAGAAATAGCTTATCGGTACAGGTGACTACACAATAGAACGATTACTTAAGACTGATTGACTCATGCGAATGATCTCGATTATTGCATGAAATGCAGAAGACTTAACAGACAGGTCCATCGAAAATAATATTAGACAAGATGGATATACAGGAAAGACAGACAGACAACGAATAAATAAAATGATATAGAATGGTCTTCTTTGATTCACAAAGAGAAATATACAGCCTTAGCAATAAGCATTAGAATTTACAATGGCAATAAAAAATTAGCAATAGCCTTTTCAAAGTTCTGGTACATCCTTTAATACTACTTAACTCATAGTCATAGAGTGGTATGAGGATACCCTCGTGCTCTAAGTGCACGGCTGATTTACAGAAGTAATGACCTATTAAATGGTGTTAAAGTACACTGGCTTTGACATTCTGGTGACGCTTCGGCTCGGCGAGTTGTCTAGCTCGCAGTTGTCTGACTGTCCAACACCAAGCACACCCGATGGGTCGGATTCCCATCTTGGTGACTCGAACTTGAAATCTTCCAGTCTTCCTTGATTTTAGATGCTCCTGAGCATGCTAATGGAGTTAATCACCCAGAGACAAGGACCATGTTAGATGCTCCTTAGCATCTTCCTCAGCCTAGGGAGTTCTGATCACAGACTGCTGGGGCCGGCTGAGTCTTCTTTTAGCCAAGGGTCCCGATACTAGCAAGAATGCGAGGGTCCATCATCCAAAGCCAAGCTAAAGTTTTGGTAGGAGCATCCGCCAGTAGGAGCATTCGACAAAGCTTCAGGAGAAATGTCTGGTAGTCGGATGATCCGGAGTCTTGACCATCCGGAGTTTCCGACATTTGAGTCAGACTCCGAGTTTCCGCCGTTGCAGTCTGAGCCGGAGCATCCACCTGTCGGAGTTGGAGTGTCTGACAGTCACATGTTTTTTGATGGGCCGGAGACAATGCAAGCACTATGGCAGTAACCAACATCGGTCGGAGGAGTATGTGCCGTGTGCTCATTGCGGCCCGTACAACCATGATAGAAAGGACTATTTATTCCACGTGCGTGGTGAATGGAAAACTCAAGGTCACCATTCTCATGTGTGTCTAGAGGGGTTTTTAGAGAAATTTGATGCTGTGCAGAACCGATGGATTAAGCGAAGGCAATCTAGGGACATCAATCACATGTTGAAGAGCAAGAGGGAGCTTAAGCACCTTGTTAGAGAGGCCAAGCAGGTAGTGGAATAGCATGTCCTGCGTTCTTAATGGGGAAAGTCATTTGTTGCAAGATGTGGAATGGGTAGCATATGCAGGAATCCAAGTCCTGTTTAATGTGAAGAATGATATTCAAAATTTGGAAAATGAGGATAGCAGTTTAGAGAGTAGAGTAGACAGTGATTCTGAAGTTTTCAGTGTTTGCCTCCGCAGGGAAATACTCTATCTACTATTATTCCCATGGATGATTATAGTTCTCAGGATACAGATTTTCAGGATATTATTAATATTGATGCTGATGAAGATATTGTGGTCTCTGATTTCCTTGCTTCTTTTGCTAATGAGGATGTCTTAGATTCTCCTGTTTCATCTATGGATGTTCTAGTAGAGTTTATTGACGCCCATCAAGTACATCAACCTGAGTATGCTCTGTGTATCAGTGATGGTAGATGGCATAAGTAGAATGAGAAGTAGGTGTTATGGGCTACCTCACCTCCAAGAGGAACTCGAAACATTCACCTAATGGATGAGCAATAGAACACAACCGTCGTGGGGTACTTACCAATGCTTCGATCTCGAGTCCCTTGAGGCCTCCAAGCTTGCTTGTAAAGCTCCAAACTCCAAGCTCCACCTCCACACTGTCACCGTGGAGTTGCTCACACCATCACATAGACCAATCACACTCTCTCTCACTCTCTCATACAAGCATAAACACACAAGCATGAAAGAGGCACAATGCTAGAATGCTCTCACTCTCTCACAGAGCATAAGGGGAGAGCTCCCAATACCACAAAGGGATTGTGTCCTTTTCATTATGAGAAAATACCTTATATACAATTGGTCCTTATATACAATTGGTCCTTATTCACACTTGGGTGCCCAAAACTTACTAACTAGGCCTTGGGTGGCCAATATCTCATAATGTATAACCTTTATAGTGCCTTTGCATGACACTTATTAATGTCCTCAATTGAGGATCATGTTGTTAATCTGAATGGGATTAACATTCCCCCTTTCCTGATGTAGGTTCTGTCCTCAAAACCTGTTACTAATGTCGGAAGCCCTGTGGTCACCGAATTGATGTCAGTAGAAGTTGCCTCTGGACTGGAGTTTCTAGAGTGTTTGTACGCATGCCAAGGGTCATTGCATTTCACATTGCACACCATCAAATCTGATAGCGTGCCCTTTGGCCTATTGGTGTTTGAAGCATTTTAGGCCACATTCCACTTGCTTGGGGGCAAGATTTTGCTGACGTGTATCATCGGAGGGGGGAAACCACGGCGGGTGAGAATTTCAATACCCCGCGGACTTTCAAATTTTCAGGCCTCCCGCTTTGGCGAATGTTTTGAATAAAGTACATAACCTGCCATGCTGTGTCAGAACCTGCCGCCTCTTATGTTGCAAGGTATTGTGTTCGTTTTCTTTGTCTTCTTTTCTTTGCTTTGTAAGACGTCTTCTTTTCTTTACTCGCCTCACCAGCTAGCTGGTCTTTGTCTGATCATCTCCATGGAAATGGCAAGATGCAGCTCGTCCCCCGCCCTACAAGCTGCACAATTTGGTGTGGCATTGTCTTCTTTACCCTGGTAAGTTGTCTTCTTTGCTTTGCTCACCTGACGAGCTTGGTGGTCTCTATTTGATCTCGCTTTGCTTTGCTGGCCTCACTAGCTCGGTGGTCTCTATCTTCTTTTCTTTGCTCGCCTCTTGCTGATCTCTGTCTGATCGTCTCCATGGCAATGGCAATATGCAGCTCTTCATGTTTGGCTTGCAAGAGAACCAGACAAAGGTGGGATAGGAACGCTGAAAAGCTTGGTCAAGACACAAGGAGCAGATTGCAGGACGAGGAAAGAAATGGCATGGATGAGGAAACAAGCTCAAAGTAGCAATGCAAGACACTTTTGCAACGTATGCGGAGGGAGAAACAACAAGAAGACATAAGACTCCTTGCAGAGCAGTAGTAGCAGGAAGCGGTTTACAGATGGACGCATTCAAACATTGCCAGATGTAGTAGTAGCAGGAAGCGGTTTACAGATGGACGCATTCAAACATTGCCATCAGAGCGAAGAACACGAGCTGTGGCCAATCGATTGGTGGGAGAATTCACGGCAACGACATCAGGCCATTCAGATGAGTACAAGTCCCGTGTCATTAGAAGCTTTACCTTGCAACCTAAAATTCATAGAGTGACAACCCTGCCAACACCTCAGGAGATGCACGCACAAGAGACACTGCTTTCTACACCTAAGAGATGGACTACAGAAAGTGAAAGGGGTGCACAGCTTAGATCAACTAGCTGCAAAGAGGGCGACATTAGTTATGCTAGTATCTCCTAAAACAAAGAAGAAACGGCTTGGATGCACAACGTCAAAGATGTTGCTAATCAAAAGGTCCAACGTTACTCCAACGGTTGGATGCAGAGTAAAAGTAATGCAGGATGATCCAGAATTGAAAAGCTTGTGGGCTTCAACAGAACGCAAGAAAAGGAAAGACAGCCTGACTGCAGAACTCACTGCTAGAGTGACATCGTTCTGGCACGAGAACACGAGAGTTTCTCCAAACAAGAAGGAAATTTGCAAAAAGCAAACGGGACGCAAGCAGTTTGAGAAGCACATCATACACTTGCTTGACACAACGCAAGTCAATGGTTGTCCTAACCAGGTGGTTGTCTATGATTCTCTAAAGCTTTAGTATAAATTGTTTGAATTCTAAAGTGTGATTATCCTAAACCAGCCCAACCAACCCGATGGTAGGAACATTACGCAACATACCACCGATCTGGTTTAGGTGTAACACCAATTATATGGTTGGAACAAAAATAAACAGCAATGCCACCGAGCTGGTTCAGGTCAAACAACAGTTATGTGATTGTCCTAAACTAGCATGGTTGGAACAAAAATAAACAACAATATCATTGAGTTGGTGATGTTGTTAATGTGTAATTGGTTGATGTTCTTAATGTTTGTAATTGATTTGTTTTGATGTTCTTAATGTGATCGTCCAAATCAGCCTGGTGGTTGGAACTGGAACATCAACAGCAATATAGTTGATCATGTTCTATACCACCCTGGTGGTTGAAATTGTTTAGTTTTCTTGTAGAGTGAATAATTATTTTGTTTTCTAGTAGTTGTTTAGTTTAATTACTGAATTTCCAACTATAATAGCTATATAGTTCACATGTATCTTTTTGTTATTAGTATTGATGGGTGGTGAAATTGATTTATTTTCTAATGATTGAAGGCAGTTGAAATTCTGACTGTCCTAAACCAACCCGGTGGTTGAAACTGTTTTGTTTTCTCGTAGTGAATAATCTAGTAGCTGTTTAGTTTAAGTACTGAATTTCCAACGGGCTGGTTTCAGGTTGGGTGAATAGACGGAGTTGTATCGCAAGTTTATGGCTTAGAGCCTTGATGTTTTGATTGGGCAAAGGAGCTTTGAGTGCTGTAAGCCATGGTATGTGAAGAAACTCAAAGATAGGAATAAGTGTTGTTGCAAAACACACATAGACTTTGACCTACCTGGCAAGGTTTGAATGACTTGAGATTTGGTCATGTTGGAGAATTGCTCCATGGAGATAGATGCTCATGTCTCCCAGATGAATGCTGAGTTTGCAGGCCACCTGGATCCTCGTCATGTGTAGCAAGTGAGAGCAAGTTTGGCAGCCTGAGGTTTGTGTGGGAGCCAATGCTCTGTCCAAAGCCTGCAAACTCTCAGTGGCACTCCATTGAATGCATTAGAGGTACATGCACATGCTGTGGTGTGAAGAAGTAGTATGTTGTCTGTCCAAATGAAATGAGGGTCCAAGAAAGCCTTGCTCTAAAATGGAGGAGATTTGAAATGGGCAATGTTGAAGGATCCGAGAAGAAGAGATGGCTACTATCATATAAGAGCACTCAATCGAGGGAGCTTATAGATCACGTGGTTGCATCCATCCCAAAATATGTGCTTCACAATTTCATGGGCAAGCTTGCAAGATAAGCAATTCAGGACGTGCCTTGCCAATTTTCCACATGACACTATTGTCTCTGTCATAGATTTTGCAGAAAATTACTCATTTCAGGAACAAGATGAGATCCAAAGTGCTCACTGGCACAACAAGCGAATAACAATTCTAGTGCATATAACGTACAGTCATGTGCTTGATTCTTCTATGATTGATGTCGATCTACTTACCGACTCACATGAGTCCAGGTCAGTGCAACGCATGTACCATTTCTACATTTCAAATGACAAGGAACACGACACGTTATTTGTGCAGCATGCATTTCTTTTGCATTGGGAATGGCTAAAAAACGATGATCCCCATTTACAAGCAAATATAAAAGAACATTGGGTGTGGTCAGATGGGGCTTCCTCTCAATTCAAATCAGCCTGTGCATTCTACTTTGTTTCAAGGTTTAAATCCTTGACCGGTGTAAACATGATGTGGAATTTCTTTGGGTCTAGCCATGGCAAGGGGGAACATGATGGATGTGGTGCTGTTATTAAGAGAGCTCTGTATAATCACCAATTAGCATGTCCCCAAGAAAAGCTAGAGAATGCCCATGATGCTCTAACATGGCTTGCACTCATCAACCTCTCCATAGGGGTGCAATCAACCTCTCCATAGGGGTGCAATCAACATACAACAAACAAATATAGAAAAATAGTGCAGTGCGTAGAGTCTTCCATGAAGTGAGAGTGAACGAAGTGCAAAGGAAAAATAGAGTGGATTGTGAGGCCATTAAAGGAACTCGCAGTTTGCACAGCGCATGGGGCTTCTCAAACAACCACCTGCTACTCAAAACAAGAAAACTTTCTTGTTTTTGTAGTGCGTGCATCACAGGGGATCATGCAAATTGTGAGGACATTGCAATTGTGAAGACATGGGTGCGAGTTCAAGTTTCCCCTCTGCATGAAGATAGAGTCACAAACGATGATGCACCATTGATTGGAGAGGACTTTGATGACCTCACTAATGCTCTAGAAGAGGGGGATAACTTTGCAGTCATCACTGTCTCTAGGGATAACGAGGAAGATGACCCATACTTTGTGTTGCAATGTACCAAAACCAAGCACAAGGTTGAGGAAGCATTTAAGGATGATTGGGGCCAAACGTTTGACAAGTGGGATGTAGTAGTTGGAGGTATCTGGTACCAAAAGACATCCAAGAGAGGCCACAATTACACTCTGTTACATAAGACTAAGCCTACATTTGTGTACTCTCATCATGTAAGAGCTATTAAGTTGGATTTGCAGCAGGTAGTGCTTGGATGAAAGAAGGGCAAGATTGTGTTCAAAATGGAATTGGAAATGCATGAGCACATTATGGGTTGTATTGGAGACTAAGGAAAAAGTATTCTACTTATCTTGAAAAACAAAAAATATTTTTATGGCATTCATCTCGTACAAATGAAACGTCGTGTGATTAGTGCAATACCAACAACCGCGCTGGTGATTACTTATCCAATACTACCATCGTGCTGGTTATCATGCACAACCAACCACCACGCTAGTACCACCGTCATATTGTGTGATTTGTATGTCGATACCAACCACCACGCTGGTGATAACTTATCCAATACTACCACCGTGCTGGTGACCACTTATTCAGTACTACCACCGTGCTGGTTAAGATCCCTAAAAAGAGAGACCAACCACTTCCTAGTACTACCACTGTGCTGGTTGCGGTCCTAAATTAGCTTAATTAAATTAAATATCACCGCGCTGGTGACTACCACAATCCTAAATTAAATATTGTGTGATTTGTCTGTCGATACCAACCACCGCGCTGGTTAAACCACTGCGCTGGTGACCACTTATATTGTACTACCACCATGTTGGTTAGGATTCCTAAAAAGAGAGACCAACCACTTCCTAGTACTACCACCGTGCGAGTTGCAGTCCTAAATTAGCTTAATAAGGGAAAGTTGAAAGTTGTGATCCTGGGCCTTAATAAGGGAAAAGTTGAAAGTTGTGATCCTGGGCAATAATCAAAGGATAAACATTGGCAATAATGAATTTATTTCATAGATTATGCACATCAATACATTTCAGAGATTATATATCTCCTTTCTGCTTTGAGCTCCCTTCACGAGATTGCCTTCCACGCTTGGGCTTCTTCCTTTCTCGCTCCTTCGGGCAGGGTGGGTTCTTTTCTTCGATTTCTTTGAGCTCCTTTAGCCTTTCTCACTCCTTCCAAGACAAGGTTGGTTCTTTTCTTCGGTTTCTTTGAGCTTCGTGGGCTTGGACTTCTTCTCTTCAGGCCCGTTACCTTTAGCCTGGTCAAGTTCCTTCTCTTTTCACGTGTATGAGCAATTTGGAATGCTAGTGCAGCTTCTACTTTCTCGCTGTGGATATTTGCAGGCAGGCAGGCACATCATTTTTTCCCAAGACAGTAGCATTGGCTAAACTCTGCATCTCGATTTTGCATGCACAAACACCCCAAAGCAAAACACATGTAGAGGGTGAAGCTGCTGATTCAGCTCCTTGATGTCCTTCTCTGCTTCTTCTCTTTTTTGTTTTTCTATCTCTGCCAATCTTTCAGCGGCCTCAGCTTGCTCTCGTGCTTGCAAGGCCTTCGCTTCTACCTCCTCTACCCTCGCTTTTGCACCCTTCTTGAGGGTTCTCTCATGTTGGGCTGCGTATGCTGCATCGATGGCTTTCATGTTTAGAGTTTTGATCTGCTTCTCGACTTGCTCAACGCCTTTTTTGAGGTGATTCCCCATCAGGTACATTCCAACACTCATTGCTTAAGGTGACAACTAGGATATGCCATTCAAGAAATTGTGCAAGCTAAGTAGCACGCTCTTGGAGATCACCTTGAGAAAGAGATCAGACGTTTATTCACTATCTTTACTGCTTGAACATGCCAGAATTTCACTATTCCCCTCGGGAAAGAACCGCCTTATCTTTTTCAACTCAATCTGATAATCATCATGCAAGCTCGAAACCTTGATTCCACCATCTGCACTAATCTGAGCATCAGGGAATAAATCTGAAACATCCTTTTTCTTTCGCTTCTTCTCCAATAATTATGCTTGCAAGTCGCCTCCATGAATTTTTAGCGCCTTTTCAATCAATCCTTCATCGATGTTGATCATGTTACCGTTTACCGATGATGAATCCATCCTTCGTGTCCACTGAATCTATCAACTTGGTGAAGTTGACAGAGATCTCTAAGGAGGAGCTCCCGTAGCTCACGATATCAAGATCGGGGGGGGGGGGGGGGGGGAGATCGTGTGAGAAGCTCTTGGATTGTGAAGAGGGGTGTTGAAGACTGTGTGAGAAGCTCTTGGATTGTGAAGAGGGGTTTTGAAGACTGTGTGAGGAGCTCTCGGCCTGTGCAGAGGGGTTCTGAAGGTTGTGTGAGGAGCTCTCGGCCTATGCAGAGGGGTCTAACATGTTTTGGAGCTCAGTGCATTCGGGGGGATCCATTGTGAGAGGGGATAGAAGTTGCAAGAAGAGTGCAAGGGAGTGTGAGAGGGGATAGTTGCAAGAAGAGTGCAAGGGAGCAAGGAAATGGAAGAGTGGAGGCTGAAGTATAGTGGGGAAGGTAATTACGCCTTAGCCAGCCACCGCGGTGGCATATTGAGGATAGGCCCATTGAATATAATTCACCCTGATTAAAGGTGGCTCATGATTATTTGGACATCTCCCACCGAGCTTCCACCGCGGTGGCATCAAAATACCATGCATGTGTGATCAACTGGCGCTCTCATGATTATTTGCATGGCTTAAGTGCCACCATGGTGGCATCCAAGACTTAATTACAAGGCATGTGGCGGCCTAGATTTTGATTGATTTCATTAAGACTAGAGTGCCATTAATTACCAGTCATGATCAGTCGCGCTGGCATATGAAAGTAAGTGGCGGCTTAGATTTTGAGTGATTGAAGGAAGACCATCACCGGGCTTGCATGGGATTAAGTTCAGTGCAGTAAATGACTAGTCGCTCAATGGCTTAAGTGCCACCGCGGTGGCATCCGAGACCACCACCCGGGCTTGCATGCGATTAAGTTCAGTGCAGTAAATGACCGGTCACTCAGATTACTCAGACCACCACCGAGATTCCACTAGGATTTGCATCAAAGGTGCAGTAAATTTCCAGCCGGTTACATGAGTATTTTGGACATTTTCCATCCTATCGAGCTTGCATGAATATTCGGACCACCAGTTTCCATGAGATTAAGTAGAGTACACAACCAGCTCGGTGGAACTAGTATTATTTAAGAGACTCCTACTTGGCTATTTCACGAGTGCTACCTCTGCTCTTCACTCTCCTCTACTTTGCTTCATTGCTCATCCTCTCCCTCCATCGCCATGCACCCATCCTCTCCCTCCATCGCCACACCTACTCCCTCCACTCCCTCCAATGCCACACCCTTTTCCTTCAACGACACCATCATCATGCCTTTCAACTCCACCCAAATGCCTCCTCGTATCACTCTGTCTCCTCCTCATATCAACGTCATCCCCATTTTGTCATCTTCCACCTACAAGGTGGACGTTTTGCATTCAAATCGGCTCTTGCCAAATTCACTTGTGCACCATCTTTGGACTCTCGGCGGCGGTCAGCTCCCCACAGGCCCATCTATTGGCAGATGCATGAAGCAGGCCTTTATTGTGTCGTCCTGTATGGATGCCCTGTGGATGTTGATGAAGGGATAGCAAGATTCATGGAGGAGTGGTCTTGTCTCACATCATGAGACTGTATTGTATATCCATTTTTGTGTACAAATACATTTTATGCTCGTCTCACATCATGAGACTCTATCGTAAATTCTTCTATAAGATTCCTCCCTCCAGCTTTTGAGGTGTGCAGGTGTAAGAATATCCCCTTCTGATCTTATAACTATTTCCCTCTCTGAAATAAAAGAAAGATCCTGTTTTACCATGTTTTGGCTTGGAGAGAGAAAATATCTAGAGGGAGAGGTAAATCAAAATTGAGATATTTTTGGATATAAAAATCCTCCTAGTGTCTGAAATGGTTTCTCTTGAAACAGAAATTCAAAAAGAACTTTCCAATGTGCAATTGGAATTAATTAAAAATAGGTATAAAGGACCTTAGCCTAAGGGTCCAGAGTTTCAGAAATTTTTGGATTATGGTCCAATTAAGGCTCCTATGGGCCAATAGGATCAATCTAAGTGCAGGGAGGAGATAAATTGAAGAATAAAAGAAAAACCCCCCAAAAATGAGTAAATGCTCACATAAGATGAAAAGTGGACTAAGGACCAAAGGAAAGAATTGAAAAACTGAATTTTTGACACTTCAGTGTGGGGATTGTTGGATAGGTCTCATCTCCAAATGGTGTCACACTAGTGGCACACTCTTTAGCCTCTAGGCATTTTTGGGATTTATAGCATTTATTTCCATTTTTTCCTATTTACACATTTTTTGGGTGGAGGAAAGGGTGGAGGAACTTTTCTAGAGATCCGTTCATCTTGTGCCTATATATATGAGGCATTGTAGTTCATTTCTAATCAAGTTGGCTAGTGGTTCATTGATGAGTTCTTGAGTAAATTGTCTCTTCTCTCATCTCTTCTTTCTCACATGGTATCAGAGCAAGGTGGTGGCGTACATAGAGCCTTCTTATCCTTCTTCCTCTCTACCTCTAGTCCTCTTCAACAACCCCGCTTTCAATGGTGTTTTTTCATTTTTTGATTTTTTCCTAAACGAATGCGTTTTTGAGGATTGTGCTCACGTATCCTACTGGAATCATTGTGGTCTACAACTTAGCAGAAGAAAGTTTTCGCAAATTCCTCACCGTGTTTGAGTTATTCTTTGCAGACTGCCTGCATGTAGAATTTTTGCTTGCATTTTTTGCAGAAGCCCTTACTCATCATCCTTGCACTCATTTAATGATGCAAAAGGCTTCAGACCAGCCCTTACCATCCTCTACAAGTGTGTTTTTTAAAGCACTTCAATCCGAGTCCTACAACTCTACTTGTGGTGAAAACATTGCCAACTAGTTTTCCCTACATGCGGTAGCGTTTTTTCTTGTGGAGAGATTTGCAACCATTTCTTGGCTGCATTTTCATCATCAACTTCAGCCCTCTTCATGGTGTTTTGAGGTACATATTCATCCTCTTTTCTACACCTTTCTACTGGCTGAAAATTCCACTTTGCTACACACTTTGTGTTTGCGTTTTTGTGGACAATCAACTCCTCCATACTCCTACCTAAGGCTACATTCTCAGCTCTCTTTTGGTGGTTTCTACGGAGTCTATTGGTTTATATATCGGCTGCGTTTTGTGGCTACATTTTTTGCACTATCTTTGTGCATATTTTGGAGATACTTCCTTGGTGGACAACCCATCTATTGGCTGCATTTTTGGAGGTATGACACTTCTTCCCTTGTGTTTTCCCACCCTCCTCTCTCTATGGGATCTCAGAAGTCTTCTACTCCAAAAGACAAAGGCAAACTTGAAGATACTATGGATCCTACATCTCCTACGACGGTTGGTGGACCGGCAACTACTACAATGGAAGTTGGTGCGATTCCTTCTTCGGTAGGTGCTTCTACTTTCTCTTTTCCGTCATATCCATTACCTTCTACAGATCCTTTCTCTCTTTCTTCTTTGTCCTTTATGCCTTCCTATATCCACATACTTCTATGCCCTCTATGGTATATCCCCCTACATCATATATGCCTTTTATGGCAACTTCATCTACTATGATTCCTCCTTCTACTACTTCCACTACTACTCCACTCCCCACTCAATCATATTAGCCCTTTAACCCATTCACTCAATCTTTGAGCCTTCCAAGTCTTTCCGATTCACAAAAGCTTATCTTGAAACAACTACCACACTTGGTCCTTGTTTATGCAACTTCTTTTGGAAAGCGTTGGGGTGTGGTCTATAACCACTTCTCCTCATATGGTGCCTTCTCAATATCAAACCTATATGGATGCACGAGCCAAAGCTTTACTTGTGCATGGCATGTCTACATCGCTTGTGTCTCAATTTCTTTCTACAAGGAGTATGGCTCAACAATTATGGCACGCTATACAAATGCAATATGGAAGACTTTCAACGGTTAAGATGGCTAAGTTGGAAAGAAGATTTGGATAAGCTTTCTATCTCCGAATCTGACAACATAGTGGAGAAGATTGGAGAATTCAATCGAATCAAGCGGCAACTTGAAGAGTTTGGTACATTGGTAAAGCAATCCGGTCCACAAGCTACTTGGTAAACTGCCTTCTTCTTTTGAATCGTTCAAAGATAACATCTTTCTTCGAGTTCCTTTCCCTTCCTTTGAAGAGACTATGGGTCTTCTTCATGATAAGTGCCTTACTCGCAAGAAAAACAAAAAGGACTCGACTTTTATAAGCCAAGGCAAGGGTAAAGGCAAAGGCAAGGGGAATGATCAACGCAAAGGCTCTAATTCCAATGCTAAAGATTCTTCAACCAAAGGCGACAAGGACAAATCAAAGGATTCTTCCAAGGAGTGCACTTTCTGTGGTCATAGTGGCCATACGAAGGATCGTTGTTTTGTTAAGAAGGCGACATCCAAGAAGGTAAAAGCTGAACTTGAATCCAAATCTAAGGGTTCTTCTACATCAACATCTTCTCACGACAAAGACAAAGAAAAGAAGGAAGATGGTAACGCCAAGGTTGCATATGTTGCTATGTCTTCTACTTCTTCATGTGACACATCACTTGTGGTAATCAAAGATCTTGATACGCATACTGCGGATGAGTGGATTGCCGATAGTGGTGCTACCTCTCACATGACGAATAGTTCTTCCTTATTGGAAAACCATAAGTCCATCTCTTCATCAGTACACATTGGTGATGCTTCGTCTCTCCCTGTGATTGGTATTGGTGATGTTTCTTTTGGAGATGCTATCTTACATGATGTTTCGCATGTGCCTAAGATGTCTGCCAACTTATTTTCTATCTCTAAGGCTACTTCTAAAGGTCTTGGGGTTTACTTTGATGATGAAGTGATTGAAATCATTGATAGACAGTCACTTTCTTGTGTGGCACATGGTTATCAAAATGCTGGGCTTCATCATATAAGCTCTTTTACAGCACAATTGCCACCACATGAGTCTCATCTTCATCAATTATTTGCTTCTCCTAAAGCACTTGTTTCTAATGAAGATAGTGATCTATGGCATTTTCTCTTTGGCCATATTCCTCTTGCTACTTTGCAACATCTTGTCTCACATGACATGGTTACAGGTCTACCAAAGCTTCAGAAACCTTGCCATCACATTTGTTCTTCTTGTGCTCGAGGAAAGCAACATCGGGCTTCTTTTCTAGAGGAGGCTACTCATAGGGCCACACGCAAACTTGAGCTTATTCATGCTGATCTTGCAGGACCTAAGGAAGTATAATCGCTTAGTGGATCCAAGTATTATATGCTTCTTGTGGATGACCTCTCGCAAATCATGGGTTTATTTCTTACCTAAGAAGTCTGATGCTCTTTCTTATTTCAAGGTTTGGCCTACCCAAATGGAGAATCAAGCAAGTCAAAAGGTATCTTTTCTCAAGACTGACAATGGAGGTGAGTTTACATTTGAGGATTTTCTAGCTTCAAAAGGCATACGATGACAAACCACCATACCCTGCACTCCTCAGCAGAATGGTGTGGTTGAAAGAAAGAATAAAACGGTGGAGGAAATGGCCCGCTCCCTCTTACATCATGCGACGCTATCATCCTCCTTTTGGGATGAGGCTATAGCTATTTCAGTTTATCTTCTCAATCGCTCTCTTACGAAAGTAGTGGACGGCATGACTCTAGAGGAGGCTTTCACAGGCCACAAGCCTACTGTTTCTCATTTTCATGTCTTTGGTTGTGTTGCTCATGTGCATGTGCCTTCTTCTAAGAGGAGGACTCTTGATGCTAAGTCCAAACCTATGATATTCACAGGATATGCTTCTCGCTCCAAAGGGTTCCGTTTTTGGGATCCTTCTCGTGAGGATATTGTTCTTTCACGTGATGCCATCTTTGATGAGCATGTTTTTGGTCTTGATGAGTTACCACCAACTACATTTCTCTTTGTTTCCATTTCCATCTCTTGAGCTTGAGCCTCTCTCATTCCCTACAATCTCATCCTCATCTACACCATCAGTTCCTACTTCATCCCCTTCATCCATTTCGATTGTTGCGACACCTACTACTTCATTGGATTCTACACGGACATCTGGTTCTCCAAAATGGGTTTGCTCTCTACTTCAGGATTCAAGTATATCACTTTCAGATGCTCAACAATATACTACACGTGTCTTATGTACATGCCCTTCAGTAAATATTACCTTGATGTCTCATATTGGTGAAGTGTTTGAGCCTGAAATGGTTAAGGAAGCTCTTTCCTTACCACATTGGTGTGAAGCAATGCAAGCAGATATTTCTTCTATTGAATCTAATAACACATGGCAGTTAGTTCCACGACCTTCACATAAAAAGGTCATTGGTGTTAAGTGGATTTTCAAAGTCAAGTTTCATTCTGATGGTACTCTTGATAAGTACAAGGCATGACTTGTTGCTAAAGGTTATGCTCAAAAAGAAGGTGAAGACTTTGATGAAACTTTTGCTCCTACTACCAGATATTCTACTATTTGTGTTGTTTTTGCTCTTGCTTCTCACTATGCCTGGCCTATATAAATATCAAATGGATGTCAAATCCGCTTCTCACTATGCCTGGCCTATATATCAAATGGATGTTAAATCTGCCTTCTTGAATGGAGATTTAGAGGAGGAAGTTTATGTGGCACAACCTGAAGGTTTTATTGCACAGGGTCATGAACATGATGTGTATTTATTACAGAAAGCTCTTTATGGTCTTAAGCAAGCTCCTCGAGCTTGGTATCAGAAGATTGACAGTTTTCTCCTTTCTCTACACATTTTGAGAGGACTCATGCAGATCCTAATCTTTATGTGCTTATTGTGGATGATGATATATGCATTCTTGTGCTTTATGTGGATGATTTGACACTCACTGGCTCTAATTTGGACCTACTCAAATGGGTTCAAACTCAACTCACAACATCATTGCCATGACTGATCTTGGACTTCTCGACTATTTTCTTGGTTTAGAAGTGTGGCAATTTGCTTCTGGCATATTTCTTGTTGTCCACAAATTACAGCAAGTGTCTCATCCACTTTAGCACCCACAATGTGTGCATAAAGACCCTAAGTATACTTTAAGGTTGCTTGAGAAATATGGCATGCATGATTGTGCATCACTCACTTGTCCCATGGATCCTAATTCAAAATTATCCAAAGATGATGATTCCCCTGAGGTTGATTCTACAGAGTATCGCCAACTTATTGGTTCTCTACTTTATTTGGTTAACACTCGGCCAGATCTCTCCTATGCTATGAGTATTCTCAGCCAATTCTCTTCACAGCCTTGTTGATTCTATAGAGTATCGCCAACTTATTGGTTCTCTACTTTATTTGGTTAACACTCGGCCAGATCTCTCCTATGCTATGAGTATTCTCAGCCAATTGTCTTCACAACCTCGTCGATCTCATTGGCAGGCAGCTTTGAGGGTTCTTCGATATCATCATGAAACTCCTGAGTATGGCATTTCTTATGCAGGTGGAGATACACTTATTGGTTACTCAGATTCTGATTGGGCAGGGTGTATTAATACTAGGCGTTCCTGTCAGGCTATTGTTTTATGCTTGGTAAAGGACTTGTTTCTTGGAAATGTCAAAAGCAACGAATTACTTCTTCTTCATCGACAGAAGCAGAGTATAAGTCATATCTTGATGCCACTTCTGAAGCACTTTGGCTTCAAAAAATTCTGAATCACCTTGGATGTTCATCTACTCCGACACTCATCTACTCAGATTCACAGAGTGCTATTGCTTTAGCCAAAAATCGAGTTATTCGAGGACGATCCAAACACATTGATGTTCATTTTCATTTTGTTCGTGATTGGATTTCTGAAGGTCGCATTCAGCTTGAGTATTGTCCTACCAAAGATAATGTTGCTGATTTGTTTACTAAGCCTCTTTCTCGACCTACCTTAGATTATCTTCTTCAACGCGTTGGCATTGGTCCTCCCATCTGGACCTAAAGAGGAGGTGTTGGATAGGTGTCATCTCCAGATGGTGTCACGCTAGTGGCACACTCTTTAGCCTCTAGGCATTTTTGGGATTTATAGCATTCATTTCCATTTTTTCCTATTTACACATTTTTTGGGTGGAGGAAAGGGTGGAGGAACTTTTCTAGAGATCCGTTCATCTTGTGCCTATATATATGAGGCATTGTAGTTCATTTCTAATCAAGCTGGCTAGTGGTTCATTGATGAGTTCTTGAGTACATTGTCTCTTCTTCTATCTCTTCTTTCTCACAGGGATCTCCCCTCATGAAGTAGGCACCTTTTTCTCATCATTAGCCCCAATTCTTAATCAATAAAATGAGATATTTTTATCTCTCCTCTCTCCTATTTCAAAACTAGGTCCAAAAAGGAAGCTGAGCTGACCCAAAAATGGTCAAAAATTGACCAAACTGATTTGGAAAATTCTAGAGTAAGTTTACTTGGTTAGAGGCTCACTTTTTTGTATAAATAGAAACCTCCCCTTTGTAAAAGCTTAATGGTGTTTATGCACTGTTACTCTACTCCTGTCCTGAGCCACCTATATTGAATTTTTTTAATAATTCAATTGTTTTTGGCCTAATCCTCTCCAAAGTGAATTGGTGGCCACTATTGCTTCAAACAATAGTAGAACACTCAATCCCTCAAGCCAAAGGAGAGCTTACAAGCTCCATGTAAGCTAATTTTCTTACCTTGTTTACGAATTTTTAAATGAAAAGTCTATGGTTTTCTTTATTTTTATGTTTTGCAGATGCTTGAATTAAATTCAAATGCTATGCCTTTGATGAAAAGGCCACCCCCTTCTCTTCTTTACATTCCAGCCTTTCTTAATCCTAGAAAGATTAACTATGGGATTAATTAAACTCTTCTTATTGTTTACTCTCTTGAATTCAGAAAATTATGTAGATTAGAGTTCTATAATTCTAAATTGGGTTAATTAAGTTAAGTGTAGATAGATAAAAATGAGAAATGGTCAGCCATACAAAGGAGGTTATGTAAAATTTTTTAAAATTTTGTGAAAAAGAAAGTTTATTTTTATGTTATTCCAAAAGAGTAATTCCCACCATTTTTGCATCTAAAAGAAATATTCTAATTACTCCATGTACATATTCACCTATGAATATGCATGGTTAAATTTGATTTCTATGCATAGAAAGATGCATAATGAAATTTTTTTATTACAAAAGTGTTATTTTTATTAAATTTAATTCTATGCATAGAAAGATGCATAAAGAAAATTTTTTATTACAAAAGTGTTATTCTTACTAAATTTGATTTCTATGCATAGAAAGATGCATAATGGAAATTTTTTTATTACAAAAGTATTATTCTTATTAAATTTGATTCTATGCATAGAAAGATGCATAAAGGAATTTTTTTAATTACAAAAGTGTTATTCTTACTAAATTTGATTTCTATGCATAGAAAGATGCATAATGGATTTTTTTTAAATTACAAAAGTGTTATTCTTATTAAATTTGATTCTATGCATAGAAAAATGCATAAAGAAAATTTTTTATTACAAAAGTGTTATTCTTACTAAATTTGATTTCTATGTATAGAAAGATGCATAATAGAATTTTTTTACTACAAAAGTGTTATTCTTATTAAAATTGATTCTATGCATAGAAAGATGCATAAAGGATTTTTTTTAATTACAAAAGTGTTATTCTTACTAAATTTAATTTCTATGCATAGAAAGATGCATAATGAAAAAAAAAATTTGCATAAAAGAATTTATTTTATTACAAAAGTGTTATTCTTATTAAATTTGATTCTATGCATAGAAAGATGCATAAAGGAATTTTTTTATTACAAAAGTGTTATTCTTATTAAATTTGATTTTTATGCATAGAAAGATGCATAAAGAATTTTTTTTATTATAAAAATTGTTATTCTTATAAAAATTGATTTTTATGCATAAATAGATGCATGAAGAAATTCTTTTTATTTTAAAAGTGTTATTCCTATTAAAATTTATTTTATGCATAAATAGATGCATAAAAGGATTTTTTTAATATAAAAGTGTTATTCCCATTGAAGTTGATTTTTATGCATAAATAGATGCATAAAGAATTTTTATATCAAAATTTGAATTCTCTTAAATTCTATGAGTATTTGATAAATGAATAATTAAATGCTCTAAGAGAGAAATTTCTATCGTTTTATATTCACAGATTGTAAAAAGAAAATTCAAGAAATCTATCGAGATCGAAATATTCCTATAAATGATTAATTTATTCCTCATTAAAATTCGTAACTAGTTAAGTGAATATTCAAAGAAAGAAATTTAGTAAAATAGTAACTGAATTATCAAACCTTTTCGAGAAAGATAGTTCAGGAAAAATCTTACCTGACTTGAACCTTGAATAAGATTATGACCAAGACTAAACTCTTTTGTCAGTTTCGACGAAAGGAGTGACAACATTAGAAAAATACACTCAAAACTCCCGCCAAATCTGAAACTAAGTTTGAGACCCTTCGAATTGATATGAGGATCAAGGTTATAAAATTTGAGGAATTCTGGTATGAAATTCAGAATTCCGATCAAGAAGTTTTGGGAATAGTGATTCAAGAAATACTTCTTGTATTCAAAAGAAAATCAAACTGAAAACTTGCATAGAAATCCTGTTTCTTAAAGGACTGTCTTACGCCAGAATGCTAGAGGGGGCAGAGGGGTCTCACAGCTCATCTCTGAGCCACTAGACTCTCCATCAACAAGAGAATGCCCTATAGAAATATCAGGCATACCAAGGGGCTCAACCACTTTCTCTTTACCTTTTTGTGATGTGATAGATGTGATGTGAATGAATGAGAAGTGATGACATGTGAATCAGATAGATGTGAATGAATGAATGAGATGTGATGACATGTGAATCAGATAGATGTGAATGAATGGATGAGATGTGATGTCATGGGAATCGGGATGTAAATGAATGATATGGGATGTGAATGGATGATATGTGATGAAAATGGATGTGAATGTGTATGTGAAGAATGGATGTGGATGTGTATGTGAATAATGGATGTGGATGTGTATGTGAACAATGGATGTGGATGTATGTGAAAGAATGAATGTGGATGTGTATGTGAAGAATGGATGTGGATGTATGTGAAAGAGAGAATGGATGTGGATGTGTATGTGAAAGAATGGATGTGGATGGATGTGAAAGAATAAATGTGGATGGATGTGAAAGAATGGATGTGGATGTGTATAGAATGTGATGTGATGTGACATGAATATATGTGGATGTGAAGCGATAGATACGAATGTATAGATAGATGTGGGTAGTCGTACATGTGAACGATTGGATGGATGTGGATGAATGAGATGAGATGTGTGTGAATGAGATATGATGTGGATAGATGTGATGTGATGTTATGTGGATAGAATGTATGTGATGGGATCGTGATGAGAATGAATGTGATGGATATGAATGAATGTGATGTGATAGATGTGAATGGATGATATGTGATGTGAATGAATGTGATGTGATGGGATGTGGATCGGGATAGATGTGCATGAATGAGATGCGAGGTGAAATAGTTGTGATGTGGATCGGGGTAGATATGAATAGATGAGATGTGAATGAATGTGATGTGGATATGTGTAGATGCGAGTGGATGAGATCTGATGAAAATAAATGAGGAAAGATGTGATGAGATGAAAATGATGTGATTGGATGTGAAACAATGTGGAAAGACAAGAGGATGAGATCTGATGAAAATAAATGAGGAAAGATGTGATGAGATGAAAATGATGTGATTGGATGTGGAACAATGTGAAAATGATGTGATTGGATGAGATTGGGAATACATATGAAATGGATGTGGATTGATGTGGAACAATGTGGAAAGACAAGAGTTCGTTATAGAAACTGTATTTATGACCTGTTTTTAAATGACTATTTTATGTCAAGAATGCCGGGGAAGCATTTTGAATGAGGTTGTGGAGACCTAACTGATAAAGTTGCAACAGTTGACGGAGAGTCAATGGAGGACGTCTCGCGTAGCAGGGTCGGCCGAGGTCTTGACTAGCCTCGGTTTGATTTAAATGGTCAGCTTCTTGTACGGTGGATGAGGGATTAAAGAAGCGGCCTATGAGTGAAGCGCTAGGTGACCTGCGAAGGATCCTAGAGGGTGCTGACCATACGGTGCTTGGGATCTGGGTTGCCAAAGATACCCACATGTGCATCGTGGAAGATATTGGAACGAGGAGTAAGAGTTATTTTCTGAATTCGGGCATGGATCTGGTTGATTTTGACCTTGCTAGTCCTCAACGGATGAGTCCATGGCTCTTTTATATGGATCTGTTGGTTGATTTTGCTGATCTTCAACGGAGATTCCATTTTGATTTTTATAAGTGAATATATTGCTGGGTACTATGAGCTAGGAACTATCAAAAAGGCCCCTAGTGGACAGGTGGTGAGTGTTATTGCATTTACTTTTTGCACAGACAGTAAGTGATTACGGGACTGGTTACCTTCTTACACAGTATACATACTTATCTTACAAAAATGATAAAAGATTAAGATTAAGATAGCAGCATGACAGATTGAAGACAAATATGGAAAATTTACACAGAACATTGCAGTAGATTTGATTGATTAATAATTTCCTTTGATTCATACATACAGTTACATCCATATACAGGAATAGTATCCTGTGATCCAAATAGATATATCTACCAATGACATCCCCTGGAACCCCTAACTGACTATTGCGCATTACAATTTACCCAATGCGGTTGCGGTGTGCGGTTGATGCCGCAACACTTGTTGGCACGCACAGTGGACTTGCGCGAACCCAAAAAATGGCAAAAAAGTTGCCCTTGATAGAAGTTGAGTGCCTTATCCATCCAACCGCATCTGCATCCCTCTTAAGCTTCATCATCTGAATCCAAAGTTTCCACTTGTTCTCCTACAAAACTGGATACAGCTGCATTCTCCGCCCCGCAGCAACCGCAATATGCTTTCCCGTAGATTGCGGAACTCTGGCTCTATGCAATTCATCAATTTCCCAAACCAGATCCATGTATCTTTCTGTCATTACGGGCCGTGTTGTAGGCCACTGCTACATGCAAAGAATCCATTGTTGCACATATTCATTCTGGTCAGCCGTTTGTTCTTCAAGTGTAGGTTCCCTGAGAATTACTCTTTCAGCAAGGGGGGCTTGAAGCTGAGCAAAAGGCACATGGCGCTCATAATGCCGGCTAAGATATGCATCAGCTTCGATCCAATACAAGGGTTGAGGGGGTAATGCTAGGGCAAATGAATGTCCCATCTACTCCAGCTAGAAACATAGGCGCTGAATTTGTTCCTTGTGCCTATTCACCAATGAAGAAGCTCTGTGCCTTTTAGCAGTTTGCTCTGCCAAAGAACGGACTGTGTCGTCATGTTCGGACAAGCTTGGCAATATCTGCATCTGACCAAGCAGTAGCCGATAGAACAGACTGCGAAGCAGAACCTTCTTCCATAGGAGCCTTACCCCGATCATTCTGTGCAATGGGCACAGAAATAGTACTGACGTTGGAAACTTATGATGGTTGTTGATGTGCAACAGTGGCCTTCCACAGGGCAATTTGCTCTTCCCACTGATGAGCAACTTTAAAACTGAGCGTTAAAGCTAAGGACTCTAAATCCTCCATATTAATCAGGACATCCCGTGGATGCAGCTGCAAAATAATTAGCTAAGGCCTCATTAGTGCGGTGTCTGGCCTTCCACAGGGCAATTTGCTCTTCCCACTGATGAGCAACTTCAAAACTGAGCGTTAAAGCTAAGGACTCTAAATCCTCCATATTAATCAGGACATCCCTTGGATGCTGCTGCAAATAATTAGCTAAGGCCTTATTAGTGTGGTGTTTGGCTAGTTTTTCATTAACAGCTCTGCAACAAAAGACTTCATGATTGTCTCTTGTTGCCTCCTCACTGCTTTCAGCCACCTGCATGTTCCTCACTGCTTTCAGCCACCTGCATTCTCCTCACTGCTTTCAGCCACCTGCATGCTCCAGAGTAGAAATTCTATTCTGAAGACCTGGAATCCTATTAGCTTCATGTAACAAATTATCATTTTGAGACTGAAGCCGTGCCACCTATGCTTCAAGAGCAGTTATGCGAGTAGCTTGGGCACTAGCTTGAGGAACATTGCGGTAGAAATCGGAGGTACGCTAAAGTAACCACACAACACTTTCTATGTGTGCTAGTTGAGCCTCATACTATGGGGTTTCCCATGGAAAAGGAAGAACCGTGGTAGCTACCACATCAATTAAGACTACGGTCCCCACCCCAGAAGTTGAAACTGCAGGCAGTGTGAGTTGCTCAATCCCCGCAGGCACCAGAAGTGGAAGGATAGTACTCGACACAACTAACGGTGCCGTACTTACCAGTGACCGCTCTTGAATTTGTTGGCACCACCTGTGCGCAGAGCAGAAACCCCCTGTGGTTGGCGACATTACGACCGAAGGGTGCACAAGGGTACCCACCACCCACTGGCACAGCCGTAGTGGCAGAAACAATGCCATCAAATCGTTCAGCATCACTGGCCACTTCTGCCACATGAGAGCGCTTTTGGCCTCTAGAACTGCTAATGGCAACCGGTACTTCATAAAAAACAATAACTGTTACTGAAGCACTTGTAGAGAATGGTGCCAAAAAATGGCAGGCAGGCCGAAGAGAAACCAAAAAATTGGCGGGCAGAGGAAATAGGATCTGCAGTATCTGGCCCACCTTAGAGTGTACTACGTGCCCTTTCTGTACCTGAGAGCACACCCTCTGAGCCTCAAATCTAATTCTGTCCTTTAGAATGCGAGCCCAAGAAACACGGCCAAACTCAAAGGTTTTGATAAGCTATTTCACTTCACTGACATTGTGTAAGTCTTTGCCTCGAGCCAAATGGCTTCTAAAAACCATATGTAGCATTCCTTTGCAGCCAAATCAGTGCATCCAGAAAGTTTATACTCCCCACTGATTTTGGGACCAAATTTTGCCTCCATCTCTTTTGCAAGAATCGCCACTATTTTGCTAGCACAACAATAGCTCCGTCTGCAGGCAGGCAAATGTATCTTCTGCTAAATGTATTCCTCGGTGAGCACCACCGCTGCATCCTGTAGGTCCACCACATTGCCGACAACTAATTGTCGTAACAAGGGTAATGACTGTGGGTGTACCTGCACATGCTCCCAATGGAAATTGGAGTAGATGATGTGGATGCGCTTATCTGTGAGCCATGTATCAATAGCAGGCCGCTCGAGGCGAATGATCGGCGTTATCGGCAAGAACTGCGCAAGAGAGGCAGTCATGGCTGTTGCAGAAGAAAAGAGCGCAAGGAAGAAAAACAGAAGGCAAGCAGAAAAATGAGAGAGAAAATAGAATGCCTTTCCACAAAAAGGAGGGAGTTGTTGCATGCAAAACAATGATCACTTTTTGATGCATGACTGTATGCCACCTAGAAAAAGCCAAGAAAAATGAATTGACGAAAGCTGCCCTTGATTTGGAATGACTGAAACCATCATGAGAAAGTGTATTCTTCTCAGAAACTTAAAAAGGGCATTGAAGAGGAGCCGCCGAAAAATAATGACACATCTGAAACCCATTGACCGGAGAAGAAAGGACTTCCCTAGGAAGATTTGCAAGGAAATAAGAGGTAGGACCGCAAGAAACATATACCCAAAACGGCCCGGTCCACCGCACCTTCAGTTTTGCGAGTTTCTTGAACATGCGCAAAGAAAACACTAGCACTAATTGCCCTCTTTGGAAAAAATTCTTCTTCAAATGCCGATCCACTTGCCACTTTCTGTAACTTTGAATTTCTTGCACCCCAACAAACAATATGATAGCCAAAGTGTTAAAAAATAAAAAAACCATGAACATCAACTAAAATGCAATGATCCTCAATAATGAGAAAACTCATAATGATATAAACATCAACTAAGTACATCAGAATGTGAGCTAAAACAGCCACTTCGGGTTTAGCCACTAACTCAAAAGATCAAGGTATAATGAAAATGAGCTACCCCAACTATTCTGAGGCTAGTCACTCCCAAAAAATCTAAGTACAATGTAAGTGAGCTAACCCAGCTAGTCTGAGTTTAGACTATCAAGATAGAGATCTAGTCAACAGTACCCTCTCTTCATCTAATTCGTGGATGACATCTAGTCTGTATGCGAATGAATCCTCTGGCAACAATCTGTCCGTATAACCACAAGGCGCAAACTGGGAACCACAAATTCGACTGGCGTGATGGCCTCCATGCAAAAAGCAAGTTTGATGGTGTCGACCCAGTTGGACTTTAAACGCTGTGCGGTAAGCCCAGAGTGCGGTCGGAAGCTTCACATCCCAATCTGTCTGATGAGACTAACCACTTTAGTCAGAATGCGGGTTATCTACTTATTGGAAGATTCAGCGTGCCCATTGGCCTGAGGATAATACGGGGATGATTTACGATGCAGCACAAAGTAAAACCTCGTCATTCGTTTGATGACTTTATTAATAAAATGATCGCCCTCACTGACCAACTCCACTGGATAGCCAAACCTAGTAAAAACATCCTTAAAGAGACACTTTGTTACACAGAGAAAGTAGTATTATCCTGCAAAGCCCATGCTTCTATCCACTTCATACAGTAATCTGTGGTAGTAAAAATATACTTGTTCCTAGTGGTTAGAGCCATTGCGGGTTTGATTGGGCCTATAAAATCCAGACCCCATTTTTGAAATGGTTCTAAAGGAAGAATCTGATGGAGACCCACTTCATACAGTAATCCGTGGTAGTAAGAATATACTTGTTCCTGGTGCTTAGAGCCATTGCGGGTTTAATTGGGCCTATAAAATCCGGACCCCATTTTTGAAATGGTTCCAAAGGAAGAATCTGATAGAGAGGCATTCGATCCCGCTGGGACCGTTGTCCCATGCAGTGACAAACATCGCATTGCCTCACAAACTGCTGTGCATCTGCATGAATAGATGGCCACCATAATCCACCTTGTATCACCTTCTTCGCTGTGTGATTTTCCCTGAAAAATGCCCACCAATAACTTCGCAATGTGGACCAGCTTCCGACTGCAAAGGAGAAATGGGATGAGCTTGACAAGCTCTGTGGAGCTCGTGGTAAGAATTCCAAAATCTCACTTAAAATTGAAATTTTCAGCTTGGAACTCAAATAGGGAGACGACATTGGAGTCTTCATCTCTCACTTGAAGGGCCTTATGGCTCAACTTGCATAAGCGAATGTGAGAATGGATGAAGATGATGCAGTGGCTGTTTTGCTAAAAGCAGTCAAGAAGTAGTACCCCACCTTAGTCGCCTCCCTGAAGAACATACCTAATCCCACCCTTGAAGGAGTCATTCAATCTTGTCTTGATGAAGAAAAGAGGCCAAAGGGAGGAGCTGAATCTTCAAATGCAACAACTTTATCGAGTATCGAACAAGCTTTGTCACATCAAGTGATCAAAGTAATTGTTGGATCAAATATCCCAACAAAATGAAATGTAACAAGTGTAAACAAACGGGACATATCACTTCCAAATGTCCTAGCAAAGAGTGAGAGGCTAACTTTGTATCAGCCTCTAACTCCACTGAGAAATTATTTTAAATCTCAATGTAACCACACCTATATTCCTAACCTTGTACGCCTAATGTTATAAAGGCATCCTATGTCCAATACCACCTATTCCAATTTTTTTTTTCATAGTTGGTATTGAGGGGGGGTATTAAGACACTAAGGTTAGGTAAAAGGGGAGGAGAAGGGTGTGTGTGTGAATGGAATTATGGTCCACTAGCTCACTTATTTAAAGGTGGAGCTAGAAGGCATGTTATGGAGCATGAAGCTTAGTTGTATTTTGAGCAACTTAATAGTAGGAAAGATCTTTTCTTGTATTTTGTGAGTCTCTCTCCTCCACATATTTGATCTAGCATGAGCACCACGAAATTCTAATAACCTTAATCTCTTAATATGGGCTTCCCACAACATTGTCTCCTACTCATGGGGCAGGATACACCGCAACAATGCGTCTGCAACATTGCGATTATAAAGTTCCCCCATAGAGACTTCAAATGAACGGCTCCTCAATGCAAGGTGCCGTCTTGCTGGTCTCTGGTTAAATGAGCAGGCATCTCACCACACTAGAGATAAAAGAAAATATATCTTTATACCAGGTCCATGGGATGCTCAGGAGAGTTGCTCCTTCCTCTTCAGACTGTACCCCTCCTGCATTTGGCTGGATGGTAAACAGTGAAGCATCCGAAAATTCATCATCCACGCCGACTGCTGGCTCCCTCGAGTCCAATCGAGAAAGGTAATCTGCCACACCACCACATGCTGAGCACCAAAGCGATGGATGACTTCAAAATCAAATTCCTGTAACAATAGAACCCATCGAGCCAATTTGCCTGTCAAATTTTGTTGCTGCACCAAGTAAAGAAGAGCAGAATGATCCACATGGAAGAAAAATCGTCGGCCCAGAAGATAGTGCCGAAACTTCCACAGAGAGTACACCATTCCAAGGCCTTCTCGCTTTGTAACGGAATAATTCTTTTCAGTAGAAGACAACCGACGACGACTGGCATAATAAATTGGGCAAAACCATCCCGCAGTCTGCTCCTGCATCAAAACATTGCCAATTGCCACATCCGAAGCATCCACAAATATATGAAAATCCATCCCAATCAGGAGGAATCATCACTGGTGCTTGAGAAAGTTGAATCTTGAGTCAGCGGTAAGCCAAATCACAGTCTTCAGACCATCAGAAATCCTTGTGGTCAGAATGAGTGGCTACATTTAAAGGAATTGCCAAATGCACTAAAAACCGCAAATGACAACCATGCCACCGAATTTGGCCCAGAAATCGCATACAACCTTTAGGATCCACACGTGCAAGTGCTTGTATAATAGCCGCCACTTTGTCTAGATCTACCACAATGCCATCGTGGGAAATGACGTGACCCAGCAATTTGCCACTTTGCACCACAAAAACACACTTGAGCGGATTAAGACTGAAGGACACCGCCCGACAGCGCTGAAAAAAAAGCCGCAAGTGCCCCAAATGCAACCCACAAGTGCCAAAGACACTCAGATCATCCCAAAAAAATGCGCATGAAATCAGTGGAGAAAGGGCCCAAAGATTTCATACATGTCATGTTGGAAGGTGGAAGGAGCATAGCACAATCCAAACCACATGACTGTGCACACAAATAGTGCACACAAACACCCCCCATGCGGTGTGATGAATGCAGTTTTGGCTTGATCCTCTAGTGCCATCCAGATTTGATTGTAGCTGCTGAATCCATCCAGAAACGAGTACATTGCCTTGCTACGTCATCCAAAATGGAATCCATGTAGGGCAAGGGAAAAGGGTCCGGGATTGTGGTCGCATTAAGCTTTCTGTAATCCACACAGATGCGTAATTTTTTGTTCTTCTTCGGGACAATGGCTATAGGAGAAATCCAGTCCGGGTACATGCGGGTGAATGCAATAACGCTGCTTCTTCCTGGAGAGCTTCGCATCTGGCTTCAGGTAAATGCGGTGTTGGTAAAACTTCGGGTCCAGACTTTTCATGTTAGAATAATCCCAGGCAAACACATCCCAGAATTCTCGCAGAAGTTCCACCAGATCAGTTTTGAATGTGGGTTCCAGCAAGGTACTAATTTTCACACCAGCTTAGTCTCCTTGTCATCTCCTAAGAAAATGGTCTCCAAGACATCTTCTTTGACATGGGTAATGCGGCTCATTTGCGCCTCAAAAGCGCGCTCCTTTTCCAGAATGTCTTTCATGTTATCTTCAGGTGCATACTCCTCTCACTACTTAGCAAATTTTCCCCAAAGAGTTTTCCTTTGTCCATGGTGACTGAACACACCGTAGGCGCAGGCCTGAGGTATTCCGCAGTAGCAATACATGCCAGCACTACAAAGAACATGACGAAGGGTATGCCGGCCACCTCAATCACTACGCCTTTCAAGACGCCCAAGGGTCGGCTCCTCTGATTAGCCATGCATACCAGAAATGGTGCAGGATCCCATGCTTGCCAACCCATGCGCTTATAGGTGGACTCCGTTGTTGCAATATTGACACCAGCTCCACCATTGATCAGCACTTGATTAATCGTGAGGCCTCGGAAGCCTACATAAATTTCAGGAATTCTTATATCAGCCCACGGGAACTGCCGCCACCATGGGCTCTAGGTGTGCTGCACGGCTTGCATGGATAACACCGCAGTCGGTGTGATCGCCTGAGCGAACAACTTCTTGTGCCGACCAATCCAGAAGTGGTTGCATTGTGTGCCTGCTAGGGGGCTTTAATTTGTGACTAGAGCACGTGACCACGCACACCTCTGAATCCACAGTCTCCTCCATCGACTCAATCTGAACCATAGCCACTGCTGGTTGTTTACCTACAACTTTTGCTTGTTTTTTAGCTTTCTTCCGACCATACTCCTGTGCTTCTGGGAAATCTTGGCACCAATGTCCTTCCTCTGTGAGAAAAGACAAATTTTTGGATGATCTATGGCCCGACCTCCATGACCACGACCACGACCACGACCGCCACCCCTACTGCCATTGTTGTTGCTATAATGTTGCTCAGAAGTGCTCCCAACCTGTACCCATGTGCGGCTGAGAGTTATAGCGGTTCTGTGTCTTTCCCAATGTTAATGACCTGGTTGTCGGGGTGAGCCTTGTGCCCCCTCCCATTGTAGTAACAATTTGACGTGTTATGGGACTTGCTGATACAGATAGCATACCACTTGTCGTTCATCGCACATTCCGTTTGCTGGATGGCCAGGATTACGGGCGGCAACAAGAACACCGTGATGACCTTCCCACTTTGTGAGATTTCCTGGTCTCCTGCACTAGTGTCTCATAAGAATCTGTATTGCTACTATCCTCCGATTCACTGTCCAAGCTCCGTGTGTCCGAATCCTCCTCCGAGCTCTGTCGACGGCATCCCCGTGACGTGCTGCTGTTAGATTTGTTCTTGGATCGCTTCATGGTGGTGGAATTGTTATTCTCCAACGACTCCCCTTGCGAGAATAGACTGAGCAATGACCTCCGCTTGCGGCGTATTCACTTTGTCCACAGTGGCCAGGGCCGTGCACAAGTCCTTTGCTAATCCTTTCAAGAAACATGCCATAGTTACACCGATGAAGGAAAAATTGGAAATTAGGATTCAACCGGATATTTTGGAAATTAGGATTCAACTGGATATTTTGGAGGATTATGATCAGTGATACTATAGTTTCATTAAAAGATTGTTTTAAAGACAGCTGAATCTGTGAAAATGGCAATTTCATATTGGGTGTGTAAGTGGTGTGACTAGTTTTAAGTTTGCATGAATATCCGTTTAGGGGGCCTGAGAACTCTTTTCCCTGGTACCCGAGACAAAACCTAACCAAATTCTTAAATAAATCCCATCACTACAGTGGTTGGGCGATTGGCTAACCCAGGGGATTGGATGGGGTTAGGCTAGACTGATGGATCCCTAAATTGAGACTCAATTCTGTTGGTACGATTGATGAAGTAAATCCCGGATAAAAATTGTCTATGGAAAAGAATCAACGACTGTGCCTCTCAATGAGGGAAAAAGCGTTGGTCTCTATGATCCAAGTGCAAGTCTTTTCCTTGATCTGATTATAGGACTTACGGGTTTGGTCTGATCAGCTCAATTAGTTAAGGCTCTTGACTATGTTAGAGTAAAAATATCCTAGAGGAATCGCCGGTGCTTTCCGGGCGAGGGAAGTTTTTTGGGGTTCTTGATTTTGGAAGAACCGAGGGATTACTCTCTTGTCCGGATATACGTGGGCGAGGCCCTGAGTGAGGGACCCTGCCCCACGCAAGAAGTGCTACTTCCGCTGCTAGCACCCCAGAATTCGTTGCGCGGAGGGGACAGGGATCTCTCACCTTCTTTGTAAATCCTTTTTGATGTACAAACACAAGGCCAATTTTGCCAATTGTGCTGACTACAATATAAAAAGGACAACATTTCGCTGCATCTTTTGTTTCATGCCTATAATCTCGTAAATTGTTCACTTTAAATGAATCTCTCAAATTGTTAACTTCTGTGATGAATCTGTATCTTTTGTTTCATACATGTCCACATGTGTAAGAGATAGTATAGTGTTGGCCATCACGCTGGCGATTGAAGGAGCTAGGATTTATTTGACCCTATGTAATGCCACCGTGCTGGTGAATCATGCGAATATGCACAGTTTTTAAAGAATTGCATTTGATTAATTTAGGAGTGCAGTATCACAATTGATTGATTGAAGGTGCTGTGATTGGAGGTGGCTCGAAAGAGGGCTCCATCTTTGATTGATTCAATTTTGATTAAAGAAGATACCTTCGCTAAAGTTTGTTTTTTTTTTCCCACGCGGCAAAACACAAAAGTTTATTTATGAGAAGAGAAGTTCAAGTTTGTTTCTAAACAAATGTAGAACAACAAATTGAGCGCAAATTTATAAGTACAATGGTGGGAGATATGGAGATATGCAAAACCACGCGGTGGTTGAAATAGTACTTGAAAATATCACCAGCGCGGTGGGAATAGCAGTGCGGTTCATTCTTTAAAATAGACCCCACGTGGTGGTATTACCTGCAAACACCAGTGTGATGGTCATTTTCATTAGATTGCTTGCAAAAACCAGTGCATTGGTGGAGAGAGTTAACCAGTGCGCTAGTGGAGAGAGCCATGTAGTGACACGTGTCCATCTCTGCATGATGGGAAAGACCACTGCGGTGGAGAGAGTCGCTGGTGGAGAGAGCCATGTAGTGACACGTGTCCAGCTTTGTGCGATGGGAAAGACCACCGCGATGGTCTTTTCCTGCAAAGAGCGAGACCAGCCAGGCGCGCGAGCTGCATAGTGACACGTGTCAAGCTCTGTGGTGTTTAAAACAGGGAGTTTTGGCAGATTGTGTTTGCGTGACGCCATTAACTGGTGTGGCAAGGACCGTAAAATGTGCACGGAGTAAATGCACATGGTGATGCATGTTGATTCTATGCATAGAAAGATGCATAAAGGAATTTTTTAATTACGAAAGTGTTATTCTTACTAAATTTGATTTCTATGCATAGAAAGATGCATGATGGAATTTTTTTTATTACAAAAGTGTTATTCTTATTAAATTTGATTTCTATGCATAGAAAGATGCATAAAGGAATTTTTTTAATTACAAAAATATTATTCTTATTAAATTTGATTCTATGCATAAAGGAAATTTTTTTATTACAAAAGTTTTATACTTATTAAATTTGATTTTTATGCATAGAAAGATGCATAAAGAGATTTTTTATTATAAAAGCGTTATTCTTATAAAAATTAATTTTTATGCATAAATAGATGCATAAAGAAATTCTTTTTATTTTAAAAGTATTATTCCTATTAAAATTGATTTTATGCATAAATAGATGCATAAAAGGATTTTTTTAATATAAAAGTGTTATCATAAATAGATGCATAAAGATTTTTGATATCAAAATTAGAATTCTCTTAAATTTTATGTTTAAAATTCTATGAGTATTTGATAAATAAATAATTAAATACTCTAAGAGAGAAATTTCTATCGTTCTATATTCACATGGATTGTAAAAAGAAAATTCAAAAAATCTATCGTGTAAGATTCCTCCCTCCAGCTTTTAAGTTGTGCAAGTGTAAGAACCTCCCCTTCTGATCTTATAATTATTTCCCTCTTTGAAATAAAAGAAAGATCCTATTTTACCTTGTTTTGGCTTGGAGAGAGAAAATGTCTAGAGGGAGGTAATTCAAAATTGAGATATTTTTGGATATAAAAATCCTAGTGTCTAAAATGATCACTTGAAACAAAAATTCAAAAAGAACTTTCCAATGTGCAATTGCAATTTATTAAAAATAGGTATAAAGGACCTTAGCCTAAGGGTCCAAATTTTTAGAATTTTTTGGATTATGGTCCAATTAAGGTTCGTATGGACCAATAAGATTAATCCAAATGTAGGGAGGAGATAAGTTGAAGAATAAAAGAAAACCCCCCCAAAAAATGAGTAAATGCTCACATAAGATGAAGAGTGGACTAAGGACCAAAGAAAAGAATTAAAAAACTGAATTTTGACACCTCAGTGTGGGGATCTCCCCTCATGAAGTAGGCACCCTTTTCTCACCACTACCCCCAATTTTTAATCAATAAAATGAGATATATTCATCTCTCCGCTCTCTTATTTCAAAACTAAATCCAAAAAGTAAGATGAACTGACCCAAAAATGGTCAAAAATTGACCAAACTGATCTGGAAAGTTCTAAAATCACTTTGCTTGGTTAGAGGCTCACTTTTTACTATAAATAGAAGCCTCCCCCTTTGTAAAAGCTTAATGGTATTTATGCACTATTACTATGCTCCTGTGCTGAGCCATCTACATTGAATTTTTTAATAATTCAATTGTTCTTGGCCTAATCCTCTCCAAAGTGAATTGGTGGCCACTCTTGCTTCAAACAAGAGTAGAACCCTCAATTCATCAAGCCAAAGGAGAGCTTACAAGCTCCATGTAAGCTAATTTTCTTACTTGTTTAATGAAGAATCTATGGTTTTCTTAATTTTTATGTTTTGAAGATGTTGAATTAAATTCAAATGCTATGCCTTTGATAAAAAGACCACCCCCTTCTTCTCTTTACATTCCAACCTTTCTCAATCCTAGAAAGATTAACTATAGGATTAATTAAAGTCTTCTTATTATTTACTCTGTTGAATTCTAGAAAATTATGTAGATTAGAGTTCTATAAATCTAATTTGGGTTAATTTAAGTTAAATAAAGAATGATAAAAATGAGAAATGGTTAGCCATACAAAGGAGGTTATGGTAAAATTTTTCAGAATTTTGTGGAAAAGAAAGTTTATTTTTATGTTCTTCCAAAAGAGTAATTCCCACCATTTTGGCATCTTAAAGAAATATTCTAATTACTCCATGTACATATTCACCTATGAATATGCATGGATATCACTCATATTAATTATTAAAATTTAATTTTTATGCATAGAAAGATGCATAAAGGAATTTTTTTAATTGCAAAAGTGTTATTCTCATTAAATTTGATTTTTATGCATAGAAAGATGCATAAAGGATTTTTCTTTAAATTACAAAAGTGTTATTCTCATTAAATTTGATTTTTATGCATAGAAAGATGTATAAAAAAAATTTTTAATTACAAAAGTGTTATTGATTTTTATGCACAGAAAGATGCATAAAAGAATTTTTTTTATAACAAAAGTGTTATTCTCATTAAATTTGATTTTTATGCATAGAAAGATGCATAAAGGAATTTTTTTTCAGTACAAAAGTGTTATTCTCATTAAATTTAATTTTTATGCATAGAAAGATGCATAAAGGATTTTTTAATTATACAAAAGTGTTATTCTCATTAAATTTGATTTTTATGCATAGAAAGATGCATAAAGGAATTTTTTTTAATACAAAAGTGTTATTCTCATTAAATTTGATTTTTATGCATAGAAAGATGCATAAAGAATTTTTTTTATTAAAAAAGAATGAATGTGATAGATATGAATGAATGGGATGTGATGGATGTGATGTAAATGAATGTGATGGATATGAATGAATGAATGTGATGGACATGAATGAATGTGATGTGATGGATGTAAATGTATGTGATGTAAATGAATGTGATGGATGTAAATGAATGTGATGAACGTGAATAGATGTGATGTGATGTGAATCGGGATGTGAATGAATGAGATGTGATGTCATGTGAATCGGGATGTGAGTGAATGAGATGTGATGTAAATTAGGATAGATGTAATATGTGATGAGATGGAAAATGATGTGATGAGAATGGAAATACATATGAAATAAATGAGGATTGATGTGGAACAATGTGGAAAGACGAGAGTTCGTTATAGAAACTGTATTTATGACTTGTTTTTAAATGACTGTGTCAAAAATGCTGGGGAAGCATTTTGACCGTCTGGTGAATGAGGTCGTGGAGACCTATCTGATAAAGTTGCAACAGTAGAGTCAATGGAGGACATCTCGCGTAGCAAGGTCAGCCAAGGTCTTGACCAGCCTCGGTTCGATTTAAATGGTGAGCTTCCAATACGGTGGATGAGGGACTAAGGAAGCAGTCTATGAGTGAAGCGCTAGGTGACCTGCGAAGGATCCTAGAGGGTGCTGACCATATGGTGCTTGGGCTCTGAGTCACCAAAGATACCCACACGTACATCGTGGAAGATATTGGAACAAGGAGTAAGAGTTGTTTTCTAAATTCGGGCATGGATTTGGTTGATCGACCTTGCTGGTCCTCAACGGATGAGTCCATGGCTCTTTTATATGGATCTGTTGGTTGATCTTGCTGATCTTCGACGGAGATTCCATTTTGATTTTTATAAGTGAATATATTGCTGGGTACTATGAGCTAGGAACTATTGAAAAGGCCCCTGAGTGGATAGGTGGTGAGCGTTCTGGTTGCCAATGATGCCATAAGTACACCGATGAAGAAAAAATTAAAAATTAGGATTTAACCAGATTAATTTTGCAAGATTATGATCAGTGATACTATAGTTTCGGTAAATGATTATTTTAAAGACAGCTGAATCTACGAAAAAGGCAATTTCATATTGGGTGTGTAAGTGGTGTGACCAGTTTTAAGTTTGCATGAATATCTGGCTAGGGGGCTTGGGAACTCTTTTCCTTGGTACCCGGGACAAACCCTAACCAAAGTCTTACATGGATCCCATCACTACAGTGGTTGGGCGGTTGGCTAAGCCACAAGACTGGATGGGGTAGGCTGGACTGATGGATCCCTAAAATGAGACTCAATTCTGTTATGGTACGATAGATGAAGTAAATCTTGGATAAAAATTATTCTATGGAAAAGAATCAACAGCTGTGCCTCTCAATGAGGAAAAAAGCGTTGGTCTCTATGATCCAAGTGCAAATCTTTTCCTTGATCTGACTATGATACTTACGGGTTTGGTTTTGGAAGAACCGAGGGATTAGTCTCTTGTCTAGATATCCGTGGGCGAGGCCCCGAGTGAGGGACCTTGCCACGCGCAAGAAGTGCTCCTTCCACTGCTACTAGCACCCCTAAATTCGTTGCATGGAGGGGGACAGGGATCTCTCATATCGAGATCAAAATATTCGGATAAATGATTAATTTATTCCTCATTGGAATTCGTAACTAATTTAGAAATCACTTAAGTGAATATTCAAAGAAAGAAATTCAGTAGAATAGTAACTGAATTATCAAACCTTTTCGAGAAAGATAGTTCAGGAAAAATCTTACCCGACTCGAACCTTGAATCAGATATGACCAAGACCAAACTCTTTCGTCAGTTTTGAGGAAAGGAGAGACCAGTTTAGAAAAATACACCCAAAACTCTTGCCAAATCTAAAACTAAGTTTGAGACCCTTTGAATTGATCTGAGGATAAAGGTTATAAAATTTGAGAAATTTTGGTATGAAATTTAAAATTTCGATCAAGAAGTTTTGGTATGAAATTCAAAATTCTGGTCTGAAATTCAAAATTTTGATCAAGAAGTTTTGGGAATACTGATTCAAGAAATACTCGTATTCAAAAGAAAATCAAACTGAAAACTTGCATAGAAACCCTGTTTTCTTAAAGGTTTATCTTACGCCAGAATGCTAGAGGGGGCAAAGGGGTCTCACAGCTCATCTCCAAGCCACTAGACTCTCCATCAACAAGAGAATGCCCTATAGAAATATCAGGCATACTAAGGGGCTCAGCCACTTTCTCTTTACCTTTTTGTGATGTGAATAGATGTGATGTGAATGAATGAGATGTGATGACATGTGAATCAGATAGATGTGAATGAATGAATGAGATGTGATGACATGTGAATCAGATAGATGTGAATGAATAGATGAGATGTGATGTCATGGGAATCGGGATGTAAATGAATGATATGGGATGTGATGGATGATATGTGATGAAAATGGATATGAATGTGTATGTGAATAATGGATGTGGATGTGTATGTGAATAATGGATGTGTATGTGAAGAATGGATGTGAATGTGTATGTGAATAATGGATGTGGATGTGTATGTGTGAAGAATGGGCGTGGATGTATGTGAAAAAATGAATGTGGGTGTGTACGTGAAGAATGGATGTGGATGGATGTGAAAGAATGGATGTGGATGGATGTGAAAGAATGGATGTGGATGTGTATAGAATGTGATGTGATGTAAAGAGATGTGATGTGACATGAATATATGTGGATGTGAAGCAATAGATACGAATGTATGGATAGATGTGGGTAGTCGTACATGTGAACGATTGGATGAATGTGGATGAATGAGATGAGATGTGTGTGAATGAGATATGATGTGGATAGATGTGATGTGATGTTATGTGGATAGAATGTATGTGATGGGATGGTGATGAGAATGAATGTGATGGATATGAATGAATGTGATGTGATAGATGTGAATGGATGATATGTGATGTGATGGGACATGAATCGGGATAGATGCGAATGAATGAGATGTGAGGTGAAATGGATGTGATGTGGATCGGGGTAGATATGAATGGATGAGATGTGAATGAATGTGATGTGAATATGTGTAGATGCGAGTGGATGAGGATAAATGAGGAAAGATGTGATGAGATGAAAATGATGTGATTGGATGAGAATGGGAATACATATGAAATGGATGCGGATTAAATAATGTGGAACAATGTGGAAAGACGAGAGTTCGTTATAGAAACTGTATTTATGACCTATTTTTAAATGACTGTTTTATGTCAAGAATGCTAGGGAAGCATTTTGACCGTCTTGTGAATGAGGTCATGGAGACCTAACTGATAAAGTTGCAACAGCTGATGGAGAGTCAATGGAGGACGTCTCGTGTAGCAAGGTCGGCCGAGGTCTTGACCAGCCTTGGTTCGATTTAAATGGTGAGCTTGTGGTACGGTGGATGAGGGACTAAAGAAGCGGCCTATGAGTGAAGCACTAGGTGACCTGCGACGACGAAGGATCCTAGAGGGTGCTAACTATACGGTGCTCGGGCGCTGGATCACTGAAGATACCCACATGTGCGTCGTGGAAGATATTGGAACAAGGAGTAAGAGTTGTTTAATGAATTCGAGCATGGATCTGGTTGATTGACCTTGCTGGTCCTCCAACGGATGAGTCCGTGGCTCTTTTAAATGAATCTGTTGGTTGATCTTGCTCATCTTCAACGGAGATTCCATTTTGATTTTTATAAGTGAATATATTGCTGGGTACTATGAGCTAGGAACTATCGAAAAGGCCCCTAAGTGGGTAGGTGGTGAGCATTCTGGTTGCCAATAATACCATAGGTACATCAATGAAGGAAAAATTGGAAATCAGGATTCAACCGGATATTTTGAAGGATTATGATTAGTGATACTATAGTTTCATTAAAAGATTGTTTTTTTAAAGACAGCTAAATCTGTGAAAAAGGCAATTTCATATTGGGTGTGTAAGCGGTGTGACTAGTTTTAAGTTTGCATGAATATCCGGCTAGGGGACCTGGAAACTCTTTTCCTTAGTACCGAGGACAAAACCTAACCAATTTCTTAAATGGATCCCATCACTATAGTGGTTGGGTGGTTGGCTAACCCACGGGACTGGTTGGACTGATGGATCCCTAAATGGAGACTCAATTCTGTTGGTACGATTGATGAAGTAAATCTCGGATAAAAATTATTCTATTATGGAAAATAATCAACAGCTGTGCCTCTCAATGAGGAAAAAAGCGTTGGTCTCTATGATCCAAGTGCAAGTCTTTTCCTTGATCTGACTATGGGACTTACGGGTTCAATCAGATCAGTTCAGTTATTTAAGGCTCTTAACTACGTTAGAGTAAAAATATCATGGAGGAATCACCGGTGCTTTTTGAGCGAGGGAAGTTTTTTCGGGTTCGGAAGAACTGAGGGATTAGTCTCTTGTCCGGATATACGTGGGTAAGGCCCCGAGTGAGGGACCCTACCCCACGCAAAAAGTGCTACTTTCGTTGTTAGCACCCCAGAATTCTTACTGCGCGGAGGGGACAGGGATCTCTCACCTTCTTTGTAAATCCTTTTTGATGTATAAACACATGGCCAATTTTGCCAATTGTGCTGACTACAATATAAAAAGGATAACATTTTGCTGCATCTTTTGTTTCATGCCTGTAATCTCATAAATTGTTCACTTTAAATGAATCTCTCAAATTGTTAACTTCTGTGATGAATCTCTCAAATTGTTAACTTCTGTGATGAATCTGTATCTTTTGTTTCATACATGTCCACATGTGCGAGAGATAGTATAGTGTTGGCCATCACGTTGGCGATTCAAGGAGCTAGGATTTATTTGACCCTATGTAATGCCACCGTGCTGGTGAATCATGCGAACATGCGCAGTTTTTAAAGAATTGCATTTGATTAATTTAGGAGTGCAGTATCACAATTGATTGATTGAAGGTGCTGTGATTGGAGGTGGCTCGAAAGAGGGCTCCATCTTTGATTGATTCAATTTTGATTAAAGAAGATATCTTCGCTGAAGTTTGTTTTTTTTTTTCCCACGGCAAAACACAAAAGTTTATTTATGAGAAGAGAAGTTGAAGTTTGTTTCTAAACGAATGTAGAACAACAAATTAAGCGCAAATTTATAAGTACAATGGCGGGAGAGATGGAGATATGCGGAACCACGTGGTGGTTGAAACAGTACTTGAAAATATCACTAGCGCAGTTGGAATAGTGGCGTGGTTCATTCTTTAAAATAGACCCCGCACGGTGGTAATACCTGCAAACACCAACGTGATGGTCATTTTCATTAGATTGCATGCAAAAACTAGCACAGTGGTAGAGAGAGTTAATCGGTGCGTTGGTGGTGGAGACCCATGTAGTCACACGTGTCCATCTCTGCGCGATGGGAAAGACCACTGCGGTGGAGAGAGCCATGCATTCGTGACATGTGTCCAGCTCTCTGCGATGGGAAAGACCACCGCGATGGTCTTTTCCTACAAAGAGCGAGACCAGCGAGGCGTGTGGGCTGCATAGTGACACGTGTGGAGCTAGGTGGTGTTGAGAACACGGAGTTTTGGTAGATTGTGTTTGCGTGATGACATCGACTGGTGTGACAAGGACCATAAAATACGCACGGAGTAAATACACGTGGTGACGCGTGTCGACGAGGTCTACAGTGTTAAGAGCAGAGTCATTAATATGCTAGTATGCCGGAAAAAAAATTGATGAGAGCGCCAGCCCGCTCTAAATCCAAAATCTCACCCCCGTGCGTCGTGTTGCGGCCCCAAAAGTGCCCCAAAAATAGTTCCGTGAATGGCTACACCTGATCGTGCATTGACTCTCATACAAGCATAAACACACAAGCATGAAAGAGTCACAATGCTAGAATGCTCTCACTCTCTCACAGAGCATAAGGGGAGAGCTCTCAATAGCACAAAGGGGATTGTGTCCTTTTCATTATGAGAAAATACCTTATATACAATTGGCCCTTATTCACACTTGGACGCCCAAAACTTCCTAACTAGGCCTTGGGTGGCCAATATCTCATAATGTACAACCTTTATAGTGCCTTTGCATGACACTAATTAATGTCCTCAATTGAGGATCATATTGTTAATCCGAATGGGATTAACAACAGGTCCAAGTTGAGGAAGAGGATAATGATATATTAGATGAGGAAGATGGTGATATCACTGAGGAACCGCATGTCTGGCACATGTTTTCACCCGGATGGGTAGTGGAAGTTATGGCTAGTTTCACTGAGATGTTTCTCATTGCAAGTTTTGTGCCTCCTACATATAGACATCCATATAATAGAGCTGGTCTAGGTTTCAATTTTGTCCCAGATGAGATGCTGCCTAGCAGTCAGCCTTCAAGTTTTCAATATACAACTTCTGTGGATCATGATACCCAAGTTGTGGCTAGCCCCAGGAGAGGGAGGGTAACTTTGTAAAGTGTCCAAGATATGTCAAGTCCATGACAGAGTTGTTTTATGACCTTGAAGATGAATATCTTGCTGCATATTCCAGTGGTGTAAATGGGTTAGCTGTTAACGACTTGATCAATCATGTAGTAGGTTGTTCTCAAGTTGATGTGGGCCATTTGGAGTGGAATGTAAAAGAGAATGTAAAAGAGTTCCCTGCTTTGCAAAAACAACAACTCCAGGGGTTAATGATGAGATGCAGAGTGTGCAGGTTGTGAGTACATGGAAGGGAGAGATAGACACAGATGTCTTGGAGAATTCCCTAAGTATGCATGACCTAATGCCCCAACTTTTTCATGGGTTGGTACAGGGCCAGTATAGTGATGATTTGGTGGAGGCTTGGGAAAGTCAGCTTGCAAGAAAACATTATGATACCAATCTTTTGGATAAAGAATTTGACTGGGACCAGATAGCTTTTTCAGATTTACCAATTTGGGATCCTGAGCCTCATGATGCTGAGATGTATGGGTTCTTTGTCACATTAGCCCCTACCAATATTATGGAGGGCATATCAGATGCAGTTCAACGGGGTGATGTTCATGATGATGGGGAAGGAGCTGCAACTAGGGGGGATGATACAGATCTTCGTTGTGGTCAAGAGGAGCATGCTTTTATTTGCCAGGATGATGAATTACTAGCTAGGGAGGTTGCATGTGTATGGCATCGAGAGAAGGATGGAGATGTCCAGACTACAATGTCACCCGTGTATGCAGTTGGGGAAGTTTGGAGAAGCCAACTTGCAGGAGAAGGTCAAGACTTGCCATTACGGCGTCCCAAGCTCAGAGATGATGTGGATAATGTGGTCCTTAATTCCATGACCATTCTTACAATTCTGAATGGAATGTTTTCAGATGGTCTCTTCATTCATGATGTAGTTGTTGATGGTGCGGTCCTGTAGGACAGCATGGCCAATTTGCAGATGCTTTCGTCGGTGGTCACTATGGCAGACATGTTCACTGACCCTTGGGAATGCCTTGAGAATGTAGGCTACAAGCACTCATATCACACTTGCGAGATGATAGTGAATGCCATTGCGAGTCCGGAGGGGCACAATACCGACATGGCAGGAAGTGATGGAGGTCTCCATTCAGGGCTATTGATACAGAAATGTTTCCTTGGGGACAAGGAGTATAGCCAAGCTTCGACCACTAACACCTGGAGTGGAGTAGATGCAGAATTACAGGAAGTGATGGAGGTCTCCATTCAGGGCTGATGATACAGAAATGTTTCCTTGGGGACAAGGAGTAGAGCCAAGCTTCGATCACTAACACCTGGAGTGGAGTAGATGCAGAATTACAGAAAACTACAGTCAACATTATTGCCATGTTGGCGCAAAGGCAAGCAGCAGTGGTGCTGCAAAGGTGCCAGTACGGGCAGCGGCTGCGTAGTTGGGTACTGCACTTCGTACAACCATGGTAGGAATGTGGGATGAGGCGGAGGATGGAAGTGATCGTCAGTGGCTGACGAAGATCGCGCAGAAGGTGCAATGCCCAACAAAAGTGATTGAATACAGTATGATGCTTTTTTCCATTTTATGCGTGCAACTACATGTCGACGAAAACTGGAAAGATCTTGTTGTGGCTGTGATAAGCGTGGATACCAATTGGTGCAGTGGGTATGGTTCAAGCAATGGCCGTGGCTGGATAGCCAGAGTCGAGAGATGCTACTGTGCAGTGAGTACAACCGGGCGGGCCGCGGGGATAGCTGAAGAGAAGCCGTATCATGCCGTTGTCGCAGTGGTAGCGCTGAAAGCGATAAACAGAAGACGTACGCAAGCAAACGAACTCCGAGAAGTTCGGTGGAGCAGGGCGATGTTTCTGCAGCTAGGCTCACAGTTGCTAAAGGCTGCCACGTCTCATGTGGTGAGATGAGCTTGATGCAATATTCAAGGCGTATAGGTGGATTGAGCAGATGAAGTATGTTGCCATGATGGCAGACAGAGAAATAAAAAAGACACAAAATAAGCAGGAGAGAGGTCTCTCAGATGCTCGGATGGATGAGCAGGAAGATTACCAGTGTTCAGCAGGTGCTCGGGTATTGAGTAGGTTGTTGGCGTGGAAGTATTCCCAGTGGCAAGATGCACAGGTTGGGAAAACAGGCAATATGTATACTTCTTCGAATATGAAAGATGTTGATGAGCTTGCTGACTTTAATGATGGGATTGTTATGACGCAAATGGAAGGAGCATGGAAGGTGTATGGTGGCTGGAAAAGCCAGGTGATGCGCTTGGGTGACTGTAGCTTTGCATCCGGTTTCTCTCATGGTGCAGATGGCCAGGAAAATCGTGATCGAGATGATGCAATAGAATGGCTTGACATGTTGCTTGGAGATGATGGAGTGCCCGACAGTGGTGATAGCCTTGTAGAGGTGGATGCAGCCTGGTTTGATACCTTGCTGGAAGAGGATAGCAAAAGGAAACAAAAGGGGCTGAGTGATTATGCTTATGCAGTGGTGCATGGCTTAAGGGTTCCCAGCAGTGAGCCTACAAAGCTTGTTGCAGATGTGGATAGAATGTTTGAGTTGATGCGTTTGCATATGCTTTTGTGCTATTTAGAATGGTTCTATGGCGATGATGTGCCATGTTCATCGATTCGAATTCGAGGTGTTGTGCCATTTATGGTACATGAGCATGTAGCATATGCTGGAGCTTCATCGGCATATTTTCTTGATGAGCAGTTGCTGGAGGCTACATCGACATATTTACATGTAGATATCTTTATGATGATGTCCAGATGCTAGATATATGGTCCACTCCATGCTCTTGGAGTGTGGACATCCTACTTCATACATGGTTCTATGTTTTCGTTTTGTATGATCATGTATGACATTGTATATGATGGGTTCCCAGCCCTGGCATGTAGGACTTTGGCCTTAACAAAAGCCAGTGAATTGGGTGCCAGCTCGGGCTTCAGCTTCCTTGGCCACCATCGTCAGCTCTCTTTGGGTATTTGCCACACCTGGTCTCTGAGAGTGTGTTGTTCTCATGTTAGAGCCTTTGCAGGCGGAGACCTAGGCGTCAACTTAGCGAGTATCGATTGGATCTTTGCCTTGGAGACACTGCGCTAGGTACTCCGTGTACCGTTTGGCTGTGGTGGGGATGTCGATGGGCGGTCGTTGGATGGAGGGTTCTACAGAGCTGGAGGCCACCATGGACTGGGCCGGGTGGATCGGGGCGAGTGGGAGTCTCTCGGCCAGCGTGGTAGAGGGTAGCTCCCGCAAAACATGTTGCTTCTTATCTTTGGAGGTCTGAGAGAGACGAGCACTAGCTTGCATTTAAACTCGGGTGTCACGGCCGAGGATCGGGTGCATCGCATCTCCGTGTTGAGGCTAATTGCTTCTAATTGTCTGATAAATTAACTGCGATTTCCATCCAAATTTATGAAAATTTATTCTTCTTGGTCACAATAGATTTAAAAATAGTTCTGTTTGAGGATCATGGAATTTTATAAAGATAACTCTTTTTTCAATAATCCATTTGTGAATCTGCATACATCCTTTTATTGATTTATTCGAGTAGAAATATCTTAAAATTTTCTTTTCTTCATTTTGATCCTCAACATTAATATACCATAATTTCCTACATGAAATTATGGTGGTAAAAACTTCTCTTTTAACATCGAAATTAATTTATGCATTCTTCTACTTAAAATGCAATGAAAATTCATCTTTTTAAATAAATAAAAATATGCCAAAAATTTCTCTTTTAACATTTAAATGTTTGGAACTAGAATAATGTGGGAATTCATCTTTTTGCATCTAAATTTATGCATGAAAATAATTATAACAAAAATTTTTCTTTTCTCTTTAAATAATTATGCATAAATATCATAAAAATATTTTCTATAAATATGATAAAAATCATTCTCTTAGCATAAAATATCTATGCCTAGAATATGATAGGAATTTCTCTTTTTGCTTTATTAAAAATATGTATAAAGATAAGATTTATCTTTTTTTTGGAGAATTTGCCCATGGCTTTGCTGCAATTATTGGGAATTTTCAATTTTTTAACTTGAAATGAAAACTTATAATTGAAATGTGATAAGAACTCCTCTTTTAGACTAAAATTTAATTATGCATACATAACATAATTATAATCATAGTTATAAGCATAATTACAATTAATCTCTAGATTATTCTTGAATATCCATTCCTCATTTCTAAAATTGTTAGCATAACCCTCTTTCAATTTAAAATGTGTTAATATGATTTTTCTTAATCATAAGCTAGCATAAGGAATTTAATCATCATTTTTAACTAGATTAAAATCATAAAATTACCTGATCTTTTTCTCTGGCTTGTCAAACCTAGAGTTTAGATTAAGATAATGAGATTATTAATAAGAATCATCCTTCTAATAAGGATCTAATCATAAAGATGATTAATCTTTCTAAAAGAGAGATTTATTAACAAAAATACCATTATTAAGCATAAAAATTAGCATTAAATCATCTAAGCATTATGAATCATTAAGAAAACTTGATTTTAAGAAAAAACCATTCCATTAAAAAGCTTGTCAAGCATTAGAGGGGTTGAGAAGAAGAAAGTCATTATTGAGAAGAATAGAAAAAATCATTAAATTAAGGCTTACCTTTGATTTTGGCTTGATTCTTTTGGATAGAAGTGAAGCCCACAAAGCAAGGGTTGGCCATCAAGTTGGGGAGGGTAATCTCCAAGAGAGGATGGGGATTTGAGAAGCTCCAAAGCTCTCAAAAGAAGAGGTAATATAGACGGATAATATAAATTACACTAAAAATGAAGATAATACTGGCATGTAATTACTCAAAGATGAAAATACAAAGGAATGAGGGTCTATTTATAGATGAGGGAGGCCTCTAACCAAGTCCAACTGGGTTCTAGAGGCTTCCAGCTTCAGTTTGACCCAATTTGGATAAGATTTGGATCAGTTTGGCTCCCTTTTTGATCCAGTTTGCAAGAGGAGAGAGGAGAGATAAAAAATCTTATTTTTTTGAATTAAAAAAGCCAAGTAATGATGAAAAAAAGACGCCTACTTCATGAGGCTCTCCCTCCTTATTGAGGTGTCAAAAATTCATCATTTTATTAAAATATCTTTTTTTAAACTAATAAACCTTATTTTTAAACTAATAAACCTTGTACTCAGTCAACTCTTCATCTTATGTGAGCATTTACTCATTTTTGGGGTATTTTCTTTTATTCTTTGTATTTTTGTTATCCCAACACTTGGATTAATCCTATTGGTCCTTTGGAACCTTATTTGAACCATAATTATTTTTTTTTGAAAATGTGGACCTTAGGCTAAGGTCTTTAATACACATATTCAATTAATTTCTAATGCACATTGAAAAATTCTTTTTGAACTTCTGATTCAGGGGAGTTCATCTTAGATATTAGGAGAAACTTTGTATCTAAAAATATCTCAATTTTGAATTATCTCTCTCTAGAATATTTTCTCTCTTTAGGTCAAAACAAGGGAAAACAATATTTTCTTGCATTATGAAATAGGGGATGATTACAGGGGACACTGAGATGAGAGCTTATACATCTTTTAGGGCTAAGGAGGAATCTTACACTACGCGTAGAGCTTTGTACATAGGCTCTATGTGTAGGTAGAGATTTATGCATAAGGATCTATGCATAGAGTGTTATGTATAAGGATCTATATGTAGAGCTCTATGATTCAAGAAATTGACTCTTATGTGTGTATTTGGGTTGGGTTATATGTATAAGCAATGTTGATCGACCCATCGCAGGACCCAGATGTCACAAATCTGTTCAATATCATCAACCAACAATATAAGCATCAAGCTTGGACGACTGAGTTCTCTAAGACACAGGTATGGTTTGACAAAAACTTTTCACATAGACAAAGTTTACTCTTTATAAATTTTGTAGTTCAATTCATTTAATCTTATATGCACGCCAACTTACCTTCGGGCTAGTTGACTCCATATTGGCAATCTATCCCATATGGCCAGTCATCTCGATGGGGACAGTCCACTCCTTTGATTAGGGACAGGTCCAAGTGGTGCAGGCTCATCACCACCAATATCTCCTAGACCCACCCTTGCTCCCTAGGGAGTCTAGGGGGTAGTAGATGTGCTAGTGGGGAGGGAGGGGGGGCTCTTCATCCGTTCATTTTGAGCCACCCTCGAGGAGATCCATCCCACCATTTGATCCACGCACCCTACCATATAATGTGGATGTCAATGGTTTCCTCATGATGGATACATGAGGGTAGCAAGTCATCAAATGCATGCATGTACTTGCTAACCTAGAGTTCACAAACTCCTTGAAAAAGTGGAAAGCCCAGGATGAGCTCTTAAAGCAATATGTCATTGATGTGCTCAATATTGAATTTTTTGTTCCACATGCGGGCCTTTTCTTCTCGGAGGACTCGATCAAGACAAGGATAAATCTTTCGCTCTCTAATAGGAGAGAAAGCATCAAGAGAGCGGCAAAGAACAATATAAAAAAGCCCAGCATTTTATCATAGGAGGAGTGGAGGCATGCATAAAGATTTGTAAGAAATCACATGTGCATGATTTTCAATAGCAAACGTATGGGATCCCTGTCCCCACCACGCAACGAATTCAGGGGTGCTAGCAGCAAAAGTAGCACTTCTTACGCGGGGCAAGGTCCCACACTCAGAGCCTCGCCCACGGATATCCGGACAAGAGACTAATCTATTGGTTCATCCAAAACCGAACCTGAAAAAACTTCCCTTGCCCGGAAAGCACGTGCGATTCCTCCAAGATAATTTTTCTCTAACGTAGTCAAAAACCTTATCTAACAGAACTGATATGTCAGATCAGGGAAAAGATTGCACTTGGATCATAGAGACCAACGCTTTTTTCCTCATTGAGAGGCACATCCGTTGATTTTTTCCATAGAACAAATTTTGTCCGAGATTTACTTCATCTATCGTACCATAATAGAATTGAGTCTCAATTTAGGGATCCATCAGTCCAGCCTAACCTCATCCAGTCCCATGGGTTAGCCAACCGCCCAACCACCACTGTAGTGATGGGATCTAATTAAGAATTTGGTTGGGTTTTGTCCCGGGTAGTACCAGGGAAAAGAGTTCCCAGGCCCCCTAGCTGGATATTCATGCAAACTTAAAACTAGTCATACCACTTACACACCCAATATGAAATTGCCTTTTTCTCAGCATCATCTATCTTTAAAAACAATCATTTAATGAAACCATTGTCTCACTGATCATAATCCTCAAAATCTCCGGTTGAATCCTTATTTCTAATCATTCCTTCATTGGTGTATCTATGGTATCATTGGCAACCAGAACGCTCACCACCTAACCGCTTAGGGGCCTTTTCGATAGTTCCTAGCCCGTAGAGTAACCGGCAATATATTCACATAACAAAATGGAAACTCCGTTGAGAATCAGCAAGATCAACCAATGGATCCGTATAAAAGGACCATGGACTCATCCGTTGAGGACCAGCAAGGTCAATCAACCAGATCCATGCCCAAATTCAGATAACAACTCTTACTCCTTGTTCCAATATCTTCCACGACGCACGTGTGGGTATCATCGGCGACCCAAAGCCTGAGCACCGTATGGTCAGCACCCTCCTCTAGGATCCTTCGTAGGGCAGGTGATCTAGCGCTTCACTCATAGGCAGCTTCCTTCACCGTACCGGAAGCTCACCATTTTAATTGAACCGAGGCTGGTCAAGACCTCGGTTGACCTTGCTACGCGAGACGTCCTCCGTTGACTCTCCGTTAGCTGTTGCAACTTTATCAGCTAGGCCTCCACGATCTTAATCACAAGACAGTCAAAACACTTCCCCAGCATTCTTGACATAAAACAGTCATTTAAAATCGGGCCATAAATACAGTTTCTATAACGAACTCTCGTCTTTCCACAATAATCAACATTACTTAATCCACATTCATTTCATATAAATTCCCATTCTTATTCAATCGCATCATTTTCCATCTCATCACTTCTTTCCTCAAATATCCTCATCCACTCACATTTACCCATATCCACATCTCATTACATCATATTCATTCACATCTCATCCATTCATATTTACCCGATTCGCATCACATCACATCACATTCATCACATCTCGATTCACATGACATCACATCCATTCTCATCCCATATCATTCATTCACATCCCGATTCACATGATATCTCATCCATTCACATGACATCTTATCCATTCACATCCCATATCATTCATTCACATCCCGATTCACATGAAATCACATCCATTCACATCTCATATCATTCATTCACATTCGGATTCACATGACATCACTTCCATTCACATTCCATATCATTCATTCACATCTTGATTCACATGACATCACATCCATTCACATCTATCCATTTTACATCACATCACGTCCATCCATTCACATCCATGACATCACATTCAATTCATATCCATCACATTCACATCCACATATATTCTTTCACATACACATCTATATCCGTTCTTTCACATCCATTCTCCTCATACACATCCTTATCCATTCTTTCACATACTCATTCACATCCATTCTTCTCATACACATTCACATCCATTATCATCACATACATTCACTCACATCCCATATCATTCATTTACATTATGATCCACATGACATCACATCACATCTCATCCATTCATTCACATTTATCTGATTCACATCGCAACTCATCACATCCGTTTAAACATAGAATTTAAGAGAATTTCTAATTTTTGATATAAAGATTCTTTACGCATCTATTTATGCATAAAATCAACTTCAATGAAAATAACACTTTTAACAAAATCCTTTTATGTATCTATTTATGCATAAATTTAATTTTAAGAAAAATAACACTTTTAAAATAAAAATAAATCCTTTATGCATCTTGCTATGTATAAAATCAATTTTAATGAAATTAATAATTTTGAAATAAAAATAAATCCTTTATACATCTTTCTATGCATAAATTCAAAATTAATGAGAATAACTCTTTGGAAATAAAAATAAATTTCTTTATGCATCTTTCTATGCATAAAATCAAAATTAATGATAATAAATCTTTTGAAATAAAAATAAATTCCCTTATGCATCTTTCTATGCATAAAGTCAAAATTAATGAGAATAACTATTTTGAAATAAAAATAAATTCTCTTATGCATCTTTCTATGCATAAAATCAAAATTAATGAGAATAACCCCTTTGAAATAAAAATAAATTTCTTTATGCATCTTTCTATGCATAAAATCAAAATTAATGAGAATAACTCTTTTGAAATAAAAAAATAAATCTTTTATGCATCTTTCTATGCATAAATTCAATTTTAATGGGAATAACACTTTTGAAATAAAAATAATTCTTTATGCATCTCTCTATGCATAAATTCAATTTTAATGGGAATGACACTTTTGAAATAGAAACAAATCTTTTAGAATGCACAAATGGAAGGAATTACTCTTTTAGAATAACCTAATGAGATAAACTTTAATTCCACAAAATTTAAGAAAATTTTGCCATAACCTCCTTTGTATGGCTGACCATTTCTCAATTTTAACATTCAATTTATGACTTGAATTAATCCAATTTCAATTCTAATATCTCTAATCTACTCCATTTTCCAAAAATCAAGAGAGTAGACAATGAAAAGAGTTTAATCAATCTTTTAATTAAACTTTCTAGGATTAAGAAGGGCTGAATTGTAAAGAAGAGAAGGGGGTGTCCTTTCCATCAAGGCATAGCATCAGATTTTAATTCAAACATTTACAACAAAGCATAAAATTTAAGAAAACCATAGATTTAAAATTCACAATAAGTAATAATTAAGCTTACATGGAACTTGTAAGCTTTCCTTTGGCTTGAGGGATTGAGGGTTCTACTCTTGTTTGCAAAACAAGAGTGGCCACTAGTTCTGGAGAGACGGAATAACTCTCTCACTTGTAGCAAGAGTAGTATGATCCACACTTAGCTCAATCCAATGGGATTTGCATCCCTTTCGGAGCTAGGGATTCAACCCGTACCGGTGCACAAAAGCTTATCCATTTGATGGAGAGAATGCTAAGAAAACTACTACCATTGACATAGACTCAACACACACTCAAACTCAATCTTGCTATTGCTCACTCAACTCCACATTCCACTCATCCATACATCCAAACAAGAAGAAAGCCTAGCTATTGCTTACACATGATCAAAGCATTCTTCATTCTCAATACTCATTTCCCTAGCATGCACACAATCCTTTAAGCTATCAATAAGAAACATGCATACTAGAGAATTGACAAGAGAAGAGAGACAAATATCAACTCATTGCATTGAATTAACAAAAGAATAGAACTTACAACAATGTTGATGGGGAGTGAGAAGAGCTTGCACCTCTATGGAAGAAGAGGGAGAGCTAGTCTCAAGAGAGCTCAAACATGAGTTTGCCCAATGTGTCCATGCTCTCAAATGAGCCACCTTTTATACAAAAATTCTAGAACTCTCAAAAGTTCCCATGTGGGATTATTGTCAAGCCCCCTCCCACATTCATCTACAACTTTGAACTCTTTTCAAGAGCTCTAAGTGTCTTTTTTGTTGCATCCTTGTATTGATCTTCATTTGTCATGCAACACTCCCCCCTTCCTATTTTGCGCACGTCCTCGAGCGCGGTAGTAGCAAGAGCTGCAACAAAAAACAATTGATACATTGAAGTCTTTTATTGAAAAAGAAAAAGAAAAGAAAAATCAGCAATGATAATTTTCACACGTGAGCATACAAGTGCAAGGCTGATTAAAGTTTTAATGAGTACTAAAATAGGTGAGTAAAGACTAGTCAAAGTGAGACTTAAGTGGTAGATAATGCTATGCAAAGGCAAGTGTGCTTTGTATACCGCCGGTTATGACCGCAGTCTCAATGTCCTACAAGTATGTAAGTTATTCCTAAGTGGCATACCTACTCCTAAATATGAGCAAAGGTGATTGGAACTCTCGTTTTTTTCTTTTTTTTTTTTCTTTTCTTTTTTGATATGTGTGTAGAAGGTGATAAAGATTAAGGTTCTATTCCAAAGAGACCCAAGCAATGGCCAAGAGACCTCCGCTAAGAGAATCTAAAGACCGCTAAGTATCTCAAGGGCGATAGACCCTTTTTCTTTCTTTTATGACCTAAGGAGTACCCCATGAAGATGAGGGCATCGGTCTTGAGGGCCCATAGTGTACCCCCGAGTCCTACCAACATCTATCAAGGCGATAGATTCCTCAAAGTTCTTCTTCTGAAGTTTTTAGACATCAGTGTTCACCCCATGAAAACCAAGGCATCGGCCCCAAGGTGCTAAGACAACCTCAGGTCCTACCAAGCATTTCACATGGCGGTAGACACTTCATGTCTCAATTCACTTTGTATATATATATATTTTTTAGGGAATATTTTCGTAAATTTTTATTACTCCTAGCACCTAGCTCATATCTAAGAGGTAACTACCACTAGGGATAACTAATATACCTTGAAAACATAAGTACTTGGCATACTCCATTGGTATATATCCTACACTGTCTTTAAATAGAAATATCTTTTACTAAGTCTTCTAAGACTCTAGAACTCACTCACCATATTTTAACAACTAATCAAAAACTTAAACCAGCCAACATTGTGTGAACATGCAAACCATATATTCGAAAGATAAGAGCACATAAAGAAATAAAGATTAAGATCTGAATACACCTGTTGTAGTGCCCTTTTGATGTTGTTCATTTGCATTGATGAATTGCTGATTTTGGTGCAGATTGCTCCTCCTTGATCTTTGTAAGCGTAGCATGTCTCCCCCCTTCCTAATTTGTTTGCACGATAGGTGGACTATTGGGGCGTGTTTTTGATGCTTTTGTTTTTTACGGAGATCTCTGCAAAATTTTTATTAACAAACACGAAAAGAAAAGAAAAAAAATAAAATTTACCATTGGTGCCAAACACCGAATATAGCCGAGGGGAAAAACCCAGTGGGAGAAAAGTGCCCTGGCTTGTCGATCTTATTGTGGAGTCGTTGAACTTACCCTTGCGCTGGTGGTGGAGATTATCTCAAAAAGAACATAATCCTTTAAAGGCGTAAGGCACCACACTTATTCAAACATTGATCTACCAAAGAGCTTCATTTGTAGTGCTAATGCCTTATCTTTGGTTTTAGGTATGTCCTTCTTGGGTGGGAATTTTATCAATTGTCGAGGAATTTGAGCAAGATAAGAGGATTTAGGCATTGAAATGCTAGAATCTATGCTCAAATGAGACACATTTGGACTTGTCTCGTAGGTACACAAGTTGATGGTTGAATTGTGTTACAAGGAGAAATCAGGACAATCGGTGTTTCAATACATGTTTTAGGAAGATCAACACAAGTAGTTTTGTAGGTGCTATCACAGCCACCTTTCCTTTCTTGAAGATTTTGTGTTGACTTCTTTTGCACCCACTGATATGGACAATCAATTGTGGCTTTTGGAATCTTTCTGAAACACTCTTTTACCCCTGTCAAAGCATGGCATTTTGGAAGCCAAATTGCTGTTGCACCCTCATAATAACCTTGTGCTTTAAGAACCTGTTTTGGGACCCATCGAGTAACAATCCGAGGTTTTGGCTTGGAAATGATGTGCTTCTTAAGAGGCTTAGCAACTGGACTAGATGGTACAAGTTTGTACGCATATTTGGGTAGCCACATTGATAATTCCTTCTTGCCCGGCCTTCTTTGAGCAGCAACTAGAGTAGTTGGAACATGCCAGCCATGGCCCTCACTTGAGTACTCATCAATTATCCACATCATTTGTGTTGGAGCTTGTGTCTCTTTCTTATCGGCATTATTAACAGATTTGAGTGTTAAATTCCCAACTGAGACTTCCTCGACATGCATAGCTGTTGTTTTGGATGTATCCCTATAGTACAAATGATCTAGAAGAGCACGTGGTTGTACCATTCGTATAGGTATAATGTCATATCCATCTGAGTCACAGAATTGAATTGGCTTCGGTAAAGCACATGTCGATAATGTTGCAAGGACATGACTCCATTCTAATGGATCAATTAAATGCTCAGGGAAGGGTTGTGGAATGTATGCCTCGTCTGATACACTTCGATTACCCTTAAGTCTCTCAGTGTTGAAATCCCTACATGAGGCTCCACACATCCATAGATCTTCTCGCCCATCTGACAATGTAACTCTTGAGTCCTCAGATGAAGCAGAATCAAACTCATCTATCGGAGACCTTGTTACATCACGATATGAGTGATTCCTTAGGTTGACCCTTGTGATGACAGAATCATGTCGGAGGTACAAGTAATTGTATCCCCAATCTTGAATCATTTTAAATTGTCGCATGAATGGTCTACCCAATATCACTTCATAGTTTGGATGTTTTCCAAAATCCACTACTGCAAAGGTGTGCTCATATTCAATCCCACATGTGGTGACCAATATGTTCTCGAGCAGCCCAAGGGGATGTTCTAAGCTTCCATCTGCTAGCTGCAAGCGCATCCTTGTACTCCTAATAGCTGGTTTACCCCATTTTTCCCAAATAGACCGTGTCACAATGCCCACTCCTGCACCACTATCAAGTATTGCAATTGAAGATACTTTTCGCACTTCTAATGGGAGGGTAGCATTTCCCTAATCGTCTTTACAAAATTTTCCTACTTTGTTGATAGGAACTGGCATAACATGTTTTGTCTCAGGGTGTATAGTACACTCATGGTGACCCTTTTGTAGCAATACCTGCTCTGACAAACATGTGGCAATATCATTCCACAACTCAGGTCGACTTTTTATCAAATCAAGCAAAGGTAAGGTACAAGCCACTGGTGCTGACAAAATAGCTTGCACCATACTCATATCTTTCTCCTTTGTCAACCTTTTATGCATGGAGGGTATCCTCAAGGTTTGAGAACAATTCTCATATTCTCCCAGATATGATGGTAAGGTTTTCATTGTATGCTTACTTCTAGGAGAAACAATTGTTTGACCTTCCTCTTGAATGCTTGGATGTCTAAATTTGTTTTCCGTGCCTCTGGTAAAATCCACCTCAGAGAATGGAGGCGAACTAATGGAAGACATGTGCTCATGAACTTTCTCGTTTACTGTGGCCCACATCTCATTTGCCATGTCCTCATTAGCATCAATAATTTCATCATTGCATGGGAAGACAAGGCTAGGTGGTGGCAGAATTTCATCTTTCAATTGGGTGTCAATTGGTGCAGTCCTTTCGCTATGAGCTTGTGAAATGAACTCACTTTTCATTTCCCTACTTGATGACACTTCCGGTATGGTTTCTAATGTTGGCTTAAGAGAGGCTGGGCCCCGAGGAATAGGTGGTGGTGGTCCCTCAAGTATTGACTGAGCTTCCCTAATGAGTTGCTGATGTACAGCTAGATTGATCTTCTCCTCACGAGGGTTTGGGTATTCTTGAAGCTTCTTGGGTAGCTCAGATAAAGCTGCAATGCGATTTCTATGAGCATCAATGATGGCCTCTAGAGTCTCATTCACTTTATCCACAAAAACAGAGCCCCCAGAACTAACCTCAGTCGTACTAGCCTCATCTTGTTTAACACTAGGCTCAGGTTGAGGTTGATGTTCCTCATGCACTTCTTGGGAAGTAACAGTTTTATCCCTCATGTTTTGTTTAGAGGCTTCTTGAGAACTAGTGGATGTACTTTTAGTTTGTTTGTTTCGGTTCTTCTTCCTCCGAGTGGTTTTTTTTCTATTGGACTGTAGGGTCTTGTCCACTAGATTTGTTTTTGCATCCCTAGTTCGAGGTGTCTCATCAGTTTGCATTTCTGCATTTCGTGTCTGTGATCTAGTCATGACTCTAAGTGGCACGACATCATCATTCTCAGATGAAGGTGGCGATGGAACTGTGCCTACAAGGTTGAGTGAGACCTTTGGTTGGGAGGTGCCTTCCTCATGTGGTTTTAGCAGACAGTCTTTTGGGAAGTGTTCTACACAACACCCTAGACAATATCTTTCAATTGGTGGAAACTGTTGTACTGTTGTATTGGACTGAGATGCTTGCCTTGAGCGATGTGGACAATCACGAGCCCAATGGGGTTCTCCGCACTCATAACAGGGGCCCATTGGTTTGGCCTCTACTTTCCTTGGCTGCCATTGACCTGAGGGGCCTGGAGTCCTAGGTTGGTAGCCGCCTAGCAACATTAAAGAGTTTTGTTCCCTTGGTTGAACGTCCAGTGCTGGGCTTGGGTATGCGGGACTTTCAAAGATATTTTCTTTGGATGAATATGATACATATTCTTCTTCCACATAGCCTGGGTTTACCAATTCTCTACACATATTTGAATTGTCGTAGTCGACAACCCTCACAGGAGCAATCCCTGGAGCAGGAGGTTGAGCACCAAGAACAGGTCGTGCTTGCTCTTGTGCCATCGGTGGCTTACGTTCAAAATTAGTATACTGTTGATACATTTGTGGAGCCCCTCCACCCCTCGGCTGCTCACGTTCCTGTCTCATTCTCGCAATGCGAGTACATTCCTGTGTGGTATGAGTAAAGTTCCAAGCACAGGCTTGGCACCACTTCTTTGTGGGTTGGTTTGTGACTAGAGGAGAAAAGGTATTACAGTCCTCTGTTTTATGGTCACCGCCACATGCTCCACAAAGATGAGGACCTGTAGGAAGTACACTCCTCATTCTCTGCTGCTGCTGTTGTTGTGGCTGCATGGGTGGACGATAGGTTTGTCCTAATCTCCTTAGCACTAGGTTAGCTATCTGGTCTGGATTTACTAGCGCGCTAGACCCTGATCTTTGGTCATCACCCCACTGATCTCTAGGTTTCACCTCTGGGCCAGAACCATCCTGGAACTTGAAGTTATCGGTGAAATCCATAGCATCATGGCAACACTCATTGAAACTTGTATGTTTCTTCGTATAGAGATGTGTATGCAGTGTCGAATTTTTGAGGCCTTTTAAGAAGAGAGAAATTAATCGACTTTGGGCGGGTTTCTCATCTTCTGGGCAACGATTAATGTACTGCTTCATTCTATTTACACAGTCTCTAACACTCTCATTCTCGCCTTGTTTGAAAGAGTAGATGTGTGCTACCGTGTCATGTTGTATTCCCATCAAGGAAAAAGCAGCAATGAATCTCTCTTCCAAAACTCGTAAAGAAGTTTTGTCTGAAGCCTCTAATGCCTGAAACCAAGCGAGGGCTTTTCCTTCAAGAGTGAGCCCAAATCCTTCAATTTGAGTATGCTTGTCAGCCACTTGCTCAGCTCGAACTGCTTGCCTAAATGCTGCTACATGGTCGTATGGATCTCCCGACCCTTCATACTTCTTTACCAGTTTCTGAAGAGTTGATGGCCTTACTTGTCTTGAATACTCATCATAGGGCCTACGGCCTCTCACTCTCAGTGGGAATTGTTCCTCTCTTTGGAAAGATGGTCCACATGTTTCCAAAATTGGTGTGGGTACCCTATTACCAGCCTCACCAAACCCCTCCAAAGATCTTGTCACCCTCATTTCAGGAGGTGCATTTATAGGAGGCCGAGTTGGCTCCCCTATCCTCCGATTGTTATAATGAGAAAGATGTTGTTGTGGTGTGACCGGTGGTCGCACCTTTGGTGTAGGACAATATCTTGGTGCTAGAGTTGGGCTACTAGCAGTGGTCCACTTGGATGTTGAAGGTCCCTCTCTAGTGAACTCTCGTAGGGGAGGAGCAATAGTTTCTCCAAGAAAGGTTGTCTCTCCTGGTTTGGCTGTATTTGTTGAGAACACTTCCATGAATAATGGTTGTCCTTTCCACGTGAGTTCCCGAATCTCTTTCCAATCTAAGGTTCGATATTCATTGGCCCATTTATCAACTATTCTGTTCATGTGTCCTGCGAGCTTCTCAACTACCACCACATGAGCTAGAGGAAGATCTAGCTGTGGCAATCTAGTTGTGGCATAATATCCCTCTAACGAGTCCTTATAGACCTCTTGAAGTGGGTCATCCTGTAAGACCTTTGTCACAGGAATTTGTCGTACAAACTCCCATTGGCATTCAGCCCCCTGATCCATTTTGTTCTTGCCTTTCCTATCCCTTTCCAAATGTAGATCTACAAGAAGTAAATCATCTATGGATGGCTTTGAGGATTGGGCATTGGATGGTCCAGGCATGTCCGGCTCAATGAGCCAGTCATCTCTAGACTCCCTTGCTCTGGAAAGTTCTGATAAGTCTAAGAACTCGGTTTTAGAGAGCTCCCCTAATTTGTCTACCTTTTCTGGATGGTAGGTGACTTCGTAGCGAACACCATCTCCACCCATATACATGTTACCCTGGTCATTGACTAGAGGTGCTCTATCAAGTTCTGAGAAAAAGTCGGCGATCTTAACAAGATACCGTTGTTGTGGGTCCCTAAAGATCTCAGCTCCTTGAGCATTTGTGTAGACATATTAGAGTCTCACATTAAGTGTTAACCCCATGGTGTCGGCTTCAAATGGATTAAAGGATCGTGAGGGTGTCCTATTTGGGGCTACGGGATGACTATTTGTCGGCCCTAGATTGTCCATGGACAATGAACTAGTTGTTCTAGAGGAAAGGGTATCGGATTGGGATTCCGAAAGGGTTTCAGCAATATCTGCCAAATTGCCTACCGATTGGGTCCCACTTTCTTGCGTAGGTACTCTAGAAGGTGCCCTAGGCCCTATGGCAGAATCTACAAGACGTCCCGACCGCAAGTGCATAAGGTCAAATTTTTTTGGTTTTTTTTATGTGTTTTTGTTTTGTTTTGGTTTTGGTTTTTGTGTTTTGTTGTTTTTTTTAATAGAAATATATATATATATATATGTATATATATATATATATTTTTTTCACCCTACCTAACCACTAAAGGCAACTAAAAAGAATATGTGTAGTGTACTATCTACCTTATTTTTTTTTAATTTAATTATGATTTTTTTTAAATGATTTTATGTTTTTATGTTTTTTTTAATTTTTTTAAATTTACACAAAAATTATGAATCACACTAAAAAAATACTAATTATGCACAAAGTTACAAAAATTAAAAAATGCAAGAAAATACTAATTATGCAAAAAAATTTAAATGAAGAATTACAAAATATGCAAAAAACTAGACTCCTAAAAAAACACTCAATTTTATCTATTTTTTTTAATTTTCTTTAGTTTTCTTTTGTTTTGTTTTTTTCCTTTTGTTTTGTTTTGTTTTGTTTTTGTCTGTTTTTGTTTTTGTGTTTTTTTTAACTTATAAATTTCGTGCCAAATATAAAAAATATGAATTTACTAATTATGCATCATTTACAAAAATTCTAAAAAATAAAAAATGCAAGCTACCTTAATTATGCAAAAATTTAAATGATGAACAATGGTTTCAAAATACAAAAATAAAAATTATTATTATTATTTTTTGGTTTTGTTTTGTTTTGTTTTTGTTTTTGTCTTTTTTTTTAATAACAAAAAGTTAAAACAATGTAAATCACTCTAATTATGCTAAAAATTACAGAAATGAAAAATAAAAAATATGCAAACAATACGGACCCCTAAAATAATTTAATTTTTTTTATTTTTATTTTTTTAATTTCTTTTTCTCAATTTAATTGTTTTTCTTTTTTTTCTTTTTTAATCTCTTTTTTTCTTTTTTTTAATAAAAAAAATATTTTTTTTGTTTTTTATTTAAAAATACAAAAAAACATTGAAAAATTAATTTAAAAAATAAAAAAAATAAAAAAAAAAGAAAAATACCACCTACCTTATCCTCCTCGCCGCTCGCCGGATTTGCCGCTGGCGCACCCACTTGCCGTCTTCAATGCACCAGCTGCTGCAGCTCTCCACCGCCTCCACACCTCCTCGGCCAGTCGGCCCTTCGCCTTCTACACTTCCACACACGGTCGCTTCCTTGCGTTCTCTCTCAGCCGGCCGCCTTCTACAGCTGCAGCCAGCCTTTCTCCACGCTTTTACTTAGACACAGCCTCCACAGTCGCCTCCTACAGGCTACTGCCCTTCGCACGGCTGCTGCGCTGCTTCTCTCCACTCCTTCGATTCCTTCGCCTCCAACTGCGCTTCTACGCAACTGCAGCTTCTTTTTCCATTCGACCGCCTCGACTGCCGCCCTACGCAACTGCAGCTGCGCCTCCCTCAGCTCCAGCCGCCTCTGCAGGCCGCGCCCACTGTGCCTTCGCTTCCCTCTTCGACTTCTGCTGTGGCCCGCCACCACCGCCTTCGCACCGGCCAGTTCAAGTTTTTTTTTGTTTTAATTTTTTTTATTTTTCCTTCTGCGCTCGTTTTACCTCCACGCTAACCTTCACCACCTTTTCTGCGCCTTTGCAGCCACCTTCACCTCCACATTCAGCCGGCCGCCCGCACTGCAAGGTATAAGCCGGCCACCCACAGCTACAGCGCATCTGCGAATAAATATATATTTATATATATATATTTTGATTTCTTTGCTGCTGTTGCACAGTGTAAATATAAATATATATTTTAAAAAGTCGCCTCCAATGTTCTACCTCCCACAAGCCTTCACTATAAGCCGGCTGCCCAACCGCCTACAGGGTATATACATATGAATAAATAAATATATATATATATATATATATATATATCTTTATTTTTCTTTGCGGTGCCTTGAGTGACGTGCGGCCAGAGTGAAGATCAATGCAAAATTCTCAAAAGAAAAAATAAAAAATAAAAAAACAATTTTTCAACCTTTCCTCTCTTCCTTTCTCCCTTCTCTTTCCCTCTCTCCTCTCTTTCTTAAGCGGGCTTCACGCTCGGGAGTCCATGGAGCTTGCATAAGCTATGGAAGAGCTTAGCAACGCACCTCTTTTATTTTTTTATTTTTTTATTTTTCACTAATTACATGTTTAGCGAAAAGCATGAAAGCATGAAATGGCAAAAGAAAACAATGAATGTAAGCATAATGATGGTACTTGAAAAGCAATAAAACAATAAAACATAAAAAAAACAATGCGGGAGAAACCTCAACCGCTCAATGGTTAACCTTATCCACTCACACCGGGATCACACACCCAAACTTAACCTAATCACTCAATGGTTTTGCAACCAAAAGAGGAAATAGTGGTGGTTTCCACACACTCTCAACCGGATTTGAGTCTTCTCCCCGGCAGCGGCGCCAATGGAGAGACGGAATAACTCTCTCACTTGTAGCAAGAGTAGTATGATCCACACTTAGCTCAATCCAATGGGATTTGCATCCCTTTCGGAGCTAGGGATTCAACCCGTACCGGTGCACAAAAGCTTATCCATTTGATGGAGAGAATGCCAAGAAAACTACTACCATTGACATAGACTCAACACACACTCAAACTCAATCTTGCTATTGCTCACTCAACTCCACATTCCACTCATCCATACATCCAAACAAGAAGAAAGCCTAGCTATTGCTTACACATGATCAAAGCATTCTTCATTCTCAATACTCATTTCCCTAGCATGCACACAATCCTTTAAGCTATCAATAAGAAACATGCATACTAGAGAATTGACAAGAGAAGAGAGACAAATATCAACTCATTGCATTGAATTAACAAAAGAATAGAACTTACAACAATGTTGATGGGGAGTGAGAAGAGCTTGCATTGCACCTCTATGGAAGAAGAGGGAGAGCTAGTCTCAAGAGAGCTCAAACATGAGTTTGCCCAATGTGTCCATGCTCTCAAATGAGCCACCTTTTATACAAAAATTCTAGAACTCTCAAAAGTTCCCATGTGGGATTATTGTCAAGCCCCCTCCCACATTCATCTACAACTTTGAACTCTTTTCAAGAGCCCTAAGTGTCTTTTTTGTTGCATCCTTGTATTGATCTTCATTTGTCATGCAACAAGTTCTTTTGGAGAGGATTTAGTCAAAAACAATTGAATTATCAATTGAATTCAATGTATTTGACTCTGGGGAGGAGTAGAGTAACAGTGCATAAACACTATTAACCTTTTACAAAGGGCTAGGCTTCTATTTATAGGAAAAAATAAGCCTCTAACCAAGAAAACTGATTCTAGAATTTTTCAGATCACTTTGGTCAAATTTTGACCATTTTTGGGTTAGTTTAGCTCACTTTTTGGATCTAGTTGAAACAGGAGAGAGGAGAGATGAAAATATCTCATTATTTGTGAGATTAAAACTCATCCACACATGTGAAATAGGCATCTCCTTCATGAGGAGAATTTCCCACACTGAGGTGTCAAAAATGCATCATTTCCTCTAAATATCTCTTCTTTTTTAACTAATAAACCTTGTCCTTAGTCAACTCTTCATCTTATGTGAGTATTTACTCATTTTTTGGGGATTTTTCTTTTATTCTTCAATTTATCTCCTCCCTACATTTGGATTAATCCTATTGGTCCATAGGAACCTTAATTTAAAAATTTTAAAAAATCTGGACCCTCAGGTTCAGGTCCTTTTTACCTATTTTCAATTTATTCCAATTGCACATTGGATGTCCATACAGAGCCTTGAAAGGGCTCATCCTGATACTTTGGTGATAAGAGGCATTATAAGCAAACTCAACCAGGTGCAAATAGCTTAATCACTTCTTGGGTTCCTTGCCATAGCATGACTGAAGGATATCTTCTATTACTTGGTTCACTCTTTCAGTCTGGCCATCTGTCTCAGGATGATAGGCTCTACTGAGATCTAAGAAAGTTTCCAGTGCTTTGAAGAATGTAGTCCAGAACCTTGACGTGAATTTAGGATCTCTATCTCTTACTATCCTCTTGGGTAAGCCATGCAACCTGAAAGTCTCCTTGAGGAAGACTCTAGCAACATCTTCCACTGCATTGTAGGTTTCTTTTACTGGAATTAGATGGGCAACCTTGGTTAGTCTGTCAACTACCACAAAAATGGAGTTGTAACTTGATTGCACTGAAGGTAATCCAGTAGCAAAATCCATATTGATACATTCCCACTTAATCTGTGGAATGTTTAGGGGATGCAGCTTTCCGGGCATCTTGACTCTTTCTGCCTCCTTGACTCTTTGACATATTAAGCACTGACGCACATGGTCAAGTACATCCTTTTTGAGTCCTGGCTAGAAGAAGCTCTTCTTTACAGACATGTAGGTTTTTATGAACCATTGATGTCCAGCTATCAGGCTATCATGTGCTTCTCTCAGAATCTTTCCCTTTGTTCCCTCATCATTGGGAATACATAGCCAATTATTGTAATACATGCATCCTTCGTCCAATTTGTACCCAAGAACTTGACTCATTTCCTAAGGAGTTTTGCTTTCCTGCATAGGGTAGCAATAGGGGCAAAGAATTTGTCTTGCATGATTTTCTCTCTTGCTTCACTGATCAACGGATTTGACACTAATGTTATTGCAACACTAATGTTAGCAACAAGCAAGGAGGCTTTCCTACTAAGTGCATCTGCTACCACATTTTATTTCCCTGGCTGATAATCTCAAAATCGAATTCCTGCAGGGTCTGCATCCACCTTCTTTGACGCATATTGAGATCCTTTTGGTGGGCGAAGATCCACTTCAGACTTTGATGACATTAGGGAAACTTGGACTCAATTTTGGTCCTTTTAAGCCCTTGGGGATTCTAGGGAATATTCTATGAGGACCAATGAGGATGAGGCTTCCATTTTAACGGAACTTTTGAGATTACTTTTTGGTGGGATGGCCATAACTTGAGCATATGAAGTCCAAATTTGTCGGAGGTCAGTGCGTTAGAATCCTCTTATTGAGATCTTTCCAATGATAGGTTACATGATATAGTTTTGAGGTATGAAAAGTAGAGTTATCTATAAGCTCCCTTTTTTCAATAGAATGGTGACTTGGCACTTCTTAGAGGGCCCAGCCACAACCACTACTATAGCTGAAGTAGTGGAGGAAGAAAGAGGACATATTTATGCTACCATTGAACATCAAGGGCAAAATCGTCAGTTCTCAGTCCTTCAGACTCCATCAGAATTCAAGGGTAAGCACTTTAAGCTTTTGATTGAGTCAAGCTGGCAAGTGGAAATATTCTTTTCACACACCATGAGGCAGACCGTATTCAATTCAATCTAGATGGGAATGAAACTAACTGGCAGTTCAGAGTCTTACCCTTGGGAATATATGACGGAATCCTTGGAATGGATTGGCTCCATAAAAATCAGGTTGAGATTCACTGTCACAAGGGAACCATCTCTTTCCTCAACCTTCATGGGAATAAAGTTCAAGGAACTAGAATTTTCAGATCCCCAGTGCTATAATTAGTCAAAGCTTCTAAATTGCTAAAGGGACTAAGAAAGAAGCAAAATGCCTATGTCATTAAAATGAATCCAGTAGATAGAAAATGCAAGGCTAAGGAACCAAAATGGCTAAGTGAGTATACTGATGTATTCCCAAAAGAGTTGACTGAGATGCCTCTAACTCGTGAAGTAGATCGTGAGATACAGCTAACTCTTGGAGCTCAACCGATAGCCCAACGTGCATACAAGATGCCAGTTCCACAAGCCATAGAACTAAAGGAGCAGTTAAGAAAACTACTAGAGCAAGGATTCATAAGACACAATCTTTCACCTTGGGGTGCGCCCGTTCTCTTTCAAAAAAAGAAAGATGGAACATTAAGACTCTGTATTGATTACAGAGGATGAAATTAGTTAACAATCAAAAATATGTATCCTATTCCTAGAATTGATGAACTTTTGGATCGGTTAAGTGGAACCCAAATATTCACAAAAATAGATCTTAAACCTGGATATTACCAGATCAGAAGTAAGAAGCAAGATATCCCCAAGACAGCCATCAATACTCGATATGGGTATTATGAATTTACAGTCATGCCATGAGGACTGACAAATGCCCCATCACATTTAATCGCCTCATGTAGGACATTCTCAGAGAATACTTAGATGAATTTGTCTTTGTCTTCTTCAATGATATCCTGGGGTATACTCCAAGAATGCAGTGGATCATGAAGATCATGTGCGTAAAGTCCTAGAGATCCTAAGGAAGCACCAACTCTTTGCAAAGAAGAGCAAGTGTACTTTCTCTACTGACCATGTAGAATACTTGAGATTTGTAGTATCTAAAGATGGGATTTCTCCTAACCCTGCAGAAATCCAAACAGTCATAGATTGGCCAGAGCCTAAGACGGTTAAAGAAGTAAGAGGATTCTTAGGATTACCCGGGTGGTATCGAATCTTTATACCCAGATATGCTCAAATAGCATCTCCTTTGACTAACCTTCTTAAGAAGAGTGCCCTATTTCATTGGACTAGTCTGAGGTGAAACTCTCTCTCTCTAGCTTCCCCAATTTTGGGACGGAGTTTTGAGGCTACTCTACATTGAAGCTGCAGGCTAAGCTGGCACTCTTCTAGGGTTGCCATAATTTTGGTGAGAGGGACACTGATTGGATTGATACGAAGGAGTTGGTCTCTATATTCTAGGACCCTGGCTTCCTTGGCCCATTGACATAGAAGGAGTTGGGAAATCCTTGAGCTCATGCCCAAAACCTTGATGACCAAAACACTTGTTTTCACTTCAAAGCTCTTCCTCTTCTGCATCCTAGTTAAATTGGAGTTCCAAAAAAAGTGCTCCAAGGAAAAGGCCTTCCTTCCATTCTGAAACTTCCTGTCTCTTTGTTCTGATTAGGACCTTGGTGTCTTTTAGGAGGCGGAAGGTTGGAAGTACTTCCCGGTGTTAGGAACCTTTTGAGAGATGAGGGAGATGGCTTTGGCCGGACCTTAACAAAAAAGGCCTTGGAGAAATCCTTCGCCATCCGCGCACTGCTTCTTCAGCCCCCATGGAAACTGGCTTGGCATTCTTTACCAGGGTATCCAAAGCTTCGTTCATTCCTTGAATGAACCTGGCCAGTGTTCTTCATCCAGCGGTGTGGCGAGTATTTGAGGAGAAAAGCGAACACCTGGTGATATTTCTCCATGGTTCGGCTTCTTTGGGTTAGATCCAAGAATTCGTTCATCTTTGTTTCCAGGAAATCGAGAAGGAAGGAATCTCTTCCTAAGGTATGCTTTGAGATCATTCCATGTTTGGGTGGTGTTCCGATCCCAACAGTTTGTCTCACAGTGGTTTCTCCATGCTACTCTAGCTGTTTCAACTATCTTCAGCCTGGCAAGCGCTAGTTTACTTTTCTCATTGTATCCAATGACATCGAAGTATTCAATGACATCGAAGTATTCTCATTGTATCCAATGACATCGAAGTATTCTTCCATGGCTTTGATCTACTTTTCCACAGCCTCGCCTAAGTGTTCCCCTTCACCCTACCAGGCTGAGATCTGTGAAGAGCTTTGCGAACATCAGGGTCAAGCTATTCCTCATTCGTGAGAGGATCTAGCTCTCTGCCACACCACGATTCGCATTCCGCCAAAACGATACATCGTTAAATTTCTATTTGACTTCGTCTCGAGATCCTAAGACTTAAGAAGTTCAGAATAATTGCTTCAAACAAGGTAATCGTTCTTACTAAAGATCTATGACATACGTCCGAGAAAATAGATCTACGACATATGTCTGAGAAAACAGATCTTATTTCTTTAAACTCGATATCTGGTAGACAAAATCACTTAAACAACTAGATTTTTTTTCTCAAAATATTCTTTACTTACATAAGGTTTGCAATATATACATAGAGAAACATGGCTCCAGAAAATCAATGCCTCAATTGCATACGCATGAAACAGCGATACTGCGCGCTGTGGACATGCCGCGATGCAATTGTTCCCTTACTACTATTGGTGTTATAATCTTACTTCTCGGGATAAAACGACTGAGAAGTCTATAAATATGACAAGAAATCCTAAAATCTCAAGGTGTGAGGTGATAAAGGATAACACCACAAACCACCTTTAGCCTTAACAAGACCATGGCTAATGAGACGTTCTGCCTCAGCATCTGGCGTTGGTTGGCGTGGATATACTACCCTACGAACCACTTATACTGTCGTCTCTCAGTTGGATCTGGAAAATCCTTAAAATTATTAGCAAGCCTTTCTGTGCTCGTTTGAGTCGTAGTGCGGAGGAGAGGATATGCTCAAAAACAAAAGCAGTCATAACCTGATTTTGGGAGAGATCGGGGATAACGGGAAAAATAAATACGGGGCATCCATCTATAAAAATCCAATTTATCAATTTAAAGTTTTCATCAATGAGGCTTAATCTAAATGAAGATTCAGCATGTGAATGCATCTTTCTAAGACTTTATTATAAAATTTAAACTAAATTCATCTTTGATTCTTGAGCTTTCAACAAAGCTGTGATACCAGTTGTGAGACCCTTGCCCTCTCCGCACAGACTTCTCCGAGGCGCTAGCAGCGGAAGTAGCAACCTCTTGCGCAGGGCAGGGCTTCCCACTCGGGGCCTCGCGCCCACAAATGTCTGAGCAAGAGAGTAGTCCGGTAGTTCCTCTGAAAACCGATATCGGAAAAACCTCCTTGCCTAGGAAGCATGGGCGATTCCACTAGGAAAATCTTCTAATGAAGAATTTATTTAACGGGTCAAGGCCTTAACTATCCTTTCTATTTCGATCGAACCCGTCACATGGCCAGATCAGGCAAGGGACTTGCACTTGGTTCATAGAAATCATCTCTTTTTTCCCTTTAAGCGAGGCACAACCGTTGATTCTTTCCCATAGAACAAGAATCTTCTTGGGACTTACTTTAACTATCGAAACTTAAACTTAACTGAACTTAGTTGTAGGAATCCACCAATCTAGCCTAGGCCCATGGGTTAGCCAACTGCCCACCAACCACTGTATTGGTGGGATCCCTTTTTAAAAAATTTGGTTGTGTTTTGTCCCGGGTACCAGGGGAAAGAGTTCCCAGGCTCCCTAGCTGGCAGTCATGCAAAATACAAAATAGACACACCACTTACGCACCCAATATGAAATTGCTTTTTCTCAGATTCAACTATCTTCAAGACAGAATTGGAATGAAACCACAATGTTTCTATCATAATCCTCAATATTCCAGTTCCATTGTTTTACAATCAAAATGTCATCCGAACTCTCCGTTGAAGACCATCTAGTCAACCAACGAGATCTAATTTCAAGTCCCAGTTAAATTAGATAAATTCTTACCAATCTATCAATATCTTTCTCGACATATGCATGGGTGTCCTAGAAGCCCTGTGAGCCCGTGCATCACCTGGTCAGAACCCTCTAGGATCCTCCATAGGTGTCATAGCACTTCACTTAGGGAAACTTCACTTAGGGACCGCTTCGTCGGCCCTTGCCCATCATACTGGAAGCGCACCATTTTAACCATACCGAGGCTGGTCAAGACTTTGGCAGGCTTTGCCGTCGAGAGACGTCCTTTGATGACTCCCCGCCAGCTATAGCAACATAACTCTTGTTAGATTAAACCATAAGCCAAATGCTTCCTCTAGCATTTTGGCATAAGACAGTCCTTTTAAAAAACAGAGTTTCTATGCAAGTAAGAATTTCCCGTGAGTTTGATTTCACAAGACCCTTTTTCTCAAAACCTAGACTTTCTTAATGAAAATTATGAATCTCATATCTCAGTGATCCACCCATCAATGAATTTCTAACTTAATTCTCGACGATTTTGGTCTTAGGGAAAACTTCTCTAGATCAGTCGGTTATCCATTCTTCATACACTGAAGAAATGGAAATGATCACAAGACTTGGCTTAATTTTGGATTCAAGAGATGGGCAGGCATCTTACTGATCCACCTTTCTTACGCGGTCATGGTCAACCCTGAATTACTCAGATTTAATCCTAGATTTATTTCCTAAAGATTTTTCTCTTATTTATATGATAAAATAAATGTGATTTCGAATCGTAAGGGTAAAAACCCAAAATTATGAAAATTCATTCTTTCTTGGACATGATAGAATTATGAATGATTCTATTCATGAATAATGGAATTTAATAAGGATAATTCTTTTTCCAATGATCCACTGTGAGTATGCATACATCATTTACTTAAATATTCACATAGAATTATACAAAAATATCCTTTTCTCCATTTGGACCTAGTCAATAGTATGCCATAATTATCTACATAGAAAACTTTCTCTTTTGATAACAAAATTAATTTATGCATTTTTTCTAATTAAAGACACAATGAAAATTCCTCTTTTTGATAAATAAATAAAAATACCCATGTATATACATACCATGAATATACCTATTTTGAAATATGACAAATATTTCTCTTTTGATATTTAAAATGTTTGTACTTAGAATATTGTGAAAATTCCTCTTTTTGCATCTAGATTTTTATGCATGCACATACTAAAAAATAATATAACAAAATTCCACTTTTCTCCATTTAAACATTTATGCATAAATACTATAAATGTATTTTCCATAAATGTAACAAAAATCCTTCTTTTAGCATTAAAATGCTTTTGCATAGAATATGATGAGAATTCCTCTTTTTGTATAATTGAATTTATGCATAAAATTAAATTTATTTTTTTAATGGTAAAAATTAACCATAGCTGCATTTTTTGAGCATACTCAAAATTCTACTTTTAAATATTTATACATAATTATGAAATATGGTTCCTAATTTAAACTAAAAATTCATTATGCATACATAAGCATAATTACATTTAAACCTCTTGTTTATTTTTAAAAATATCTATTTTTCATTCCTTATATGAAAATAATTACAAAATATTAGCATAAACTCTCTTTCAACTTAAGATGAATAAATATAATTTTTTTAAATCATAAACAAGATTAAAAGAATTAATCATCATTTTAACTAGATTGAAAACCATAAAAATGCTTAATCTCTATCTTTAGCTTGTTAAGCCTAGAGTTTTGGTTAAGAAAATGAGATTAACACTAAGATCTATCCTTCCAAGAAGGATTCAACGAAAAAGGTGAGTATTCTTACAAAAAGAGAGATTTACTAATCAAAAATATTATATTTAAGCATACAAGATTAGTATTAATCCATTTAAACAATATGAATCACTAAAAGCTTGGTCTTAACCATTGATTGAAATGCTTCCCAAGCATTAGAGAGGTTGGGAAGAAGATTACCATTGAAAAAGATAGAAAAACACCATTAATTTAGGCTTACCCTTGGTTTTTGGCTTGATTCTTTAGAAAGAAGTGAAGCCCACAAGAGAAAGCTTGGCCACCAAGATGAAGAGGGTAATCTCCAAGAGAGGATGAAGATTAGTGAAGCTCCAAAGCTTCCCAAAGAAGAGGCAAAATAGAGGGATAATAAAATTACACTAATTTGAAGATTATGTTGGCATGTAAATACACAAAGATGAAAATACAAAGGAATGAGGGTCTATTTATAGGTGGGGGAGGCCACCAACCAAGTCTAACTGGGTTCTAGAGGCTTCCAGTTTCAGTTTGGACAAGTTTTGGACCAGTTAAGCTTACTTTTCTGATATGGTTTGAAGGAGGAGAGAGGAGAGATGACATATCTCATTTTTTTGAAATTAAAAATGTGAAGTAATGATATGAACTAGGCGCCTCCTTCATGAGCCCCCTCCCTCCTTATTGAGGTTCCTAGTTTTCCCAACATGTTTGTGTGAGGATGCTTACACCACCACCTCCATCTAGGATGCCTTTGACCACATGTCCATTATAGGAAATGGGCAAGGCTATGTTGGTGTCATCACCCTCAAAGTAGTGGCCCAACGCATTTACGCAAATTGTGGGTGCACCTTTGGGTTTTAAGTTGTGGTTATGGAGTTGTGGTTATGGAGTACGTCTAGATGACGAGGCGGTTGAGACTCATTTGAGGAATTTGAGGTAGCAACTTCTTCCATAGAAGCCTGTAGTTTGTGTTCCATCCAATCTCCAAGGTTATTCCATAAATTTGGACTACCTTTTAACAAGCCAATGGGGATTTGGATTTGGGAGGAAAGGAAGACACAGAGGTTGTCCAGGTTGCGTTGATGAGTAGGAGCTTCTTGAGGGGGCGGGGCCTTGATCATAGAGTGGACCAGTAATAGTATATGGAAGTTCAATTTGGTTCTTATTTGACAAGGGTGGAGGTTGATATTTGGTGGCCATAGGAGGATAAAACACCTCAGCAAATTTGGTGTGCGGACCTCGTGAGTCATTGTCGGACTCTCTGTCATTGTTCTCGTCTAGTTGTTCGATGTGAACTTGGGATTTGGGCTTGGCCATTTGTGGAACAGGCATTGGAGGATGAGGAGGCGCTTAATGAAGAATTTTTAATTAAAGAAATTATTTTTATAGATGGAAGTTTTGTACTTATCTGGTATTCCCGACCTCACCCAGTCACAAGACATGACTGCGTTCGCCTTTGAGCATCTCTTCTCTTCCACTGCAACTCGAACAAGCTAAGTTAGACTCGCACGCCATTTTGAGGATTTATTTTTTCCTGACCCAGCAGAGAGAGATGACATCATAAGTGGTTTGCATGGTAGTATGTCCACGCCTCTTGCGACCGACGTGCAACGCTGAGGCAAAACCTCTCATTGGCCATGATTCTAATAAAGTTGAAAGTGGTACATGGTGTCATTCTATATCATTCAACGCCTCAGAATTTCAGACTCTCATGCCAAATCTATAGACTCCTTAGTCGCTTTATTCCTAAGGAGAAGATAATAGCTCCCTTGGCAGTAAGTGAATGTTTGTATCAGGGTGGCATGGCTATGGCCCACCACCAGTTCTGCCATCTTATGTGTCTCCTGAGGAGATTTTGATTTCTGGAGCCGAGCTACTCTATGTACATATTGCAACTTTTATATAAATAAATAAATGTTTTCTGGAGAAAAATTCTCTATTGCATAAGTGATTGTTTATGGACGAACTGATAAAGAAAAATCTATTATTGGACATATGTCATAGATCTCCAATAAGATCATTTGTCTTGTTTAAGAAATTATTTTCCGAACCTCTTAAGTCTTAGAATCTTGTGGACAATATCAAAAATAAAAATTTAATAATATATCATTTTTGGCAGAATCATGAGACGAGGAAACCGTGGCCGTCAGCAGCTAGACCCTCTCTCTGAAGATGATGAGCTTGACCTTGATGTTCGCAAGGCTCTTCATAGAACTCAGCCAGGACCCTTCAAAGGAGAAGGGGGAGAACCTGGGCGAGGCTGTGGAGAAATGGGTGGAAGCCATGGAAGAATATTTTGACGTCACCGGCTACAATGAGCGAAGAAAAATGGCTCTTGCCAGGCTGAAGATAGTGGAAATAGCCAGGGTGGCATGGAGGAACCATTGTGACACCAACCATCTGGACAGAAATACTCAGTCCTCGAACGACCTTAAAACCTATTTAAGGAAGAGATTTTGTCCCCCCCAGATTTTTGGAAACCAAAATGAACGAATTCTTAGAGCTGAAGCAGGGGAGCAAAACCATCGAGGAATATCACCAGGCCTTCGCTCTTCTACTTAAATATTCACCACCTCTAGATGAAGAGCAACTCATAGCCAGGTTCATTCAGGGAATGAACGAACCCTTGGACACACTGGTCAAAAATGCCAAGCCAGTGTCCATGGCTGAAGCTATCAGAATGGCGAAGGACTTTGCCAAATCCTTCATTGTAAAAGTCTCGCCAAAGCTAGCTCCCTCATCCTTCAAGAGATTTCAAACTCCGAGAAGTTCTTCCAACTTTTCGCCTCTAAAGAGACACCAAGGTCCTAACCAGAATGTGGAGACGGGAAGCTTCAGAAATGAAGAAAGACCCTCAAAGTACTCTCAAGAACTCCGGCTCTCTCCAGAATGCAAAGGGAAGACCTTCGAAGCGAGAACAGATGCTTCGGATGTCAGGGACTTGGGCAACAGCTCAAGGATTTCCCATCTCCTTCAGTGGGCCAAGAAAGCCAGGGTCCCAGAGTTCCGAGATAGACTTCTTCTTCATATCAGTCCAATCAGGGTCCCCTGCGCTAGAATTAGGGTAACCCAAGAAGAGTGCCAGCTCAGCATGCAGCCTCCATACAAAGCAGTCTCCAAACTCCCTCCCAGAATTGGAATAACCAAAGAGAGAGAGTTCCACCTCAGACTACAGAGCAGCCACCAGAGCAGTCATTATAAGCTGAGGAAGTGGAGGAAGAGAAAGGACAGATATATGCAGCAGCCCTAGAGCAGTCATCATATAACTGAGGAAGTGGAGGAAGAGAAAGGACAGATCTATGCAGCAATTGAGGGAATAACCATCAATTCTTAGTCCTCCAGACTTCAACAGAATACCACGGTAAGAAATTCAAGCTTTTGATTGATTCACGCAGTACTCATTCTTTTATTTCCCCGGATGTCTACGTAAATTAGTCCTAAATAAAAAATCAGGGAAACCTATGCACGTGGAATTAGCTAGTGGGAATATTCTTTTCACTCACCTTGAGACTGACCTTATTCAGTTTAGCCTAGATGGGAACGTAACAGAGTGCCACTTCACCCCTGGGAATATATGATGGAATCCTTGGAATGGATTAGCTCCAAAAGAATCAGGCTGACATTCATTGTCACAAAGGAACCATCTCTTTCCTTGACCTTCATGGGAATAAAGTTCAAGGAATTGGAATTTCTGGATCCCCAGTGATGCAATTAGTCAAGGCTTCCAAATTATTAAAAGGGCTCAGAAAAAGAGGCAAGCTGTGTATGTCGTTAAAATGAATCCCCGGTAGACATAAAATGCAAGGCTAAAGAACCAGAGTGGTTAAGTGAATATGCAAATGTATTTCCTGGAGAGCTGATTGAGATGCCTCTGTCTCGTGAAGTAGATCATGAGATCGAATTAATCCCCAGAGCTTAGCCCCAGTAGCCCAGAGTGCATACAAAATGCCAATCCTCCCCTGAAGCCATAGAACTTAAGGAACAGTTAAGACAACTATTAGAGCAAGTATTCATCAAACCCAGTGTCTCACATTGGGGTGTGCCCGTTCTCTTTAAAAAGAAGAAAGATGGAACGTTAAGACTTTGTATTGACAGAGGATTGAATCAATTAACAATTAAGAATATCTTATTCCTAGGATTGATGAACTTCTGGATCGATTAAGTGGGACCCAAATTTTCACAAAGATAGATCTCAAATCCGATTACTATCAGATCAGAATCAAGGAGCAAGACATCCCAAAGACAGCATTCATGGGCATTATGAGTTCATAGTCATGCCGTTTGGATTGACTAACTCCCCGGTGAAATTCAATCATTTGGATTGACTAATGCCCCATTTAGATTGACTAATGCCCCGGTGACATTCAATTGTCTTATGCAGGATATTCTCAGAGAATACTTGGATGATTTTGTTCTTGTCTTCTTTGACGATATCTTAGTATACTCAAAGAATGCTGCAGACCATGAAGATCATATGCGTAAAGTCCTGGAAATCCTAAGGAAACACCAACTCTTTGCAAAAAGAAGAGCAAGTGTTCCTTCTCTGTTGACCAGGTTGAATACTTGGGATTCATAGTGTCAAAGGATGGGATTTCTCCTGACCCCACAAAGATCCAAGCAATAGTTGAATGGCCAGAACCCAAGTCAGTAAAGGAAGTCAGAGGATTCCTAGGGTTAACTGGATGGTATAGGATCTTTATACCTAGGTATGCTCAGATAGCGTCCCCTTTGACCAACCTTCTCAAGAAAAGTACACTTTTTCAGTGGACTGCAATGTGTCAGAGTGCCTTTGACAAGCTAAAGATAGCCTTAGTAACCAACCCTATTCTTAAATTGCCATATTTTACTAAACCCTTTGAGGTAGTTACTGATGCCAGTGGATTTGCCTTAGGCGATGCTCTAATGCAGGAAGGTCATGCAGTGGCCTATGAATCCAGAAAACTCAGAACACATGAGAGAAATTATGCCATCCATGACTTGGAGTTACTCTCAATAGTGTATGCTGTGAAGTTGTGGAGACATTATCTTTTGGGACAAAGGTTCACCTTGATGATGTGACAGATCATCAAAGTCTGAAGTGGATCTTCACCCAAAGGGATCTCAACATGCGTTAAAGGAGATGGATGCAGACCCTGCAGGAATTTGATTTTGAAATAAAGTATCGGCCCCGAGGAAAGAAAATGTGGTTGCAGATGCGCTCAGCAGAAAAGCCTCCTTGCTTGTAATTAGAGTGGTGTCAAATCCATTGATCAATGAAGCAAAGGAGAAAATCATGCAGGACAAATTCTTTGCCCCTATTGCTACCCTTCTGATGTAGGAATCCTCAGGAAATGAGTCGAGTTATTGGGTACAAATTGGATGAAGGATGCATGTATTATAATAATCAGCTATATATCCCCAATGACGAGGGAATAAAGGGAAGAATCTTGAGAGAAGCCCATGATAGCCTGATAGCTCGACATCTAGGGCTTATAAAAACCTATATGTCTGTGAAGAAAAGCTTCTTCTGGCTTGGACTCAAAAAGGATGTACTTGATCATGTGCGGAAATGCTTGATGTGCCAAAGAGTCAAGGCAGAGAGAGTCAAGATGACAGGGAAACTGCAGCCTCTAGACATTCCATAGATAAAGTGGAAATGCATCAGTATGGACTTTGTCACTGGATTACCTTCAATGCAATCAGGTTACAACTCCATTTTTGTGGTAGTTGACAGGCTGACCAAAGTTGCCCATCTAATTCTAGTGAAAGAAACATACTCTGCAGCAGCAGCAGTGGATGTTGCTAGAGTTTTCCTTAAGGAGATCTTCAGATTGCATGGTTTACCCAGGAGGATAGTAAGTGACCGAGATCCCAAATTCACATCAAAATTCTGGACTGCGTTGTTTGAAGTAGTAGAAACTTTCTTGGATCTCAGCACAGCCTATCACCCCGAACAGATGGCCAGACGGAAAGGGTGAATCAAGTAATTGAAGATATCCTTTGGTCATGCTGCCAGCAGGGAACCCAAGAAGTGGTTAAGTCATCTACATTTGGTTGAATTCGCTTACAATGCTTCTTATCACCGGAGCATTTGGATGAGTCCTTTCAAAGCTTTGTATGGACAAGATTGCCTTACACTGTTGACTTGGTCTGATCTATTGATCAGAGTCGAAATGTCCAGACAAATGCTTGATGACATGGACCAGTAGCAACAGCAGATGCAATCAATCCGTAAAGATATAAAGGTAGCCCAACACAGACAAAAGCAGTATGCAGATAAAAAGAGATCAAAGGGAGAGTTTGAAGAATCAGATACGGTCTTCATTCGAGTACGACCAAAAAGAAGTTCCTTATCCTTAGGGAAGTACAAGAAGTTCTCTCCTAGATATTGTGGGCCGTATCCTATCATAAAGAAAGTGGGCGATCTAGCCTACAAACTTCTATTGCCTCCCCATCTCAAGGTACATGATGTATTCCATGTCAGCTTGCTTAATAAATATGTACCTAGCCCGAGTCACGTGCTTAATGATGAGCAATTGATCTCTCTCGGGATGGTACTCTAACCTAAGGAAATCCTTGACATTTGAGAGAAGATTCTCAGGAGCAGAGTCCTCAGAGAATTCTTCATAAAGTGGAAGTTCTTCCCTCTAGAAGACGCCACCTGGGAGAAATAAGAGAAGAGTTGGTGAAAAATTACCCCCACTTTGCGAGATGAGGACATCTCACGTTTTTCAAGTGGGAGACGATGTAAGATTCCTCCTCAACCTGAATAACAATTAAGCCTCTACTTCAATCCCTTGTAATCATTTTATGTTTCTGAATACAAGAAAATATTATTTTTCCTTGTTTTGCCTAGTGAGGTAAAAATTTCTAGAGAGTGATAAATCAATATTGGGATATTTTTGGATAAATAAATTCTATAGATATCAAAAAAATGTTTCCCTGAAACAGAAAATCAAAATAGATTTTCCAAGGTGCAATTGGAATTAATTAAAAATGATTTAGAAGACCTTATCCTAAGGGTCAAGATTTTCTAAAAATTTTGGATTAAGGTTCCTATGGACTAATAAGATTAATCCAAGTATTGGGATAAGATAAATCCAAAGAATAAAAAAACCCAAAAATGAGTAAATGCCCACATAAGATGAAGAGTTGACTAAGTACTAGGTTTATTAGTTAAAAATTAGGAAGTATTAATAAAAAATGAGATATTTTGGAGTAATCATTCATTTTTGACACATGGGTAAGGAAAAGGGAGCCCTTCAAGGAGGCGCCTATTTCAAATGTGTGGATGAGTTTTAAGCTAAAAAATAATAGGATATTTTTATCTCTCCTAAATCAAACCAAATAAAAAAGGGAGCCAAACTGGTCCAAATCTTGTCCAAATTCAACCAAACTGAAGCTGGAAAATTCTAGAACTCAGTTGGACGTAGTTAGTGGCCTTCCTCACCTATAAATAGACCCTCATTCCTTTGTATTCTCATCTGTGAACTAAACTCTGCTGGTATTACTCTAAGTTAAGCTTATTTTCTATTATCCTCTACAAATTGAAGAGATTGGAGCTTCTCTCTCTCTTCAATCTTCCTTGGAGACTCCAACAACATACCAAACCAATTGATTGGTTGGGGGCTTCTACTGTGATCAAAGAATCAAGTAATTTAGGAGGAGGCAAAGTGTGGATTATTGTCTTCTTTTTCTTAAATCTCCAAATGTTTCTCTTCTCAACCCCTCTCAAGCTTGAGAAGCATTAATTTGAATGGCTTTTGAATACTATTGAAGTTCTTTAATGTATTGTAATGAAGAAACACATAAATTTCCATTTATGCTTAATTTATAATGGTTTTTAAGCATTTCCCTCTCTCCCCCAAAGAATGGTCATTCCTATGACCTATTCTCAATTCGAATGAAGCTTCTCATGAAGCATTTCTCTAATCTAAAAGTAATTGCTATGCTTGTCTAACGGAGGCCAAAATAATGGCTTTTTAATACTTTTATGCTATTTAATTTATGGTAAAATTAAGAATCAATCCATAATTGGATAATGATCCAATTAGTGGTTATTCTACTCACATGAATAGTACTAAACTTTATTCTTTCAAATTTATTGAGAATTATTAGTAATAGCAATAGAGCTATGGTAAAATTTTTAAAAAATAAACACATAAATCATTTTCATTTATATTATGAAAAGAGGACTTCCTACCATATTCTAGGATTAATCATCCTAGATTAATTGAATGATTCTCATTATAATCATGGAAAATTTAATTTTTATGTTTATGCATAAATAGTTAATTAGAAAAAAGAGAAATTTCTAGTAATCCATTTTTATGTTAAAAGAGTAATCCCCATGACAATGGAAATCCATGCATTCCAATGAAATAAGAGAAAAATTGTGATGCTAAATTAATGTATTTTTTTTAAATTTTTAAGAGAAAATTTAGTTAAATTTATCTTTTTGTATAGATAAATTTAAATGATGAAAGAGGAATTCCCACTATATTGGAATCCAAATATTTAAATGAGGAAAGTAATTCCTAGTATAAAGGAATTAATGAATATTTTTATTTAAATTTTAAGAGAAAATTTAGTTAAATTTATCTTTTTGCATAGATAAGTTAAAATGATGAAAGAGGAATTCCAACCATATTGGAATTCAAATATTTAAATGAGGAAAGTGTAATTCCTAGTGTAAAGGAATTAATGGTGGAGATTTTTATTTAAATTTTAAGAGAAAATTTAATTAAATTTATCTTTTTGCATAGATAAGTTAAAATGATGAAAGAGGAATTCCCACCATATTGGAATTCAAATATTTAAATGAGGAAAGTGTAATTCCTAGTGTAAAAAAATTAATGGAGATTTTTATTTAAATTTTAAGAGAAAATTTAGTTAAATTTATCTTTTTGTATAGACAGGTTAAAATGATGAAAGAGGAATTCCCACCATATTGGAATTCAAATGTTTAAATGAGAAAAATGGAATTTCTAGCTTAATTGAATTAATGGATATTTTTATGTAATTTTTAAGAAGAAATTTAAATAGATTTAATTTATGGTAAAGAGAAATTCCCATGATATTTGGATTGCTCATTGAAATGAGAAAAAGAAGGATTACAAGTTTATTAAAAAAAATGGTATTGATATTTTAGTTAAAAGAAGAATTTTATGATATTTAAGAAAAGATGGATTTGAATTAAATTTTAGTGTCAAAAGATGAATTTCCACCATAATTCTACCTAATGAATTAAGGTTGAGAAATTATGTGGTAGAAGGAATATCTTTGGATATTTTTAATCGGTTAAATCACTAAATGGATACCCAAAATCTAGATGTTTACTTGAAGGGAATCCTTATAGAACTAAACCGAATGAATTTGGTTAGACTACGGGAGGGACGAACAGTAAACCTACTTGTCCATCTCTCGATCATACAAAAACTTCGTGACCAATTCTAGTTACTAAATCCAAAGAATAGACTATCAAAACTAATCTAGTTTTTCCTTGACCAAACTCACCAAGAATCTAGTTGGACAAATAGATAAACTGATGGTGGGTAGATTACCCTCATAAGAGATCAAGGATCCTCATTATGAAACTCGGAATTATGGAAAAAGGGTTTTTGGAACCGATCTCAAACTGGAATTTTTACTTGCATTGGAACCTCTCTTTTTTCATTCAAAGGACTGTTTTACGCCAGAATGCTGGAGGAAGAATTTGGCTTATGTTTTTCTAAGAGGAGGTTTGTTGGAACAGCTGGCGGGGAGTCGTTAAGGGACGTTGCTCGCGGTAAAGCCTGCCGAGATCTTGACCAGCCTCAGTACGGTTAAAATGGTGCGCTTCCGGTACGATGGGCGAGGACCGATGAAGTAGTCCCCGAGTGAAGCGCTAGGACACCTAAGGAGGATCCTATAGGGTTCTAACCAGGTGATGCACGGGCTCACAGTTGCTAGGACACCTAAGGAGGATCCTATAGGGTTCTAACCAGGTGATGCAAGGGCTCATGGTTGCTAGGACACCCATGCTTACGTCGAGGAAGATTTCGGATGGACAAAAAGGAAAGATTTTTGGGAACCAATTGGGAACCAAATTTTGATACTGGATCTCACTGGTTGGCCAGCTGATCGTCAACAGAGAGTTCAAAGGATGCATTTTTGTAATACATTGGACTCAAAATTTTAGAAAATTATGATAAAAAATATTATGATTTCTATTGAAGGATTGTTTTTAAAGCCAGTCGAACCTGTTATAAATGGCAAGTTCATATATGTGGTATGCCTACCTTGATTTTTGCATGAATCGCCGGCTAGGGGGCCTGGGAACTCTTTTCCTCGATACCCGGGCAAAAACCCAACCAAATCTGTATAAAAGAATCCCACCAATTCAGTGGTCGCGTGGTTGGCTAACCCATTGGCTGGATGGGGTTAAGCTAGATCGGAGGATTCCTGAGAAACAACTAGATACGATTAGTTACGTTGTTTAGTTTTAAATCCTGCGAAGACCTTGTTATGTGGGAGGGGATCATCGGCTAAGCCTCGTAAATGAGAAAAAAAGCGGTGATTCCATGCACCAAGTGCAAGTCTCTTCTTGATCTGATCATGTGACTTCAGGTTTGGTTAGATCAGTTTATCTTGTTATGATTTGACTCGTTATAGTAATTTCCTTGTTAGAAGATTTTTCCCAATTGGCGAAATTGCCCGTGCCTTACGGGCGAGGGGAGTCTTCCAGGCCCAATCTCGGAGGGGCTGCTCAGGCTAGCCTCTCGTCCCGGACATCCACGGGCGGGCGAGGCCCCGAGTGTGTGGACCCCACCCTGCGCAACGCCGCTTCCACCGTCGGCAGGAGCCCCAGAGCGGGCGGGGGACCTCACAATTTTGAATATCAATTTGTATGAGTTTCATCACACAATTACAATCTTTTTCTGGAACTTCATAAATTCGTGACATTTCTTGCTTCTTGGTTGATCCACTTTAGCCAATTCGCTCTGATACCAGCTGGAAGATCCCTCCCCCTCCGCGCAACAAAATCGGGGGTACTAGTAGCGAAAGTTATGCAGAGCACAGCCTCTCACTCGGGGCCTCGCCCCCACGAATATCCGGACAAGAGACTAATCCCTCGGTTCTTCCAAAATCGAACCCGAAAAAACTTCCCTCGCCCCGAAAGCACGGGCGATTCCTCTGGGAAATTTTTATTCTAACGTAGTCAAGAGCCTTAACTAACGACCGAACCCGTAAGTCACATGGTCAGATCAAGGAAGAAACTTGCACTTGGATCATAGAGACCAATGCTTTTTTCCTCATCGAGAGGCACAACCATTGATTCTTTTCCATAGAACAAGACTATCCGGGATTTACTTCATCTATCGTACCATAGTAGAATTAAGTCTCATTTTAGGGATCCATCAGTCCAGCCTAACTCTATCCATTCCCATGGGTTAACTGCCCAACCACTGTAGTGATAGGATCCATTTAAGAATTTGGTTATGTTTTGCCCTAGGTACCAAGGAAAAGAGTTCCTAGGCCCCCTAGCCGCCCGACATTGCAAACTTCAAGATAGTCACACCACTTACATACCCAATATGAAATTGCTTGTTTCACAGATTCAGCTATCTTTTTAAAACAATCTTTTAATGAAAACATAGTATCACTTATCATAATCCTCCAAAATATCTAGCTTGAATTCTAATTTCCAACAATCATTCCTTCATCAGTGTACCTATGGAATCATTGGCAACCAGATCAGGGAAAACCATTTTAGACACTAGGAGGATTTTTATATCCAAAAATATCTTAATTTCTATGGAATCATTGGCAACCAAATCAGGGGAAACCATTTTAGACACTAGGAGGATTTTTATATCCAAAAATATCTTAATTTTAAATTACCTCCCTCTAGACATTTTCTCTCTCTAGGCCAAAACAGGGTATAACAGGATATTTCTTTTATTTCAAAGAGGGGAATAATTATAAGATCAGAAGGGGAGGTTCTTACACCTGCACACCTCAAAAGCCGGAGGGGGGAATCTTACATCCTACCCCACTTAAAAAACGCGAGATGTCCTCATCTCGCAAAATTAGAGGAGAACTCTTTTCCTTAAGATCCAACTGATTCTGGGGTTCCTTATAGTCTGGTGAACCCAACAAAATCCTGGGATAAAGATCCCTTATATAAAACTCATCATCAGATAATAATTCACTCAGATCATTAACATTCAATCCTTATCACAATGATGGTCCATTAGACCAAAATTTCTATCTAAACAGTCCATGGAAATTTTCAATTATACAAATTTTTAATTTGACATCCCTTAACTTGATCCACTGGGTCAAGTGTTAATAGCAGCAATCTGCCAGCACAATCCAATAATCTCATAGTGATTTGCTAAAGTCATTAACATCATTCCAGCTACTACGAACATCATCACAGGGACTCGTCCCATTCATCCTCATTGTGGTTTTGCTTAGTTTATTACATTTCAACCAAAATTCAGGAATCTTCATTTTTCAATCAGAATCCAAATCAACTCATCATCAGTTCTCAACTAGAATTCAAAATCATATCAACCACATTCGAATTCATCGTCTGGATAGTATTAATGCTTATAATTTTAAGTCTTAGATTTACTCGTATATACTGCCAGTAAAGAGCTGCAGTTATACCCTCGGTATATACGGGTAGTCACGGTCCTTGGAACTATAACGTAAATACCATCATGTCTAGGCCTCAAGCAAGTCAGGGATTCCATACAATTGCGGTACTTCCATCTGAAGACCCAATTACCAATTTACGAATTTCAGTTTGAATATCAAATTGTATGAATTTTATCACACAATTACAAACTTTTACTGCTTCTTCATAAATTTTTGACATTTTTGGCTTCTCGATTGATCCTCATTAGCCAATTCACTCTGATACCAGCTGTGAGGTCTCTATCCCCACCGCGCAACGAAGTCAGGGTGCTAGCACTGGAAGTAGCACTTCTTGCGCGGGGCAGGGTCCCACACTCGGGGCCTGGCCCATGGATATCCGGACAAGAGACTAATCCATAGGTTCTTCCAAAACCGAACCCGGAAAAACTTCCCTTGCTTGAAAAGCACGAGCGATTCCTCCAAGATAACTTTTCTCTAACGTAGTCATCAAAAGCCTTAACTAGCTGAATTGATCTGACCAAACTCGTAAGTCCCATAGTCAGGGAAAAGATTGTATTTGGATCATAGAGACCAATGCTTTTTTCCTCATTGAGAGGCACAGCCGTTGATTCTTTTCCATAGAACAATTTTTGTCCGGGATTTACTTCATCTATCGAACCAGAATAGAATTGAGTCTCAATTTATGTTGAAAATACAAGTGAATAGGGTGTGTGCGGGAACAAGCCCTTGGTTAGAGGCTGTAAAAGAGAATGAGTAAATGTGAAAGAACCTGTGAAAAGGTGAGAAGAATCTACTAGGAGAGAATAAAGGGTAGCATGAGAAGATTTAGGAAGTGTGGAGATATTCTGGGAAGTGTGGAGATGTAAGATTCCTCCCCCAACCCCTTTTTGATGTCCAGCATATTTCCCTTTAATCAATCCCTCTTCAGAAACATAAAGACCTTGTTTCTAACTGTTTTAAATATTCTAGAGAGAGAATATTCAGATTTTGAATATTTTTGGATAAAAAAATATCTCACCTTATTCAAATAAATTCCCCTGAAACAGAAATTCAGAAAGAATTTTCCAATGTGCAATTGGAATTAATTGGAAATAGGTATAAAGAACCTTAGTCTAAGGGTCTAGATTTTCAGAAATCTTTGGACTATGGTCCAATTAAGGTTCCTAGGGGCCAATCGGATCAATCCATGTGTAGGGAGGAGATAAATCCAATTTTTTAAAAGAAGATACCCAAAAATGAGTAAATGCTCACATAAGATGAAGAGTTGACTATGTACAAGGTTTATTAGTAAGAAACTATGAGCAATATTAAAAATATACAAGGTTTATTAGTAAGAAACTATTAGTAAATGTACAAGGTTTATTAGTAAGAAACTATGAGCAATATTAAAAATATGAGATATTTTGGATATAATGATTCCATTTTGACACCTAGGTAAGGACCCTTCAATGCTCACATAAGATGAAGAGTTGAAAATGTACAAGGTTTAATAGTAAAAAACTATGAGTACAATATAAAAATATGAGATATTTTGAGTGTAAGGATTCCATTTTTGACACATCAATAAGGAAAAGGAGGGCCTTCAATGAGGCGCCTAAAACACATGCTTGAATGAGTTTTAAACTCATAAAAATTGAGATATTTCATCTCTCCTCTCTCCTCATTCAAGTCTAGTTCCAAAAAGTTAGCTTAACTGACCTAAAAATGGTCAAAAAGTGACCAAACTGACTTGGAAAATTCTAGAATCAGTTTGTTTGGTTAGGAGCTCAATTTTTCCTATAAATAGAAGCCTCCCCTTGTTGAAAAAAATATAGTGTCTTATGCATTGTTACTCTACTCCACCTAAGCCAAGAACTGTGAATTCTTTAATAATTCACTAGTTTGGTTGGGAGCCTCTACTATGAACAAAGAATCAAGCAATTTGTAAGGTAAGTATGGTGAATTTTGATCTTTTCTATAATTTCTCAATGTTTCTCTCTTCTCAACCCCTCTCAAGCTTGAGAAGCTTAATTGGTATGGTTTTTGAATGCTATTGAAGTTAATTGATTAATGATAGTAAAGAATTACATAAATTTTCATTTATGTTTAATTCTAATGGTTTTTTTCTCTCTCTCACTTAAGAAATAGTCATACTCATGACCCATTCTCAATCCAAATGAAGCTTTTCATAAAGCTTTTCCTTAATCCAAGATTAATCTATGCTTGAGAACAAATTAATAGTTTTTTTTATTTATGCTTTTAGTTTATGATTATTTTTGATTTAATACATTAAGGGTTAATGATCCAATTAGGGATCATTCTAATCATTTCCTTAAAGATAAGCCTTATCTTTTAAAATAATTGAGATTTAACAGTTATAGTAGCAGAGCTATGGTAAAATTTTGTAAAAATTTACACATAAAATAATTTCATTCAAAGCATGAAAAGAGGATTTCCTACCATATTCTAAGAATTATCATCCTAGATTAATTGAAAGAATTTCATTGTAATTATGGAGAAATTGAATTTTTATATTATGCATAAAAGATAAAATTTTATATCAAAAGTATTACTTTTATCATTTTTATTTTATGCATAGAAGTATGCATAATGTATAAATTTTTATATCAAAAGTGTTACTTTTATCATTTTTATTTTATGCATAGAAGAATGCATAATGGATAAATATTTATTATAAAAGTGTTACTTTTAACAAAATTGAATTTCATGCATAGAAGTATGCATAAAAGATGAATATTTTATTATAAAGGTATTACTTTTAGCATAATTGAATTTAATGCATAGAGGTATGCATAAAAGATGAATATTTTATTATAAAAGTGTTACTTTTAACATAATTGAAATTCATGCTTAGAGGTATGCATAAAAGATGAATATTTTATTATTTTATTATAAAATTGTAAAGAAAAAAAATGATTATTTTATTATAAAAATGTTATTTTCATCATATTGAATTTCGTGCATAGAAATGAAAAAAATAAATAAATTATTATTTTATTATAAAAATATTACAGAAAAAAAATGATTCTTTTATTGTAAAAGTGTTACTTTTATCACAATTGAAATTCTTGTATAGAGGTATGCATAAAGGATAAGTTAGGATGTGATAAGAGGAGTTAGGATGTGATAAGAGGTGTATGAGATGTGATAAGAGATGTATGAGATGAGATAAGATGAGATAAGATGCATATGAGATAAGTTAGGATGTGATAAGATGAGTTAGGATGTGATAAGAGGTGTATGAATTGTGATAAGATGAGATAAGATGCGATAAGATGCATATGAGATAAGTTAGGATTTGATAAGATGAGTTAGGATGTGATAAGATGAGTTAAGATGTGATAAGAGGTGTATGAGATGTGATAAGATGGGATAAGATGTATATGAGATGAGTTAGGATGTGATAAGATGAGTTAAGATGTGATAAGATGTATATGGGATGAGATAAGAAGTGTATGTGATGAGATAAGATGTATATGGCTTGTCATAAGGCGAGAATGGATGTGATGTAAAAGAATAGATGTGAAGGTGTATGGAGCTATATGAATGGGAAGAAAAAAATAGATGTATGTATGTGGAGTATGGATGTGAATGTGCATGTAAATGTAGATGTATGGATGAAGATGCATGAATGTGCATGTAGATGTAGATGTACGAATGAGGATGTGGATGTAGGCATATGGATGTGTATGTATGGATGTATGCATGTAGATGTGGATGTATGCATGTGGATGTGTATGTATGGATATATGTATGTGGATGTGGATGTATGAATAAGAATGTGAAAATGGATGTATGCATGGATGTGTATGAAGAATAATGAAGGTGAATGTGTATGGGAAATAATGTGTCGATATGAATGAATGGATGAGAATGAGTACATATGAAGGGAAGGTGGAATAAGTAATGTGGATTGAGGAGGGATAATGTGGAAAGACGGAGTTCGATATAGAAACTGTATTTTGTGATTGTTTGTAAATGATTGTTTTATGTCAAGAATGTTGGGGAAGCATTTTGACCGTCTTATGGATTGAGGTCATGGTGATAAAGTTGCAACTGCTGACGGAGAGTCATTGGATGACGTCTCGTGTAGCAAGGTCGGCCGAGGTCTTGACCAGCCTCGGTTCGATTAAAATGGTGAGCTTCCTGTACGGTGGATGAGGGGCCAAGGAAGCGGCCTATGAGCGCTAGGTCACCTGCGAAGGATCCTAGAGGGTGCTGTGACCATACGGTGCTCAGGCTCTGGGTCGCCCAGGATACCCACGCGTGCGTCGAGGAAGATATTGGAACAAGGAGTAAGAGTTGTTTTCTGAAACCGGGCATGGATCTGGTTGATTGACCTTGCTGGTCTTCAATGGATGAGTCCATGGCTCTTTATATGGATCTGTTGGTTGATCTTGCTGATCTTCAACGAGAGTCCATCTTGATAAGTGATTATATTGCCGAGTATTATGGGCTAGGAGCTATTGAAACGGCCCCTGAGTGGACAGGTGGTGAGCGTTCTAGTTGCCAATGATGCCATAGATACTCTGATGAAGGAATGATGGGAAATTGAATCAACCGGATAAATTGGAAGATTGTGATCAGTGATACTATGGTTTCATTAAAAGATTGTTTTAAAGTTAGCTGATGTTGAGAAAAAGGCAATTTCATGTAAGTGGTGTGACTAGTTTTATGTTTGCATGAACTTCCTGCCAGGGGGCTTTGGAACTCTTTTCCTTGGTACCCGGGACAAAACCTAACCAAATTCCTAATTGGATCCCATCACTACAGTGGTTGGGCGGTTGGCTAACCCATGGGACTGGATGGGGTTAGGCGGGACTGATGGATCCGTAAATCGAGACTCAACTTTTGTTATTACGATAGATAAAGTAAATCCCGGACAGTAATTGTTCTATGGATAGGAATCAACGGCTGTGCCTCTTGAATGGGGAAAAAAGCGTTGATCCCAATGATCCAAGTGCAAGTTTCTTCCTTGATCTGATCAAGTATCTTGAAGATGCAATTGGATCAGCTTGATCAGAAATGATCTTGACTACGTTAGAGTAAAAAGTTTTCCTGGTGGAATCACTCGTGCTTTCCGGTAAAGGAAGTTTTTTCGGGTTCGATTTTGGAACAACCGACGGATTAGTCTCTTATCCGGATATCCGTGGGTGAGGCCCCAAATGTGGGACCCCTGTCCCGCGCGAGAAGTGCTACTTCCGCTGCCAGTATCCTGAATCCGTTGCTCGGTGGGAACAGGGATCTTACAGGAGATATTCTGGGAAAAGTGAAGAGGTGGAGAGAATCAGGGAGAGAGGTGGAGTGAATCATGGAGAAATCAGTGGAATTTGATGCTTCATGTAAACTCTATAAATTGAGGCATTGCCCTAATGAGAATTTGCTGGTTTTTGGGTATCCATGCCTACATTAATCTATTTGTTAATTACCCATTAATTATGTCTTAATTATTTGCTAATCTATTTGTTAATTACCCACTAATTACGTCTTAATTATTTGCTAATCACTTTGTTAATGATATTGATTTTAGTGTTTGATCCACCATAGCTCATCACATTGCTCAAATTTCAACATGGTATCAGAGCCATGCTAATTTGTCAGCCCATTATCTTGCTAATTATTTTGCTAATTAGGATTAGTAAAAAATTATAATTTTTCCTCTTTTTTCAACTCACCTCTGTACCCCCAGCCAGTGGAGGAGCTCCCTCTCCTTGCACACATAAAATTAGGCCAAACCCTTCTAGCACATGATAGGTATCTCATGATAGGTATCTCATAGCTCTTCAAGCTCATGCAAACAATGTAGCAAACCGCCGCCGCCGGCGGATGAAGGAGAAATCGCTGTTTTAGCAGGCTACGTTTTTCAGCAAAAGATCTCAGATCTACACTCACTCAGGGTGAATCACTCTAATTCCTCTTAGCCCAAGGTGTTTTCAAGAATGCTCTACAAGCTGGTGAAGATAGAATTCAGTTTCATCAAGTCTACAGTGAGATCCAAGCTCTTCATCAAATCTGTAGGTGACTTTGGTAAAACAGAGATTAAGCTTTCAATATTTGGTCAAATCTTGTGTTTCTTGGCTTAATCCTTTACTAGACTCATTGCTATTGATGGCTTTGAAAGCATTTGAGCTCATTTGAAGTCTAAGGCACCAGATCTGGACTCCCCGCATACTCTATTTTCTGCACACAAAACAGTGGATTAATTTGCTAATCAGTGATTAATCAATGCTAATCACTATATTTTAGTGTAATTGAGGGTTCAAATTAACCATTAGGTATCTGATACAGATCCCTATAGCTTCAGATTGCAATTCGGAGTTGGTTTGATACTCCAACTATCCCATACAAATTGGTTACCCTTGATTTAATGTAATTTCTGGTAAAATTGTGCTAATAAAATTGTGATAATCATCATTTTGCATTTAACCCTTGGTTAATGCCTGTAAATCTCACTCAAAATCAAGATTATTCATAGCCAGACTTGCATTTGGGAATGCGCATGAGAATGAATGCTATACGCATTATGTATTGGGCACATTACACTCATAATGCTATACGCATTATGAGTGTAAAAATGGGAACAGACACTGCCCTTGTCCAGAATAAGGCAAGAGGTAAGACCTCCCGCATAAATTTGGGTTTGCATTGCATAATGACAAAAGATGAACATCAAAAACCCAAAGGAACTGTCAACAAAACATTTAAATATGTTTCTCACATAGAGCAAAAAGACCTGACGGACAAGCTCATGGCCCCAGCCATGAAAGAAGAAGAATATCTCTTTCCAAGAGGAAGATCCACACCAAGAAGATCTAAAGGAAGACATGGACACGAGAAGAGAAGCTGCCCCAAGAAGACTGAAAGAAGAGACGGACGCGTGGAGAGAAGCTGCCACAACAAGAAGACTGAAGACAAGAGAAGATGTGAGGCTCCAAAGAGTGAGGAGCCATGTGAAAATCTCTGAGAGAGAGAGAGAGACCCCACAACCCAATGTAACCTGTCCCAACAAAGTAAAACCACCTCTGAGCCACCCGATGATGTAGGCCACGTGGTAGATGTATGTGTGAGCACTTTAGTCAAGGTTGCGGGCACTTATAGTAGCCTTGGACACATAGAGAGAGAGAGTGTCAAGGACTTTGGAGTTTAGGGACTTGAGGCACTGGTCACGGACTGTCAAGTAAGAAAGAAACTTGATACAGGGTCCAGGTGTGCTAAGATAACTTGAGGGGAGGTGTAGACACTGGTCACGGACTATCAAGTAAGGGGAGGCAAACTTGGTATAGGGTCTAGGTGTACTAGGAGTACTTGCTAAGATAACTTGAGGGGAGGTGTTGAAAATACAAGTGAATAGGGTGTGTGCGGGAACAAGCCCTTGGTTAGAGGCTGTAAAACAGAATGAGTAAATGTGAAAGAACTTGTGAAAAGGTGAGAAGAATCTACTGGGAGAGAATAAAGGGTAGCATGAGAAGATTTAGGAAGTGTGGAGATATTCTGGGAAGTGTGGAGATATTTTGGGAAAAGTGAAGAGGTGGAGAGAATCAAGGAAAAGAGGTGGAGTGAATCATGGAGAAATCAGTGGGATTTGATGCTTGATGTAAACTCTATAAATTGAGGCATTGCCCTAATAAGAATTTGTTGGTTTTTGAGTATCCATGTCTACATTAATCTATTTGTTAATTACCCACTAATTATGTCTTAATTATTTGCTAATCACTTTGTTAATGATGTTGATTCTAGTGTTTGATCCACCATAGCTCATCACATTGCTCAAATTTCAACAATTTAGGGATCCATCAGTCCAGCCTAACCCCATCCAGTCTCCCATGGGTTAGCCAACCGCCCAACCACTGTAGTGATGGGATCCAATTAAGAATTTGGTTAGGTTGTCCCGGGTACCAAGGAAAAGAGTTCCCAGGCCCCCTAGCCGGATATTCATGCAAACTTAAAACTAGTCACACCACTTACACACCCAATATGAAATTGCCTTTTTCACAGATTCAACAGTCTTTAAAACAATCATTTAATGAAACCATGGTGTCAGTGATCATAATCCGCCACTTGAATCCTTATTTCCAAACATTCCTTCATTGGTGTACCTATGGCATCATTGGCAACCAGAACGCTCACCCCATGTCCACTTAGGGGCCTTTTTGATAGTTTCTAGTTCATAGTAACCGACAAGTATTCACTTTAACAAAAATGGAGTCTTCCTTGAAGATCAGCAAGATCAACCAACAGATCCATATAAAAGAGCCATGGACTCATCCGTTGAGGACCAGCAAGGTCAATCAACCAGATCCATGCCTGAATTTAGAAAACAACTTACTCCTTGTTCTTTCCAATATCTTCCCCGACGTACGTGTGGGTATCTTCGGTGACCCAGAGCCCGAGTATCGTATGGTCAGCACCCTTTAGGATCCTTCGCAGCAGGTCACCTAGCGCTTCACTCATAGGCCGCTTCCTTGGTCCCTCATCCACTGTACCGGAAGCTCACCATTTAAATCAAACCGAGGCTGGTCAAGACCTCGGCCACCCTTGCTATGCGAGATGTCCTCCGTTGACTCTCCGTCTCAGCAGTTGCAACTTTAACAGAAAGGTCTCCACGACCTCATTCACAAGACGATCAAAATGCTTCCCCAACATTCTTGACATAAAATAGTCATTTAAAAAAAGATTTCACATACAAATATAGTTCCAACAATATTTCCATCTTTTCTCATCACTCCACATCCTTTCACATTAGTCCCCATCTTTTCTCATCTTCCCACAAATTTTTTTTTCTTCATCAATCCCTATCACATCACATCAGTCCCACATCCAATCGCATCATCCACACATCAATCCACATCATCCATACATCCATCCACATCATCCACATTAATCCACATCATCCATACATCCATTCACATTATCCACACATCCATCCACATCTTCCATACATCCATCCACATCAATCCACACGTCAATCCACATCATCCATACATCCATCCACATCAATCCACATCATCCATACATCCATCCACATCAATCCTCATTATCCACACATCAATCCACATCATCTATACATCCATTCACGTCAATCCACATTATCCACACATCAACCCACATCATCCATACATCCATTCACGTCAATCCACATTACCCACACATCAATCCACATCATCCATACATCCATCCACATTAATCCACAGTATCCACACATCAATCCACATCATCCATACATCCATTCACGTCAATCCACATTATCCACACATCAACCCACATCAATCCACATTCATTTCATAAGTATTCCCATTCTCATCTAATCACATCTTTTTCTATCTCATCACTTATTTCCTCATTTATTCTCATCAGATCTCATCCACTTGCATCTACCCATACATCTCATCACTTCACATACATTAACATCTATCTAGTTTACATTGCATCTTATCACATCCATTTCACATCACATCTCATTCATTCACATCTCGATTCACATGCTAACACATTTTATTCATGTTTCTTATCGTTCATTCACATCCCGATTCACATCACATCACATCCATTCACATCCCTTATCATTCATTTACATCCTGATTCACATGCTATCACATTCATTCACATCCTATATCATTCATTCTTATCCCAATTCACATGCTAACACATTCATTCACGTCTCTTATCATTCATTCACATCCTGATTCACATCACATCACATCCATTCACATCCCTTATCATTCATTCACATTCCGATTCACATGCTATCACATTCATTCACATCTTATATCATTCATTCACATCCCGATTCACATGCTAACACATTCATTCACATCCTATATCATTCATTCATTCACATCTCGATTCACATGCTAACCATTCATTCACATCCTATATCATTCATTTACATCCTGATTCACATAACATCGCATCCATTCACATCCCTTATCATCCATTCACATCCCGATTCACATGCTAACACATTCATTCACACCCTATATCATTCATTTACATCTTGATTCACATGACATCTCATCTCATCTATTCATTCATTCACACCCTATATCATTTATTTACATCCTGATTCACTTGACATCACATCTCATCTATTCATTCACATTTATCTGATTCACATCACATCACATCCATTCATAGCCCTTATTATCCATTCACATCCCGATTCACATGCTAACACATTCATTCACATCCTATATCATTCATTTACATCCTGATTCACATGACATCACATCTCATCTATTCATTCACATTTATCTGATTCACATCACATCACATCCATTCACAGCCCTTATCATTCATTCACATCCCGATTCACATCCTATATCATTTATTCACATCCCGATTCACATGCTAACACATTCATTCACATCCTATATCATTCATTTACATCCTGATTCACATGACATCACATCTCAACTATTCATTCCCATTTATCTGATTCACATCACATCTCATCACATCTATTTACCTCTCATTCTCATCACTTCTATTCTCATCACAACCATTCTCTATTCATTCTCATCTATCTGATTCATATCACATCTATTTATAGAATGTAAGAGAATTCTTATTTTTGATATAAAGATTCTTTACGCATCTATTTATGCATAAGAACAACTTCAGTGGGAAATAACACTTTTATGAAAATCTGTTTATATATCTATTTATGCATAAATTCAATTTTAAGGAGAATAACACTTTCGAAATAAAAATAAATCTTTTATGCATCTTCCTATGCATAACTTCAATTTTAATGAGAATAACTCTTTTGAATAAAAATAAATTTCTTTATGCATCTTTCTATGCATAAAATTAAAATTGATGAGAATAACTCTTTTGAAATTAAAAAATAATTCTTTATGTATCTTTCTATGCATAAAATCAAAATTGATGAGAATAACTCTTTTGAAATAAAAATAATTTTTTTTTGCATCTTTCTATGCATTAATTGTGTTTCCCATAATACAATGACACAAATGCACTCCCTAGTATAAACGGGAGTAGCATAATAAGTGTCATGTCATAGCACTATAAACATTATATCTACTATGAGAAAATCTCGCAAAAGTAACTAAGCTTAATAAGCTAGGGTTTAAGTTTGGGCACCCAAGTGTAAATAAGAACAAGTTGTATATAAGTGAGTTTCTCATAATATAATGACAAAATCCCCTTTTTGCTAATTGAGTCTTACTTATGTAGTGATCTTGTAATGTATGTGAGAGATTTGAGAGTAGAGTGTATTTCTCTTGGTGTATGTGCCTTTTGATTATTGTGTGAGAGTAAGTTCTTGTAGGGAAGTGTAACTAACTTCTTGCTGTTGACAACAAGAGGGAGATTCTAGAGATTGGATCTAGCAATCATCTTGGATGTCAAAGAGATCTTGGGCTAGAAGCAAGATAAGAATCACATGGTGACAATTTTAGTCTATGTTATAGTTTGCTAGAATGGGAGAGTTCTTGAAAGAGTAAAAATAAGCCATAAGAGGGTATCCATAAAACTCTTTGCAAGAAATATTGCTAAAAATTTTGGAGGGCACAGGCAGGCACAGCGGGAGAGAGAGAGAGAGAGAGAGATTTGAAGCAGCTGACTTTGTTTTGTAGGTGCAATGATGGCCATGAGTTCCCAACATGCCAACCATCCTCTCCTTAAGGAAATAGAAGAACATATAATAGAGGCATATATGAGCGATGCAAGTTAGATTATTTTTTTATAGCACCTGTGCGTGACATTATTTGAATGTCTCTATGCCCCACATGAAAATCATCTCCTTGACTTGGCAAGATAGCTCCTACCTCACTTCCTATAGGGACCAAGTATTGCCGTGAGGTTGATTGAGCTTTAGTGATGACCATTCTCAAATCTGCATGTGGACTCTATTTCCAAACTTTTACTAGATATGCCTTTTTTTGGCAGTTGTATCAGGCCACTAGTTCCTCTTTGGCCACATGTTATAGCTAGTTGTTTTTCAATTTATGTGTAAGATTCCTCCCCCACCCCTTTTTTTGATGTCTAGTATCTTTCCCTGTAATCAATCCCTCTTCAGAAATATAAAGACCTTGTTTCTATCTATTTTAGCCTAGAGAGAGAAAAATATTCTAGAGAGAGAATATTCAGATTTTGAATATTTTTGGATAGAAAAATATCTCTTCTAATTCAGATGAGTTCCCCTGAAACAGAAATTCAAAAAGAGTTTTCCAATGTGCAATTGGAATTAATTGAAAATAGCTATAAAGAACCTTAGCCTAAGGGTCTAGATTTTCAGAAATCTTTAGACTATGGTCCAATTAAGGTTCCTATGGACCAATAGCATCAATCCATGTGTAGGGAGGAGATAAATCCAACTTGTAAAAAGAAAATACCCAAAAATGAGTAAATGCTCACATGAGGTGAAGAGTTGAAAATGTACAAGGTTTATTAGTAAAAAACTATGAGCAATATTAAAAATATGACATATGTAAGGAAGGGGAATTCTTTAAAGGAGGTGCATATTTCACATAAGATGAAGAGTTGAAAATGTACAAGGATTATTAGTAAAAAACTATGAGCAATATTAAAAATATGACATATGTAAGGAAGGGGAATTCTTTAAAGGAGGTGCATATTTCACATAAGATGAAGAGTTGAAAATGTACAAGGATTATTAGTAAAAAACTATGAGCAATATTAAAAATATGACATATGTAAGGAAGGGGAATTCTTTAAAGGAGGTGCATATTTCACATAAGATGAAGAGTTGAAAATGTACAAGGTTTATTAGTAAAAAAACTATGAGCAATATTAAAATGATTCCATTATGACACATATGTAAGGAAGGGGAGTTCTTTAAAGGAGGTGCATATTTCACATGCTTGAATGAGTTTTAAACTCATAAAAATTGAGATATTTCATCTCTCCTCTCTCCTCATTCAAGTCTAGTTCCAAAAAGTTAGCTTAACTGATCTAAAAATGGTCAAATATTGACCAAACTGATTTAGAAAATTCTAGAATCAGTTTGTTTGGTTAGGAGCTCAATTTTTCCTATAAATAGAAGCCTCCCCCTTGTTGAAAAATATATAGTGTTTATGCATCGTTACTCTACTCCACCTAAGCCAGAAACTGTGAATTCATTTAATAATTCACTAGTTTTTGGAGCTTCCCTCTTTCTTCAATCCCCATTAGTGGCTCCATCAACATACTTAACCAATTGATTGGTTGGGGGCCTCTACCGTGAACAAAGAATCAAGCAAGTTGTAAGGTAATTAGTGAATATTGATCTTTCTATAATTTCTCAATGTTTCTCTCTTCTCAACCCCTCTCAAGCTTGAGAAGTTTAATTGGTATGGTTTTTTTTTAATGCTATTGAAGTTTGAATAGTAGTGAAGAGTTACATAATGCTATTGAAGTTAATTTTCATTTATGTTTAAATTCTAATGATTTTTATGTAAATTCTCTCTCTCACTCAAGAAATGGTCATACTCATGAACCGTTCTCAATCCAAATCAAGCTTTTCATAAAGCTTTTCCTTAACCCAAGATTAAGCTATGCTTGAGGCCAAATTAATGGCTTTTTTCTATGCTTTTAGTTTATGTATATTAATGATTCAATCCATTATGGATTGATAATCCAATTAGAGATTATTTTAATTATTTTCTTAATGATAAGCATTATACCTTAGAAAAATTGAGATTTATCAGTCATAGCAGCGGAGCTATGGCAAAATTTTTATAAAAACTATGCATAAAATAATCTCATTCAAAGCATAAAAAGAGGACTTCCTACCATATTCTAGGAATTATCATCCTAGATTAATTGAAAGAATTTCATTACAATCATGGAGAAATTGAATTTTAATATTATGCATAAAGGATAAGTTTTTATATCAAAAGTGTTATTTTTACCATTTTTATTTCATGCATAGAAGTATGCAAAATGGATAAATTTTTATATCAAAAGTGTTATTTTTACCATTTTTATTTCATGCATAGAAGTATGCATAATGGATAAATTTTTATATCAAAAGTGTTATTTTTACCATTTTTATTTCATGCATAGAAGTATGCATAAAGGAAAAATTTTTATATCAAAAGTGTTACTTTTATTATTTTTAATTTTCATGCATAAAAGTATGCATAAAAGAAAATTTTTATATCAAAAGTGTTACTTTTATCATTTTTAATTTTCATGCATAGAAGTATGCATAAAGGAAAATTTTTATATCAAAACTGTTACTTTTATCATTTTTAATTTTCATGCATAGAAGTATGCATAAAGGAAAAATTTTTATATCAAAAGTGTTACTTTTATCATATTGGATTTCATGCATATAGGTATGTATAAAAGATATTCTTTTTATACTAAAAGTATGATTTTCCTCATAAATGGATTTTATGCTTAACTTAGATGCATAAGAGAAATTCTTTTATTCTAAAAGTATAATTTCCTACCAAATTGAAATCATGCATAAGAAGATGCATAAAAGATTGATTTTAATTTCGAAAGTGTTAGTCTCCTTAAATGGAATTTATGTATAAATAAATGTGTAGAGAAATCTTATATCAAATAAAAGAATTCTCTTTTAAAAAAAAAAAAAAGATATGAAATGTGATAAGATGTGATAAGAGGTGTATGAGATGTGATAAGAATTGATAAGATGCGTATGGAAAATGATAGGATGTGATAAGAGGTGTGATAAGAGGTGATAAGATGCTTATGAAATAAGTTAGGATGTGATAAGATGAATTAAGATGTGTATGGGGGGATGAGGTAAGAAGTGTATGTGATAGGATAAGATGTATATGGGTTGTGATAGGGCGAGAATGGATGTGATGTAAAAGATTAGATGTGAAGGTATATGGGGTTATATAAATGGGAATGTGAAAATGGATGTATGTATGTGGATGTGTGGATATGGAGATGGGAGTGTGGATGTATGAACATGAAAATGGATATATGCATGAAGATGTATATGCATAGATGTAAATGTGGATGTAGATGTGGATGTATAGATGTGAATGGATGTGGATGTAGATGTGGATGTAGATGTGAATGGATGTGGATGTATATATGTGAATGGAAATGTGGATGTGGATGTATGTGAATGTGGATGTAGATGTGGATGTATAGATGTGAATGTGGAATGTGGATGTGGATGTATGTGTATATGGATGTAGATGTGGATGTATAGATGTGAATGAGAATGGGGATGTGGATGTATGTGAATGTGAATGTAGATGTGGATGTATGTGAATGTGAATGTAGATGTGAATGTGGAATGTGGATGTATAGATGTGGATGTATGTATGTATGTGGATGTAGATGTGGATGTATAGATGTGAATGGGAATGGGGATGTGGATGTATGTGAATGTGAATGTAGATGTGGATGTATGGGAATGTGAATGTAGATGTGAATGTGGAATGTGGATGTATAGATGTGGATGTATGGGAATGTGGATGTGGATGTATGTGAATGTGGATGTATGTGAATGTGAATGTAGATGTGGATGTATAGATGTGAATGTGGAATGTGGATGTGGATGTATGTATGTATGTGGATGTGGATGTGGATGTATGGATGTGTATGTATGAATGTGGATATGGGATGTGGATGTATAAATGAGGATGTGAAAATGGAGGTAAGCATGTAGATGTGGATGCATGGATGTGAATGTGGATGTGGATGTGGATGTGGATATGGATGTGTATGTATGAATGTGGATATGGGATGTGGATGTATAAATGAGGATGTGAAAATGGAGATAAGCATGTAGATGTGGATGTATGGATGTGAATGTGGATGTGGATGTATGGATGTGGATATGGATGTGAATATATGATATGTGATGTGAAGGAATCTGAAGTGAAGAAATGGAAAAAGGAGGTGATTGGATGAGTACACATATACATGGAATGTGGAATAAGTAATGTGGATTAATGAGGAACAATGTGGAAAAATGAGAGTTAATATAGAAACTGTATTTGTAAACTGTTTGTAAATGCTGTTTGTAAATGGCTGTTTTATGTCAAGAATGCTGGGGAAGCATTTTGACCGTCTTGTGATTAAGGTCGTGGAGACCTAACTGATAAAGTTGCAACTGCTGACGGAGAGTCAATGGAGGACGTCTCGCGTAGCAAGGTCGACCGAGGTCTTGACCAGCCTCGGTTCGATTAAAATGGTGAGCTTCCGGTACGGTGGATGAGGGACCAAGGAAGCGGCCTATGAGTGAAGCGCTAGGTCACCTGCGAAGGATCCTAGAGGGTGCTGACCATACGGTGCTCGGGCTCTGGGTCGCCTAGGATACCCACGCGTGCGTCGAGGAAGATGTTGGAACAAGGAGTAAGAGTTGTTTTGTGAAACCGGGCATGGGTCTGGTTGACTGACCTTGCTGGTCCTCAACGGATGAGTCCATGGCTCTTTTATATGGATCTGTTGGTTGATCTTGCTGATCTTCAACGAGAGTCCATCTTGATAAGTGATTATATTGCCGAGTATTATGGGCTAGGAACTATAGAAACGGCCCCTGAGTGGTCAGGTGGTGAGCGTTCTAGTTGCCAATGATGCCATAGATACTCTGATGAAGGAATGATGGAAAATTTGAGAATCAATCGGATAATTTGGAAGACTGTGATCAGTGGTACTATGGTTTCATTAAAGGATTGTTTTAAAGTTAGTTGATGCTAAGAAAAAGGCAATTTCATATTGGGTGTGTAAGTGGTGTGCCTAATTTTATGTTTGCATGAACTTCCGGCTAGGGGGCCTTGGAACTCTTTTCCTTGGTACCCGGGACAAAACCTAACCAAATTCCAAATTGGATCCCATCACTACAGTGGTTGGGCGGTTGGCTAACCCATGGGATCAGATGGGGTTAGGCTGGACTGATGGATCCGTAGAGATTTAATTTCTATTATTACGATAGATGAAGTAAATCCCGGATAGAAATTGTTCTATGGATACGAATCAACGGCTGTGCCTCTTGATGGGGAAAAAAGCGTTGATCCCAATGATCCAAGTGCAAGTTCTTCCTTGACCTGACCAACTATCTTATAGATGTAATTGGATCAGCTCGATCAGAAATGATCTTGACTACGTTAGAGTAAAAAGTTATCTTGGTGGAATCGCCCGTGCTTTCCGGTAAAGGAAATTTTTCCGGGTTCGGTTTTGGAACAACCGACGGATTAGTCTCTTATCCGGATATCCGTGGGTGAGGCCCCGAATGTGGGACCCCTGTCCCGCGCGAGAAGTGCTACTTCCGCTGCTAGTACCCGAATCCGTTGCTCGGTGGGAACAGGGGGATCTCACAGTTGGTATCAGAGCATTTGGTTAATAAAGATCAATTGAGAAGACAAATAGGTCAGAAATTTATCAAGAAACACAAAAAGGTTGTAATTGTGTGATATAATTCATACAATTTGATATTCAAATTGAAATTCGTAATTTGGTAATTGGGTCTTCAGATGGAAGTACCGCAATTATATAGAATCCTTGACTTGCTTGAGGCCTAGACATGATGGTATTTACCTTATAATTCCAAGGGCCGTGACTATCCGTATATACCGAGAGTATAACTGCAGCTCTTTACTGACAGTATATACGAGTAAATCTAAGACTTGAAATTATAAGCGTTAATGCTATCCAAATGATGAATTTGAATGTGGTTGATATGATTTTTAATTCTGTTTGGGAACTGATGAATTGATTGGGATTCTGATTGAAAAATGATGATTTTTGAAATTTAGTTGAAATATAATAACTTGAGCAAAACCGCAATGAGGATGAATGGGACGAGTCCCTGTAATGATAAATGATGATAATGATTTCAACAAATCACTATGAGATTAGTGGATTGTGCTGTCAAAGTACTACTGATAACACTTGACTCGGTATATCAAGTTAAGGGATGACAAATTGAAAACTTGCTTGACTGAAATTCCCGTGGAGGAATGTTCAGAAAGAAAAAATTTCGATCTGATGGACCATTATCGTGTTAAAGATATGAATGATATGATCTGAAATGAATTTATTTAATGATGAGTTCTATATAAGGGATATTTATCCCCGTATTCTGTTGGGTTGACCAGAATATAAGGAACCCTAGAATAAATTGGATCTTAAGAAGAAGAGTTGTCCTCTACTTGGCGAGATGAGGACATCTCGCACTTTTTAAGTGGGGTAGAATGTAAGATTCCTCCCCACCCTTCGAGGTATACAGGAGTAAGAATCTCCCTTTTTGATCTTATAATTATTTCCTCTATAAAATAAAAGAAAGATTCTGTTTAAAAAAGGAAGACCCTCTCCCTAGAATACTTCTCAAAAGTCACAATGTTTTAAGGATTCAGAACAATGAGTTCAGAAGTGAAAATCGGTGTTTTGGATACCAAGGTTTTAGTTTTCATTCGAGTACGACCCAAAAGAAGTTCTTTATCTCTTGGGAAGAAGTTATCTCCCAGATATTGTGGACCAAAGAAAGTAGGTGATTTAGCTTACGAACTTCTTTTATCTCCTCATCTCAAAGTTTTGAATGCCTTCTATAGAAAAATGTGCCAAACCCAAATCATGGAAAGACGGTAAAACTTCAGTGGCAAGTTACCGTTGGCTTCTAAGTTACGCTAGCTCCTTCCTTTATATAAGTCGTAACTTTTACTTGTCGTTCACAGTAATCTTACTTCCATCGATCTCCTTTCTTTCTTAATCTCCTTCATGGCTTGGCAACAAGAATTAGTTTTATCCATGATGATTTCTCACCTTCAAGACGCAAGGGAGTCTGTGAAGAAAGATTTTATAGAGCAGTATGAGCGCTCACTTTTCCCTCACTTGGGAACTTCTGTAGCGCAGACAAATGGCGGACCTATCAAGACATAACTAGGGTAACACCCTGGGGTCAGCAGCACTTTCGTAACAATGTCCGCTTGGCCATGGTTATTGAAGCTTTGGGTTTGGGTCCCCGATACTACTGCGTCATGAGATCAAGGCATCCTGGGTTTTCTGAGCGGGTCTTCTTACTGGCGTGTTTTCTTCCTCATGAGAAGATATGCCTTTACCCCGTTTTTGGCTTGCCTCTCAGAGGTCCTTTTCTTAGAACACCTCATACCACTGAGATAGGCGCAGCAATAACCCACAGAATCATTCCCATAGATGAGTTACCTTATACTTGTGCAGCTTGTGAGGACTGCTTTTGTGACCATATGATGGACGGGCTTATGGAAGTGTAAAGAGTTCCTCTATCTTTACTGTATAAGTTCCGAGAATGAATAAAGTTTAAATCTTGTTCGTATTTTGAATCTTGCTCTCTTTAAGACTTATCTTGGTGGTTAATCTTGATTAAAAATTTTCTCTAAGTCTCATATTCGTGCATCTTGCGAAATTATCCCAGTTTGCGAGATGAGGACATCTCGCATTTTTTTAAGTGGGGTAGAATGTAAGATTCCTCCCCCACCCCTTTTTTTGATGTCTAGTATCTTTCCCTGTAATCAATCCCTCTTCAGAAATATAAAGACCTTGTTTCTATCTATTTTAGCCTAGAGAGAGAAAAATATTCTAGAGAGAGAATATTCAGATTTTGAATATTTTTGGATAGAAAAATATCTCTTCTAATTCAGATGAGTTCCCCTGAAACAGAAATTCAAAAAGAGTTTTCCAATGTGCAATTGGAATTAATTGAAAATAGCTATAAAGAACCTTAGCCTAAGGGTCTAGATTTTCAGAAATCTTTAGACTATGGTCCAATTAAGGTTCCTATGGACCAATAGCATCAATCCATGTGTAGGGAGGAGATAAATCCAACTTGTAAAAAGAAAATACCCAAAAATGAGTAAATGCTCACATGAGGTGAAGAGTTGAAAATGTACAAGGTTTATTAGTAAAAAACTATGAGCAATATTAAAAATATGACATATGTAAGGAAGGGGAATTCTTTAAAGGAGGTGCATATTTCACATAAGATGAAGAGTTGAAAATGTACAAGGATTATTAGTAAAAAACTATGAGCAATATTAAAAATATGACATATGTAAGGAAGGGGAATTCTTTAAAGGAGGTGCATATTTCACATAAGATGAAGAGTTGAAAATGTACAAGGATTATTAGTAAAAAACTATGAGCAATATTAAAAATATGACATATGTAAGGAAGGGGAATTCTTTAAAGGAGGTGCATATTTCACATAAGATGAAGAGTTGAAAATGTACAAGGTTTATTAGTAAAAAAACTATGAGCAATATTAAAATGATTCCATTATGACACATATGTAAGGAAGGGGAGTTCTTTAAAGGAGGTGCATATTTCACATGCTTGAATGAGTTTTAAACTCATAAAAATTGAGATATTTCATCTCTCCTCTCTCCTCATTCAAGTCTAGTTCCAAAAAGTTAGCTTAACTGATCTAAAAATGGTCAAATATTGACCAAACTGATTTAGAAAATTCTAGAATCAGTTTGTTTGGTTAGGAGCTCAATTTTTCCTATAAATAGAAGCCTCCCCCTTGTTGAAAAATATATAGTGTTTATGCATCGTTACTCTACTCCACCTAAGCCAGAAACTGTGAATTCATTTAATAATTCACTAGTTTTTGGAGCTTCCCTCTTTCTTCAATCCCCATTAGTGGCTCCATCAACATACTTAACCAATTGATTGGTTGGGGGCCTCTACCGTGAACAAAGAATCAAGCAAGTTGTAAGGTAATTAGTGAATATTGATCTTTCTATAATTTCTCAATGTTTCTCTCTTCTCAACCCCTCTCAAGCTTGAGAAGTTTAATTGGTATGGTTTTTTTTTAATGCTATTGAAGTTTGAATAGTAGTGAAGAGTTACATAATGCTATTGAAGTTAATTTTCATTTATGTTTAAATTCTAATGATTTTTATGTAAATTCTCTCTCTCACTCAAGAAATGGTCATACTCATGAACCGTTCTCAATCCAAATCAAGCTTTTCATAAAGCTTTTCCTTAACCCAAGATTAAGCTATGCTTGAGGCCAAATTAATGGCTTTTTTCTATGCTTTTAGTTTATGTATATTAATGATTCAATCCATTATGGATTGATAATCCAATTAGAGATTATTTTAATTATTTTCTTAATGATAAGCATTATACCTTAGAAAAATTGAGATTTATCAGTCATAGCAGCGGAGCTATGGCAAAATTTTTATAAAAACTATGCATAAAATAATCTCATTCAAAGCATAAAAAGAGGACTTCCTACCATATTCTAGGAATTATCATCCTAGATTAATTGAAAGAATTTCATTACAATCATGGAGAAATTGAATTTTAATATTATGCATAAAGGATAAGTTTTTATATCAAAAGTGTTATTTTTACCATTTTTATTTCATGCATAGAAGTATGCAAAATGGATAAATTTTTATATCAAAAGTGTTATTTTTACCATTTTTATTTCATGCATAGAAGTATGCATAATGGATAAATTTTTATATCAAAAGTGTTATTTTTACCATTTTTATTTCATGCATAGAAGTATGCATAAAGGAAAAATTTTTATATCAAAAGTGTTACTTTTATTATTTTTAATTTTCATGCATAAAAGTATGCATAAAAGAAAATTTTTATATCAAAAGTGTTACTTTTATCATTTTTAATTTTCATGCATAGAAGTATGCATAAAGGAAAATTTTTATATCAAAACTGTTACTTTTATCATTTTTAATTTTCATGCATAGAAGTATGCATAAAGGAAAAATTTTTATATCAAAAGTGTTACTTTTATCATATTGGATTTCATGCATATAGGTATGTATAAAAGATATTCTTTTTATACTAAAAGTATGATTTTCCTCATAAATGGATTTTATGCTTAACTTAGATGCATAAGAGAAATTCTTTTATTCTAAAAGTATAATTTCCTACCAAATTGAAATCATGCATAAGAAGATGCATAAAAGATTGATTTTAATTTCGAAAGTGTTAGTCTCCTTAAATGGAATTTATGTATAAATAAATGTGTAGAGAAATCTTATATCAAATAAAAGAATTCTCTTTTTTAAAAAAAAAAAAGATATGAAATGTGATAAGATGTGATAAGAGGTGTATGAGATGTGATAAGAATTGATAAGATGCGTATGGAAAATGATAGGATGTGATAAGAGGTGTGATAAGAGGTGATAAGATGCTTATGAAATAAGTTAGGATGTGATAAGATGAATTAAGATGTGTATGGGGGGATGAGGTAAGAAGTGTATGTGATAGGATAAGATGTATATGGGTTGTGATAGGGCGAGAATGGATGTGATGTAAAAGATTAGATGTGAAGGTATATGGGGTTATATAAATGGGAATGTGAAAATGGATGTATGTATGTGGATGTGTGGATATGGAGATGGGAGTGTGGATGTATGAACATGAAAATGGATATATGCATGAAGATGTATATGCATAGATGTAAATGTGGATGTAGATGTGGATGTATAGATGTGAATGGATGTGGATGTAGATGTGGATGTAGATGTGAATGGATGTGGATGTATAGATGTGAATGGAAATGTGGATGTGGATGTATGTGAATGTGGATGTAGATGTGGATGTATAGATGTGAATGTGGAATGTGGATGTGGATGTATGTGTATATGGATGTAGATGTGGATGTATAGATGTGAATGAGAATGGGGATGTGGATGTATGTGAATGTGAATGTAGATGTGGATGTATGTGAATGTGAATGTAGATGTGAATGTGGAATGTGGATGTATAGATGTGGATGTATGTATGTATGTGGATGTAGATGTGGATGTATAGATGTGAATGGGAATGGGGATGTGGATGTATGTGAATGTGAATGTAGATGTGGATGTATGTGAATGTGAATGTAGATGTGAATGTGGAATGTGGATGTATAGATGTGGATGTATGGGAATGTGGATGTGGATGTATGTGAATGTGGATGTATGTGAATGTGAATGTAGATGTGGATGTATAGATGTGAATGTGGAATGTGGATGTGGATGTATGTATGTATGTGGATGTGGATGTGGATGTATGGATGTGTATGTATGAATGTGGATATGGGATGTGGATGTATAAATGAGGATGTGAAAATGGAGGTAAGCATGTAGATGTGGATGCATGGATGTGAATGTGGATGTGGATGTGGATGTGGATATGGATGTGTATGTATGAATGTGGATATGGGATGTGGATGTATAAATGAGGATGTGAAAATGGAGATAAGCATGTAGATGTGGATGTATGGATGTGAATGTGGATGTGGATGTGGATGTATGGATGTGGATATGGATGTGAATATATGATATGTGATGTGAAGGAATCTGAAGTGAAGAAATGGAAAAAGGAGGTGATTGGATGAGTACACATATACATGGAATGTGGAATAAGTAATGTGGATTAATGAGGAACAATGTGGAAAAATGAGAGTTAATATAGAAACTGTATTTGTAAACTGTTTGTAAATGCTGTTTGTAAATGGCTGTTTTATGTCAAGAATGCTGGGGAAGCATTTTGACCGTCTTGTGATTAAGGTCGTGGAGACCTAACTGATAAAGTTGCAACTGCTGACGGAGAGTCAATGGAGGACGTCTCGCGTAGCAAGGTCGACCGAGGTCTTGACCAGCCTCGGTTCGATTAAAATGGTGAGCTTCCGGTACGGTGGATGAGGGACCAAGGAAGCGGCCTATGAGTGAAGCGCTAGGTCACCTGCGAAGGATCCTAGAGGGTGCTGACCATACGGTGCTCGGGCTCTGGGTCGCCTAGGATACCCACGCGTGCGTCGAGGAAGATATTGGAACAAGGAGTAAGAGTTGTTTTGTGAAACCGGGCATGGGTCTGGTTGACTGACCTTGCTGGTCCTCAACGGATGAGTCCATGGCTCTTTTATATGGATCTGTTGGTTGATCTTGCTGATCTTCAACGAGAGTCCATCTTGATAAGTGATTATATTGCCGAGTATTATGGGCTAGGAACTATAGAAACGGCCCCTGAGTGGTCAGGTGGTGAGCGTTCTAGTTGCCAATGATGCCATAGATACTCTGATGAAGGAATGATGGAAAATTTGAGAATCAATCGGATAATTTGGAAGACTGTGATCAGTGGTACTATGGTTTCATTAAAGGATTGTTTTAAAGTTAGTTGATGCTAAGAAAAAGGCAATTTCATATTGGGTGTGTAAGTGGTGTGCCTAATTTTATGTTTGCATGAACTTCCGGCTAGGGGGCCTTGGAACTCTTTTCCTTGGTACCCGGGACAAAACCTAACCAAATTCCAAATTGGATCCCATCACTACAGTGGTTGGGCGGTTGGCTAACCCATGGGATCAGATGGGGTTAGGCTGGACTGATGGATCCGTAGAGATTTAATTTCTATTATTACGATAGATGAAGTAAATCCCGGATAGAAATTGTTCTATGGATACGAATCAACGGCTGTGCCTCTGTTGATCCCAATGATCCAAGTGCAAGTTCTTCCTTGACCTGACCAACTATCTTATAGATGTAATTGGATCAGCTCGATCAGAAATGATCTTGACTACGTTAGAGTAAAAAGTTATCTTGGTGGAATCGCCCGTGCTTTCCGGTAAAGGAAATTTTTCCGGGTTCGGTTTTGGAACAACCGACGGATTAGTCTCTTATCCGGATATCCGTGGGTGAGGCCCCGAATGTGGGACCCCTGTCCCGCGCGAGAAGTGCTACTTCCGCTGCTAGTACCCGAATCCGTTGCTCGGTGGGAACAGGGGGATCTCACATTATGCTTTTCATTTTCTACTCAGGACATTTAGTTTCCTTAAGTTTTGGATGTATCGGTACTTTTGTCTCATAGGCCACTGACACCCACTGCAGATATTCATGGTATGACTCCTGAATAAGAATTTTATAGGTATAAGACTAGATGTGTCTCACTTGAAAGTGTTTTCGCTGTATTGCATGAAGGAAGACTAGGGCTGTTTTGAGGACACCTGGCAGTGGTCCAGGTGTATGCAGGTCTACAAGGGTTAGATACCCTGTTTTGACAGGTTGAGATATGATAGATATATAGCCCATCATTATGCTTACATGATAAAAGCAATACAGGAGGTTGAGCCCACTTGCTTTGAGTAGGCAATTGGAAATAAGAAATGGGAAGATGCCATGGACGAGGAGATGGCAGCATTGGATGCAAATGCAACATGGGAGTTAGTGCCTTTGCCCCCTAAGGAAAAGAAGGCAATTGGATGTAAGTGGGTGTACAAAGTCAAGCATAATGCTGATGGTTCAGTGAGTAGGTACAATGGAAGATTGGTTGCCAAGGGCTATGCGTAGACTTATGGCATAGACCATTATTGAGAAGACATTCAACCCGGTTGCAAGAATGGCAACCGTGAGAGCTGTCATTGACATGGCTGCAATGAAGGGTTGGTCTTTACATCAAATGGATGTAAAGAATGCCTTCTTGCATGGTGATTTGCAAGAAGAAGTGTACATGATGCAGCCACTAGGTTATGAGAGTGATGCACATCTAGATTTTGTGTGCAGGTTACGCAAAGCCTTGTATGGCTTGAAGCAGGCACCCAGAGCATGGTCAAACAAGATCAGGGAGTATCTTGTTATTACCATTGGATTTCAGATATCCAATGCATATTTTTCACTATATGTGAAAAAGACAGATAGAGGGATCATGCTATTAGTCATCTATGTGGATGACTTGATTATCATTGGTGATAGTGATGCAGACATACATGTTATCAGGATGCTTTTGAAGAAGAAGTTTGAGATGAAGGTTTAGGTGAGCTGCGGTATTTCTTGGGCATAGAGGTGGTGAGATCACCTCATGGAATTTTGCTCTTACTGTGCAAAGGCAGTATGGCTTGGACATGTTGTCCAAGTATGGTATGACAAGTTGTAAGCCTATTTCAGTGCCATTGAAGAGAACACAAAGCTTTTTGCAGAGATACAAGTGAGCTTTTGGAGGACCCCACTACATACACATGCATAGTGGGTAGTTTGATCTACATTACCATTATGAGGCTAGACTTGAGCTATGCTGTTGGACTTGTGAGTCAGTTTATGCAGGCCCCTAGGAAGCCACACTTGGATGCGGCTAGATGGATCCTAAGGTACATAAAGTCCACAATTGATATTATGGACTTTTTTATGAGACTACTACAGAGATACAGCTGCACATGGGTACACATATGTGCTGATTGGGCTGGTAGTATTGCAGACAAGAGACCTACCAGTGGTTTTATATTCTCATTTGGGAGTGCTGCTGTGAGTTGGAGTAGTAAGAAGCAGCCAACAATCACCTTATCAAGTGTACAGAGACAGAGTACAGGGGTGCTGCTATGGCAGCGTATGAGGTAGCTTGGTTTCAGAAGCTACTTGGTGACATGGGAGAGCCCGTGGTGGATAGGGCAGTTGTCATATATTGTGATAACATGAGCATCATACAGTTGGCCAAAAACCTAGTAAATCATGCTAGAATGAAACACATTGAGGTGGATTATCCCTTCGTGTGAGGGAGAAGGTTCTAGCAGGAGATGGAGAGCTGGTATATGTCAGCATAGAGGATCAGGTGGATGACATCTTCACGAAGACATTGGGCACAAAGAAGCTCCACAGGTTTAGGAGCTTACTTGGTGTGTAGTGTGTGGAGTTGAGCTCGAGGGGGAGTGTTGAGATATCGAGTTCATCTAGTGCTACAGCAGACATTGATGACCCGCCTGGGTGATAGCTTCCACATCTACACCACTGGCATGGTTAGTGAGATTATGGGTGATATGCGGCACTTGGGATAACAGGCTATGTGATAACCATTTTGGATTACTAGAGACTGGCATAGTTATAGCACTAGTTCATTTAGTCGGGTTCACATTATGGACCGACCCTTGTATGTGTTGTAGTAGTTGAGTACTAACCCATATAGTGTGTGTACTCCTATCTTTTATGTTATGTTGGTTGAGTAGAAAAGAAGAAGATAGAAGAAAATTCAGCCATACATCTCTCTCTTGTGTCTTGCTCTCTCTTGTGTGCGTGTGGGTTTGCTTGCTAGGGTTTGAAGCTCTCCCTCTCCCCCACATTCTCTTTATAGAAGAGCATCATGTTGGTTAGCCTAATCATGAGAGAGAGAGAGAGAGAGAAAGCAAGAGAGAGAGAGACCGATATGTGGTTAACATACTCCCCTTCCTGAAGTCGATCACGTCCTCGCGTGAGATTAGTGAGGGGTTGTCGAGGCACGTGGGAAAGTGTCACACTACTCAGTTGGTTCTCTTATCTCTCCGGAAATGAGAGGGGATGAGAAAGTTAGTGAGATAGAAAGAAGTTAGTGAATTACTGACAATTAAGTATCTAGCTAGTATGAGTTTGCTTTTTTGTATGTTCCCAATAGTACTCTTTATTTTGTTTTAGGTGTTTGTGAATGGATATGATGTGATGGGGATCGGGGTAGATGTGAATGGATGTGATGTGATGTGATGTGAATTGGGATAGATGTGAATGGATGAGATGTGAATGGATGAGATGTGATGAGAATGGATGTGATGTGATGTGATGAGAATCGGGGTAAATGTGAATGGATGAGATGTGATGTGAATGGATGTGATGTGATGTGACGTGAATCAGGATAGATGTGAATGTATGAGATGTGATGTGAATGGATGTGATGTGGATTGGGGTAGATGTGAATGGATGAGATGTGATGTGATGTGATGTGAATCAGGATAGATGTGAATGGATGTGATGAGAATCGGGAAAGATGTGAATGGATGTGATGTGATGTGATGTGGATCGGGGTAGATGTGAATGGATGAGATGTGATTGTTAACCCATGACGGACATTGAGACGTACTATGTTTTACGTCATTTATTTAAATATTCTGAGTCATGGGCCGGGCTTGTCGGCACCATATGTTAAGGATGAAGGGATTGGGTGATCGCCGATGAGAGGCGCACCTTGAATATTAGTAGGATAAGGGTTAGGATCGGCCGGCCATGTATGGGCATCCAAGTGTGAACGGCCAAGTCACCTATAAGAGTCAAATGTAACCCTAAAATCCTCATTCTCATGTGTTGTGAATACAAGAGTGCTCTTGCCTTATCTCTTTGGTTTCCTTCTCCTGCATGAGAGAGAGAGAGAGAGAGAGAGTGAGAGAGCGATCGAGCACTGTGTAGCTGCACGGCGGCGGAGAGGCGGTAGAGCGGCGACGGCGGCTCCTCCTTCACGGTTGCGACGCGGGAATCCTTCAAGGCGGCGGTTGAGCGGTGAGTGACACACCCTTTGGCATTCTGTTTGAGCTTCCTTCCCTGGTTGTATGCTTGTAGCCATCCGTGGCTTGCATACGGTGTCCGGCAAGTCCCCAGCTACGACCTGTGCGGCAAAAGCGCACATTTTTGGCGCCGATGCCGGGGAGTTGCCTTGCACCAAGCTCCAGTTTGCAGCTCGGGCTGCTGCGTGAAGTTCAATATACACTGTAGGAAAGCGAATGTGTGTTTGTTGTTGAGTTGTTTCCGTTCTTTGCAATCTGTTCCTGTAATTTGTCTTCTGTATTTCTGTTATTTTTTCGCTCCGCGTGTGGGCGTGTGATCTGTTATCTGGTTTTCTACCTGTGAGGGGGGATTTCTGAATCCCCAGATCTGTGCTGTGTGTGCGAACTGCGCCGCGGCCAAGGCTGCACCCTAAGGAAACCCTAGAAAACTTATCTCACAAAAAAAAAACAGAAAATAAAAAATAAAAAATTAAATAAAATAAAAAAGAAAAAATTAAATTTTATTTTCAAAGAAAGAACCGAACGTGTGGAGAGGAAATATTTTCTAATTGGAGAAAAAAATTCTGAAAAGAAAGAACCCCAATTGACCCACGACCCCGGTCTCGCGGTCTCGGTCTCGGTCTTTTGATATATATATATAGGAGAGTGAGCCTCCATAGCTTTCTTTCAAGTGAGGGCTTATGGGAAGTTGTGCCCTATATGTAGCCCACTCCCTAAGGAGTAAAGTGAGCATGTGGGATAAAGCCCTCACCCTTTCCTCCACCACAAGCAAATAGGCTTTTGCCCCTTCCCCCCAAGGGAAACGGACTGTTTTGAGGATTACAGGAGCTCTGGATAGGCGAACACGGTGCTGTAAAGCACACTAGGACCCTTTAAACGATACGCTCGTTTCGAGCTATCATACGCCCTAGTCCAAGTTTGACCGTAAGTAAGGGGGTCAAAAACGGGTTAAAAACAACACAAAAACAAGTAAAAACGGGGTGCGAAACACCTAAGAAACCACTTGTGTGAGTTTCAAGGGTAGTTACCAACGCACGTAGGGTACCCACGTCACATGCATCTACGTTCTGGTCGGGTGCTAGAGTCTGAGCCACTAGAAAGTGTTTCAGTTTACGCAGGCTCACACCATCCCTCCACGTTGGCATCTTGGCCTTCGGCTGGAACCCACCAAGGGAGTGCGACCCAAGATCCACGAATAGTGGATAGTGACTCATCTTCTGACTCAGAAGCCATGGAAGGGCACCCTACCAAGAACCCTGAGGAGACAAGCCAAAACATGCCAGTGTGGGCCCCACAACCCGGATCTAGCATGTTTAGTCGTCTAATAGAGACCTTTAGTAGAGCTACACGCTCTGAGCAGGCGACAAGCGAAGTAAATGAAGAAGGAGGGGTAGTAGATTCACCATTCACATCTTATGTAGACCCTACCCTCCCAAGGAGTGTCCATGTGGATATTCTACCCACTTGGTTTAATGAGGGCCCTACTGAGCTACCAACTTCCGATGCTCTTCCTAAAGTAGAGGTCCCTAGAAGCCAACCCATAAGAAGTGACTTTGCGTCCACTTCAAGAGAACCGTTTGGCACACCAAGTCTAGATGGGATATTTCTCAATGAAAATTGGGAATATGATCTACACACAGAGACTCTAACGGACCTATACACGGGTTACACATACCATGTGGGTTGGTTAGAAGTCCTACGATCTACATCTAGCGCCACTAATCTAGAGGAGCAACAACACATGATATGTGATGTTATTCATAGAATTATCCAAATTGAGAGGCAAAATAGGGGAGTGGACCTAGTTTCCATTGGCCCTATGAGGTTTTTGGATACGGGCAAGGCCAAACAACCAACCCTATCACAATTGGAGACTCCCTCGGTGAGTCCCATAGACCCTTCATATGTTGTTTCGCCTGGAGTCTCAATGCAGGTTGAGCCCACGAGTAGTAACTTTAGCTTTCCAACCTTGGCTCAACTTTCCATTAGGGAATCCGCAATGCCTACCCCAATGATGAGCATAGCTGAAAGTGCACCTGTTACTGCTGTAGTTAGTACGACACCGCTACCTAGTGGAACAGTACCTACAACAGTGCGTGCCAGTGCCTATCGACCCTATGTACCTATCGCTACTCATGCTCAGGTAGCTCCTACGCCTCTTAGTATGCCAATGGCGTATGCTCCACGACCGCCTTATCATAACCATTATCCAAGGGGGGCTAGGCCTAGCTACATATCATATCCTACGTCATTTGCCAACATACTCAGACCAACGCCAACTCCTATAAGCCAGGCTATCCCAGAAGTGCCTCCACCAACTATGCCTACTCACTTAGGTGATCTCGCAGCATTTGCTCAGACGATCGGACGATCCATTGCAGAAAACATGCGGGGCATGCCTGAGAGAGAACCTAGAAGCGAGGCAGTACAAGTGGCTAAGCTCACTCAAAACTTCAGTGGTAACGAGGATGTTAGGAAGCACATTGAAGTCTTTGAACACGTGTGTGATTCCTTGGAAGAGCACAATGAGCTGCATAAGTGTAAAGCCTTAGGCTTAACCTTAAGTGGGAAGGCCGGAGATTGGTATCGAACCTTAAGGGTTGAAGAGAGCACTCACTACCCCACTCTCAAGAGATTGTTCTTGAAAGAATACATACGTGAGGGTGTGCTTTGGGGAGTAGCATCTCAACTCCAAAAAGCTGAACGTGAGGAAGGGGAGTCAGTGAGAGACTTTATAAGTCGATTGAAGCATCTAAATTCTCGCTGCACTCCCGATGAACGCTTCAATAACAACCAACTCCTCGATAGATTCATCCGAGGATTGCGCCACGAGGACATTTACAATGGCCTAGTCATTAGAGGTCTTACAACGTGGGAAGCAGTCACTGCCAATGCAATCCAGTTAGAAGACAACTTGATGATTGCAGGTAAAAAGGTATCTTCGGAAATAAAATCCGTTAGTTCGCAAGTATCTGGGCACGAGCCAATGACGGTAAAACCTATTGCCAAGGAGCCCAAGATATCTGAAATGTCTGTGACCGATCTTACTAAGGCTCTCCAAGAACACTTTAGGGGTAATCGAGCTCCTCAGAATAGCCATATGTACCCAAGGAGAGAGCAACAATGGTGTTCGGTGTGCTTAGGACCACATAGCACGAGTGAATGTCCCACATTCAGAGTCAAATTCAATGGGAATTGCAATGCATGTGGTAAGTATGGCCATCAATCTAAAGATTGCCTAACACTTAAGCGAATGTTGGCAAACCAGGCACCACTAGCTTGGTCAAACACACCTCAAGTACCCGCGCTAATGCCTGCACAACTTGTCGAGCAACTGTCACACAGCACATAGTTCCAAGGAATCCGAATATAGTCCTATCTGTGCCGTTACCACCGCCAGTGCTAGGACCACAACCTCCACATCCAAGGATTACCCCAATAAACCAGATGGGTTGTGAGTCACATAGTGCATGTGGGGATTATGAAGAGGAGATAGACCCTACTGCTCCATACGGGATTGATACGTTTGAAATGATTCCCCAGTACTACATGGAGGATCATTTCGGGCAAGTCAAGCCTATATATCAAGCGGCTGCTCTTGCCACAAGAGGGCAAAACCTTAATACCATGGCAAGGAGACCACCTCTTCAATGCTACGAGTGTGGTGGACCGCATCGTGTAGCGGAGTGCCCTAATAGGTTACAAAAGATCGCTACTCAGATGCAACCAAATCAAGGGAGCACATTGGGAATGCCGGTACTTACATGTAATCATTGTGGCATAGATCATTTGATCGCTCAATGTCCACATAATCCTAATGCACCCAAGATTACGCCATTGAATTTTGTTGAGGTCACCAACCAAGCACGAAGAACCACACCCGTTGTACCCGCGAATGTAGTTACACGGTCAATGCTTCAAAATCAAAACTACATTCTTGAAGAGAGGGATACTGCATCAACCGCTCAGGCAAAGAAAAAGAAAACACGGCGAAAGAGATCGCTTAATGCCACAAGCTCCAAGCCCAGTTCAAAGACTAACATAGGGACAGGAGACGACCCCGTGTATATGAATGATCCTGAAGATGATTCTGATTCAATAGAAACCATGGGGACCAAAGCCACTACCTTAAGGGAGGAACCCACTCGGGAGCTCAATGAAGGAGAATCAAGCGAGTACATAAATAAGGGGAAACAGAAGGAAACTTCCTCGGCCCCACAACCAAGTCATTTAATGCCCTCTCGTCGACCACCCAAACTGACTGAGACTCCCCAACCAAGACAAGCCACGTGGGCCAAAAACCCTCAAGAAAAAGATTGGAACTTACCCAAACCCAGTTGAGGAGATTGAACAAGTGCAACACTTAAGGGGTTTGGTGGAAGAAACACAAAGAGAACTGGAGCCAAACCCGAGAAAAATCAAAATTCCAGACACAGTGTTTCCTACGCAAGTTCAGCCTCACCGGAACCATAAACCGTTAGCTATACCTAGTATCATTCGGGAAGAAAGTGAGGCTAGGACATCCGAAAGTGGGCAAACACCCTTCTTGCTGGAAAGAATGTTTAGTGAGGGAATGGCTGACCCCATTGAAGAGGAAGTGATTCCATCTTCACCAGTCCCTAGTCAAGGGGTGATGTCTCGAAAAGTACCGTTGAATGTGTCTAAGTTAATGGATTTCATGTCCTCTGAGATCAGAACCATGATCATATCCAAATTATACGGAGATCCTGAGCTATTCTTAGCTCTTCGAGCATTTCTCAATGGAGAACTAAAGGCGGGGTTACCACAATTTGCAAATATGGATAGACCCGACACGCTTCAAGATGAAGGGGAACATTGGGATCTACAACCCAACCTAGATGAAGACTCGGTCGTTGAGATACCTGTGAACAAGTTGGGTCAGTACTTTGAAGGGGACGAATCTAATGCAACCCTCCCCATTACTACCAAGGGATTAACTCTAAAGGGAATCCTTGATGGTGGTGCTGGCGTGAGCATTGTGACTAAAAACTGTTGGGAATCTATGGGAAGGCCTCACCTCGAAGTCACAAACATAGTGGTTAAGATGGCAAACGGAACCATAGCTAAACCTATTGGAATGTTAAGGGACCTTAAGATCAAGGTCCTGGGATACAAGGTAAAACATACCTTCATTGTAATGGATTTCTCCAAGCATCCTATGTCATATCAAATGATCTTAGGACGTCCTTTCATGAGGGAAGCACAAATGGTACATGACTGGTCGAAAAACCATGTCTACCTACAATTCCAGGACTCTGTCATTCGAGTTGATCTTGAGAATGGTCGTGCACATCCTTTAGGAAGCAAGGTTATCATTGATAATCGATCGGATACCACTATTCACTCCGCCCCATTAAGGTATTGCTATACATGCAAAAAAGAGACTGATGATGGGAAAGACTCTCCTTATATGGATGCCCTACCAGGTATGACTGAGTCGGATAATGTGGATTGGGTACACCTAGCGGCAACCATAGACACATGGGGAAATAGAGGCACAAGTTGGGTAACACCTGAGGGGCAAGATATGCCACCGTTAGTGCCAATAAACATGATAGGTGTTATGCACTTGACCCCTGATGGCGAGAAAGTGGCAAACTCCACCGACACTGAAAGTAGCGAAGACTCTGACCAATGCAATCCTGAGTATGAATCTCAAGAAGAAACTGACCTTGAGACTGATGGGGAAAATGAATCAAATATTCACCCAAAGGTGGAAGCAAGGTGCTCAAGGCCTAGGACAGTGACCTCCTGCAGTTCATCCGAAAGTGAAGATCGACCAAGTGAGTCCGAATCTGATAGAAACAAAAATCAAAAACTTGGTAAGAAGAAAACGAGACATAAGCGCCAACGCTATCGAGCTAATGTACACACTGCAATAAACAAGGAAAGATCCACTGCAGAATGGCTTAGTTATGTAGGAGCCATTGATGCTCATCGGAAGATAGCGGATAATTGGGGACAATACCTCCAAAGTGTCATGTGATGTATTCCGCAACCTCATGACGTCGCCCAATTAGAAATCGAAGAGAAGCCAAAACTAAGTCGTACTGCAAGAAGGCGGCAAAACCAAGAGTTGGCTCAGCAACAAAAGGAGGCGGAATTAAAAGAAAAAAACCGGGCACAACAAGAACCAGTAGACTTACACCCCGCACCCGAGCATTTCAAATCATTCACCATAGGGGAACGTAAAGTAGTCTACACAAAAGCCCAACGAACGCCTACCAATGGGAGTAGCGGTGTCTACGATGGCCCTGCAGTAGTCAAGGAGATAGACTTAGCAGATCTGGGTGAGGAGTCTAAACCAGTTTTTATTGCTCAAGACCTCACCAAGGCGGAAGAAGCTGCACTTACGAAGCTTCTTAAAGAATTCAAGGACATATTTGCTTGGACATATCATGATATGAAGGGTGTTCCACCCTCGGTGGTGCAACACACAATTCCAATGATTAGCACTGCTAAACCAGTCCAGCAACGTCCCTACCCAATGAATCCTAAGTACGCAAAGATTGTACAAGAGGAAATTGAAAAGCTGGTAAAATGTGGATTCATATATCCTATTGAGCACTCAGAATGGGTTTCTCCGATAGTCATCGTGCCAAAGAAGAATGGGAAACTCAGAGTGTGCGTTGATCTCAAAAAGGTTAATGTAGCCACCAGAAGGGATCATTACCCCTTGCCATATTCTGAACATGTGCTTGAAAGAGTGGCAGGCAAGGAGGCATATAGCTTTTTAGATGGGTACTTGGGTTACAATCAGATCACAATTGCAGTCGAGGACCAAGCTAAAACAGCATTTATCACGGAGTTTGGAGTGTTTGCCTTTCGCGTCATGGCTTTTGGCTTGACCAATGCACCTGCAACATTCCAACGATTGATAAACACGGCCTTTAAGGAATATCTAAGGGACTTCTGTGAAGCCTTCTTAGATGATCTTTGTGTTCATTCCTCTTGGGACGAGCACTTGATGTGTTTACGAAAGATATTTGAAAGGTGTAGATTATATCGCATCTCCTTGAATCCTTTCAAATGCCAATTTTGGGTTAAACACGGAGTTATCTTAGGACATATAGTGTCCAAAAATGGGATTTCCACTGACGAGAGTAAAATCAAGGTCATTCTGGAATTACCCCCACCCACCAACTACAAGGGAGTCCAACGCTTTATGGGCCACGTTGGTTATTATCGAAGGTTTATTCTCTTCTTCGCCGAGATAGCTCGACCATTGTATAAGCTTCTCATCGAGTTTATTTGGACCGAAGAATGTGACCGTGCCTATGAGCTATTAAAGAAGGCCTTGGCGAGTGCTCCAATCTTGAGAATGCCTAACTGGGATTTACTCTTCCATGTGCATATTGATGCATCAAACTTTGCTATTGGGTGTGTGTTGACTCAACCTGGAGAACACAAGCTAGACTACCCCATTAGCTTTGCCAGTCGCCAGTTGAACGATGCTGAGATGAACTACACCACTACGGAGCGAGAAGGGTTGGCAATGATATATGCAGTAAGGAAATTTCGTTATTACCTCCTTGCCACCAAGATTGTTTTCTATGTGGATCATCAAGCATTGTTGTATCTGGTAAACAAACCATGCTCCACAGGAAGAATCACACGATGGCTATTGATTCTTCTTGAGTTTGATTTCACTGTTGTTGTGAGACCTGGTAAAAAACATGTTATGGCTGATCATTTGTCTCGCATACCTAATGGTGAGGCGCCTACGGGGGTTGATGATGACTTACCGGACACTTCCCTGTTCATGGTGGAGACAATGCCTGAATGGAGTGAGAAGATTGTTAACTTTTTGGTTAATGGCTTTCCACCCAAGGAGCTTCGTAAAGATCTAGCTCAAAAGCTGATCAAAGAATGCGAACCCTATTGCCTGATAGCAGGGACTCTTTATAAAAGAGGAAAGGATGACGTTCTTAGGCGTTGTGCCCGAGAGGATGAGTATCTATACATTTTGCAAGAGGCACATATGGGCGTAGCCGATGGTCACTTCTCAGGAGACTTAACTGCGCGAAAGATCTTACAATCAAGGTATTGGTGGCCCACTATGTTCCAAGACGCATCACTCTTTGTGAAAGGTTGTGATGAATGCCAACGATATAAGAAACCCCAGAGGAAAGATCAGATGCCCCTACATCCGATCAAAGTAAACCAACCATTTGAAAAGTGGGGTTTAGACTTTGTAGGTCCAATTAGTCTAGCGGCCCGAAACACACAATCTCGCTATATTATTGTGGCCACTGACTATATGACCAAATGGGCTGAAGCGAAAGTGACACGTAAGGCAGATGCGAGGACAACAGCCAAGTTCCTCTTTGAAAATATAATCACACGATTCGGTTGTCCTTTTGAACTTGTGAGCGACAATGGTACGCATTTTATAAATGAAGTAATTAAGGAGCTCACAACAAATTTCATGATATCCCATCATAAATCTACTCCTTACTATCCGCAAGCGAATGGCCAAGCCGAGAGTACCAACAAGACTTTAATCTCTGTTTTAACAAAGACAGTTGAAGCTCATCGCACGGATTGGGATCTAAAGCTTACGACAGCTTTATGGGCCTATCGTACTGCGTACAAAGTGGCTATTAATTGCACACCATTCAAAATGGTATATGGCCAAGAAGCAGTCATGCCGTGGGAATTTGTCATTCCTAGTCTTCGTGTTGCTACTCAAGAGGGTTGGGATGGTAATCCCTTAGTAGAGCGTCTATATATCCTTGAGCGGCTAAACGAAGAAAGACAATTGGCCGTATACAATGCCCTTGTGGAGAAGGATAGAAGGAAAAAATGGTTTGATCGCCATCTAAAGGACAAGGACATCAAGGTTGGGGATAAAGTCCTGATGTATGGAGTGCGAAACGAAAAGAAGAAGCTCAAATATGCTGGTAAGGGACCATATAGAGTATGTGAAATTACCCCGCAAGGTACCATCAGAGTGGAGACTCTCGACGGAGTTGAAACCATTGGGGATTCCTTAATGGGAGTAAATTCAAAAGATACTATGACCCCCTGAGCCAGGAGGAGTTACATGCAATCCATCAAAAGAAGGCAGCTAAAGAACAAGCTGAGCTTAAAAAGATACAAGCGAGAGTCGAAGCCAAAGAACGTCAACAGCGTGCTAGGCGACAACGAGAAGCCAACTTGGGAATTACGCAAGTATTTTTCGAGGAAGCAGAGGAGGATGCACTGGAATCTGACCCACCTCTAAGATACCCAATTGAGTTACAGAGTCCTTACGGGGAGGTGCTGTATAATGCATTATTGGATACATGAGCTCAACACAATTTGCTATCATATGGCGTGTGGTGTCAACTGGGAAAACCACCTTTATCCAAGAGTTCTATCCAAGTTCAAGGAATCAACAAGAAGAAAACCCCTGTCTCAGGAATTCTGCACACTCCGGTTGCTTATGACAAGGGAACCATAATTCAAAGCTTTTTGGTTATGCCTGCTGGTACCATGGAAGGGACTATAATCTTAGGGCGCAAATGGATGATGGCCACCAAGTGCAATATCGATTAGGCAACCAGACAAGTCACAACGCAAGAACCAACACTAGGTCTGACCGCTCAAAATCCCGCACCTAAGTCATCCACTCAAATATTAGATAATGAAAAATCACAAAGTCCCGTGGCAAAACCATCTTCAATTGTTGGCCACCCCTCTAACGCTTCAACGCCAAGAGTGGAAACAGGCACGGTGGTCCCTAAAGCTTCGCTTACTATGCCAAAGAGTACATACAAATGGATCCCTAAAGCTTCGTTAACAGCTACTTCCCCTGCTCAATCTCGTTCAGCCACCAAGAAGCCTCATAAAAGGAAAGCAGCTACCCACCCGAGAAAGGGCAATGTAACATCGCGATGGATTCCTAAAAAATTATTAGTAGCCCAAGGGTACTACGAGGGAAATGACCAGATTTGGGTCCCTAAACATAAGCTGAATCCCTCTACATCACCTGTAAAACCTTGCAAACCAATTGTTGCCACCCCAACGATAATTCAAGACCGTGGTAAGGGAAAGGTAATAGAGTGCTCCGCACCACTTCTTCCAGAGTTAGTTTGGATTCCCAAACGATATCGATCATTACCACCTAGCTCAGGAAGGGGGGAGCCACATGAAGCTTCTAGCTCCTCATGCCAGGCACACACTCATATAGACGTTTCTACATGCTCTACACCTACTCTTGTCAACACCCAACAAAAAACCGATGAGTCTATGTCTCCCCTTGTAATAGTATCGTCGGAAACCATTTCCTCCATTCGTCAATGGGAGCATACACTACCATCTCTGCAATTGGATGTGGCCACAAGGGTCATAAAAAGCTATCTGCCCACATCACAACCTATGACCCGCTGGACAAATTGGTTCCAAGAGGCTGCAACATCATTGCAAATAATATGATCTACCCAAGGAAAGGGGGAGCATGTACTCACGCTCGACATTCTAATGCTTCTTCCTTATAACCTTCTCCCCTGACCATGTAATTGCCAAATTCAAGGGGATGTATATATATAGCTTCATACATTTTTTTAAAAAAAAAACAAAGAAAAGAAAACAAAAAATAGTAAAAAGAGCAAGAGCACAAAAACAAGAGAAATATCCGTATACAATCAAGAACTAGATTGTCCCGTCATAAACCTACTGATGCTATATCTGTGTTTGCAGATATGGCAGATGCCCGATCATCATACACTCCATCCACTCCTACCTTTGGTGAGAGGTATCATCTGTACCTTTCTCAGATATTCCACATGTGCTATCCTGTAATTGAAACTGAATGGGATCATATAGATGTACTAGCCAGAGAGGAAAATATTGAGGAATTAGAATGGCTAATTCGCCTATTGACCATGACTGACCCCTACTCCGTAGAGGACATATCCCCGATAGCCCAATGCTTTCCTTTTCCACAAGATGACTATCCTCGCATGGTTACATTTTTGATGAGTTTATGTGGATGGGAAAATGAAAAGGAAATATCTGACAATGATGAATGGATGGATGAAACTCATGGCACTACTGAGGTTGACTTTATTTGTTTGGATGATGCGGATAGAGGCTTAGCCTTAGGGCTAGAGCCAGGACTCTACAACATCCTCTTACCGTATCCTCAGTAGTAGTGTGGTGACTGGTAGGTAGGTTAGTGTTTTCAAGTTTTTTCTAGTTTAGATTCCTTAAACAAGTCTTGAAATTTTCACACTGATGTGCCTCTCGAGGTATAGTGCTTGTTAGTTGATTGTACAGGTTGAAAAGTTTGAGGTGGGTTCGCTTTCAAGTCCTGGACTGTCGCAACGTTCATCAAAATATATCTACATCAAATTGCAAGCTGTCTCGTCAAATCAAGGAGATCTCCAATTACAGGTGTAATTCTTCCATACCCACTCTCTTTCGTTTTTACTGTTCAATCAATTGCATAAACTATAATGCATGACCACATGGAAATTGTCAATGTACTACTTAGTTTTTGAAGTTGCTTGCATGCTAGTGTAAAACATTAATGAGCTTAACTTTATTGGAAATATTCCTAGGTAGCATGATGTCTTTAGTTAACCTTGGAATACGATTGTCTTAGGTCTAGGGTCAAACCATCTTAATGTTTCACACCTGGCCATGTGTGTGTTGACCTCTAGGACATAGCTATTACCCCTTTGTCGAAAGGATGCAAGACAAATTATAGTTCAGGAGCAAAGATCAAAAGAAATAGATTTAAAAAAAAAAGCCTACAAAAATGACAATACAAGTCTTAAGTGCTTTAATGTTGGCCTATCGCCTTATTGATACTTGGTAGGCGAGGAGTATTCTACTCCAGACCGATGCCTTGGTTGGTAGGGGGTAGCCTAAAGTGACCTAATAGATTCCTGGATAATGCCTTGTGTTAAACATGGTACCAGGATCGATGTTAGTTTTGCCTTAGGAAGGTCGCCATTGTGTGTAAAAATTGTCACGTGCATTAAAAAAAAATAAAGGCAAAAGGCTCCTGTAACTCTGATGTTTCTTGTGTCCCTAGACGCGTGGTATTAACTTGTTCTTAGAGTAGACACAGTGTGGTCATCTGTTTATTTATTAAGCTTGGTTATTTTCCTTGACTTAGGCCAGTTATAAACCTTGATTAACCTTTGACACCTTGCTAACTCTTGAATTCCTTTCAATAATTTTAAACTCATGTTAATTTGCTACACTAGCTCATTCATGTGACCCTTAAACTAAGTTCTCATAGCAACATCCATTGTGGTCTAACATGCTTGAATTTATACACTTTATATCTTTTGAATTCCAGCATACTTTCACTCTACTTCCCTGTTTTGCAGACGGTCAACAACAGCCCTTTCGAGCTTACCATACCATAGCTTCCGAGGACAGAATCTACATCAGGAAGGGGGGCATGTTAACCCATGACGGACATTGAGACGTACTATGTTTTACGTCATTTATTTAAATATTCTGAGTCATGGGCCGGGCTTGTCGGCACCATATGTTAAGGATGAAGGGATTGGGTGATCGCCGATGAGAGGCGCACCTTGAATATTAGTAGGATAAGGGTTAGGATCGGCCGGCCATGTATGGGCGTCCAAGTGTGAACGGCCAAGTCACCTATAAGAGTCAAATGTAACCCTAAAATCCTCATTCTCATGTGTTGTGAATACAAGAGTGCTCTTGCCTTATCTCTTTGGTTTCCTTCTCCTGCGTGTGAGAGAGAGAGAGAGAGAGAGAGAGAGTGAGAGAGCGATCGAGCACTGTGTAGCTGCACGGCGGCGGAGAGGCGGTAGAGCGGCGACGGCGGCTCCTCCTTCACGGCTGCGACGTGGGAATCCTTCAAGGCGGCGGTTGAGCGGTGAGTGACACACCCTTTGGCATTCTGTTTGAGCTTCCTTCCCTGGGGTTGTATGCTTGTAGCCATCCGTGGCTCGCATACGGTGTCCGGCTAGTCCCCAGCTACGACCTGTGCGGCAAAAGCGCACAGTGATGTGAATGGATGTGATCTGATGTGGATCGGGGTAGATGTGAATGGATGTGTTATGATGTGATGTGGATCGGGGTAGATGTGCATGGATGAGATGTGATGTGAATGGATGTGATGTGAATCGGGATAGATGTGAATGGATGAGATGTGATGAGAATGGATATGATGTGGATCGAGATAGATGTGAATGGATGAGATTTAATGTGAATGGATGTGATGAGAATCGGAATAGATGTGAATGGATGTGATGTGGATAAGGGTAGATGTGAATGGATGAGATGTGATGTGAATGGATGTGATGTGATGTGGATCGGGGTAGGTGTGAATGGATGTGATGTGAGTCAGGATAGATGTGAATGGATGAGATGTGATGAGAATGGATGTGATGTGATGTGATGAGAATCGGAGTAGATGTGAATGGATGAGATGTGATGTGAATGGATGTGATGTGAATTGGGATGTGATGTGAATGGATGAGATGTGATGCGAATAGATGTGATGTGAATGGATGAGATGTGATGCGAATGGATGTGATGTGATGTGATGTGGATTGGGGTAGATATGAATGGATGGGATGAGATGTGATGTGAATGGATTGGGGTAGATATGAATGGATGGGATGAGATGTGATGTGAATGGATGTGATGTGATGTGGATAAGGGTAGATGTGAATGGATGAGATGTGATGATGAGGATAGATGTGATGAGATGTAATATGATGTGATTGGATAAGAATGGTTGAAGGATGATGTGATTGGATAAGAATGGTTGAAGGATGATGGGAATACATATGATTGGATGTGGATTCAGCAAAATGAATTGATTTAGAAGAATGTGGAATAACGAGAAATGATGTGAAACAATGTGGAAAGATGAGAGTTCGTTTAGAAACTGTATTTATGACCTGTTTTTAAATGACTGTTTTATGTCAAGAATGCTAGGAAAGCATTTTGACCATCTTGTGAATGAGGTTGTGGAGACCTAAGTGATAAAAGTTACAAACAGCTAACGGAGAGTCAACGGACATCTCGCGTAGCAAGGTCTTGACCAGCCTCAGTTTGATTGAAATGGTGAGCTTCCGGTACGGTGGATGAGGGACCAAGGAAGCGGCCTATGAGGGAAGCGCTAGGTGACCTGCAAAGGATCCTAGAGGGTGTTGACCATACGGTGCTCAGACTCTGGGTCGTCGAAGATACCCCCACGTGCGTCGAGGAAGAAAATGGAACAAGGTGTTAGAGCTGTTTTCTGAACTCCGGCATAGATCTGGTTGATTGGCCTTGCTGGTCCTCAATGGATGAGTCCATGGCTCTTTTATATGGATCTGTTGGTTGATCTTGCTGATCTTCAATGGAAAGTCCATTTGGATTTTTATAAGTGAATATATTTTCGGGTACTATGAGCTAGGAACTATTGAAAAGGCCCCTAAGTGAACAGGTGGTGAGCGTTCTGGTTGCCAATGATTCCATAGGTACACCGATGAAATTAGAATTAAAGCTAGATATTTTGGAGGATTATGATCAGTCATACTATGGTTTCATTAAAAGATTGTTTTAAAGACAGCTGAATCTGTGAAACAGGCAATTTCATATTGGGTGTGTAAGTGGTGTGACTATCTTGAAGTTTGCATGAAGTGCTGGCTAGGGGACCTGAGAACTCTTTTCCTTGGTACTACCCGAGGCAAAAACATAACCAAATTCCTAAATGGATCCTTTCACTACAGTGGTTGGGCGTTTAACCCATGGGACTGGATAGGGTTAGGCTGGACTGAATCCCTAAAATAAGACTCAATTCTGATATGGTACGATAGATGAAGTAAATCCCGGATAGTCTTGTTCTATGGAAAAGAATCAATGGTTGTGCCTCTCGATGAGGAAAAAAGCGTTGGTCTCTATGATCTAAGTGCAAGTTTCTTCCTTGATCTGACCATGTGACTTACGAGTTCGGTCGGATCAGTTTGGTTAGTTAAGGCTCTTGACTACGTTAGAATAAAAATATCCCAGAGGAATCGCCCGTGATTTCTGGGCGAGGGAAGTTTTTCCGCGTTCGGTTTTAGAAGAATCGAGGGATTAGTATCTTGTCCAGATATCCGTGGGGGCGAGGCCTCGAGTGAGAGGCTCTGCCCTACGCAAGAAGTGCTACTTCCGCTACTACTAGTACCCCCGATTTCGTTGCACAGAGGGGGCAAGGATTTTTCAGCTTGTATCAGAGCAAATTGGCTCAAGTGGATCAACCAAGAAGTAAGAAATGTCAAGAATTTATGAAGTACCAGAAAAAGATTGTAATTGTGATGAAATTCATACAAATTGATATTCAAAATAAAAATTCATAAATTGGTAAATGGGTCTTAAGATGGAAGTACCACAATTGTATGGAATCCCTGACTTGCTTGAGGCCTAGATATGATGGTATTTACCTTATAATTCCAAGGACCATGACTACCCGTATATACCGTGGATATAACTGCAACTCTTGAACTAACAATATATACGAGTAAATATAAGACCTTGAAATTATAAGCAAAAATGCTATCCAGATATGATGAATTTGAATGCTGGTTGATATGATTTTAGAATTCTGGTTGAGAATTGATGAGTTGATTTGGATTCTAATTGAAAGATAATGATTCTTGAATTCTGGTTGAAAGAAGATAAGTTGAACAAAGTCACAATGAGGATGAATGGGACAAATCCCAATGATGATATTGGTAACTGGAATGACGATTATGACTTCAGCAAATCACTATGAGATTAGTGGATTATGCTAACGGATTGCTACTGTTAACCCTTGACCCAGTGGATCTAATTAAGGGATGACAAATCAAAAAACTGCATAACTGAAATTCCCGTGGAGGAATGATCAGATGGAATTTTCGGTCTGATGGACCATTATTGTGTTAAGGATATGAATGATATGTTCTGAATGAATTGTTATTTAATAATGAGTTCTATATGTTCTTCTTGTAGAAGGGATCTTTATCCCAGGATTCTGTTGGGTTTACCAGACTATAAGGAACCCCAGAATCACTTGGATCTTAAGGGAAAGAGTTGTCCTCAAGCTGCAAGATGAGGACATCTCGCATTTTTTAAGTGGGAGAGGATGTAAGATTCCTCCCTCCAACTTTTGAGGTGTAAAGGTGTAAGAATATCCCCTTCTGTTCTGTAATTATTCCCCTCTCTGAAATAGAAGAAAGCTCTTGTTTTACCCTGTTTTGGCCTAGAGAGAGAAAATATCTAGAGAGAGGTAATCTAAAATTGAGATATCTTTGGATATAAAAATCCTCCTAGTGTCTAAAATGGTTTCCCCTAAAACAGAAGTTCAAAATGAACTTTCCAATGTGCATTATGAATCAATTAAAATTTATAATGAACTTTCCAATGTGCATTATGAATCAATTAAAAATTATATAAGGGACCTTAGCCTAAGGGTCTAGATTTTCAGAACTTTCTGGATTATGGTCCAATTAAGGTTCCTATGGACCAATAGGATTAATCCAAGTGCTGGGATGAGATAAATCCAAAGAATAAAATAAAATACCCAAAAATGAGTAAATGCTCACATAAGATGAAGAGTTGACTGAGTACAAGATTTATTAGTTAAAAATTAATAGATATTACTAAAAAAATGAGCTATTTTAGAGAAATGATGAATTTTTGACACCTTGGTAAGGAGGGGGAGACTCTTGAGGTAGGTGCCTAATTCACACATGTAGATGAGTTTTAAAATCAAAAAAATTGTGATATTTTTATCTCTCCTCTCTCCTGGATCAAACTGGATCAAAATGGGAGCTAAACTGGTCCAAATCTTGTCCAAATTTAGCCAAACTGAAGCTGGAAAATTCTAGAACTTAGTTGGACTCAGTTAGTGGCCTCACTCACCTATAAAAAGACCCTCATTCTTTTGTATTCTCATCTGTGAACTATACTTGGATCAAACTGGATCAAAATGGGAGCTAAACTGGTTCAAATCTTTTGTATTCTCATCTGTGAACTATACTTGGATCAAACTGGTTCAAATCTTTTGTATTCTCATCTGTGAACTATACTTGGATTAAACTGGATCAAAATGGGAGCTAAACTGGTTCAAATCTTGTCCAAATTCAGCCAAACTGAAGTTGGAAAATTCTAGAACTTAGTTGGACTCAGTTAGTGGCCTCACTCACCTATAAAAAAGACCCTCATTCTTTTGTATTATCATCTGTGAACTATACCATGCTAGTATTACATTAAAATAATGATATTTTCTATTATCCCTTAAAAATCCTCTACTTTTGGAGAGATTGGAGTTTCTCTCTCTCTTCAACAATCCTTGGAGCTTTCTTCTCAACATACTAAACCAATTGATTGGTTGGGGGTTTCCTTCTAAGATAAAGAAGCAAGCCAAACCTAAGGGCAAGAAGAAATTCATGGTTTTTGATTATATTCTCAATGATTTCAATTCTCAACCCCTCTCAAGCTTGAGAAAGTTCTATTTAGTTGTTTTTAATGCAAATCAAGCTTTCTCTAGGGATTTTAATGATTAATCACAAAAAAGTTAATCTTTATGCTTAATTAGAATGCTGTTTATGTATATCTCTCTCTCTCGCAAAAGAATAGTCATTCTTATGACTAATTCTTAAGCAAATGAATGCTTCTCATTGATAAATTCTTACTTCAAAATCAATCTCTAAGCTTGTTAAGCTAGAGGTTAAGAAAATGGCTTTTTATGCTTTTATGCTAGTAAAATTATGGTAAACTTATGCTTTAATTCCATAAATTGGGTTTAAGTCTAAGGATAGTTATTCTATCATAATTGTATTACAAAGTCTTATTCTTTCTAGAAATATTAAAAATTATCAGTAATAACAGCAACGAAGCTATAATGGTAAAAATTTTAGAAATTAATACACAACTCATTTTTATGCATAATGTGAAAAGAGGACTTCCTACCATATTCTAGGATTGGACATCCTATGCTAAAAGAATAATTTTCATCAAATTCATGGGAAACTAATTTTTAGTGTTTATGCATAAATAATTAATTAAAGAAAAGAGAAATTTTTGGTAATTTTATTTTTATGCAAAAAGAGGAATTCCCATGATAATGGAGATCCATGTAATTAAATGGAAAAATAGAAATTTTGGTATATTAAAATAATGAATATTTTTATTTAAAGAGAAATTTTAAATAAATTTATTTTATGTATGAGAAAATTTTATGATAAAAGAGGAATTCCCATGACATTTGGAATTCAATCATTTAACTGGTAAAAGTGAAATTCTTGACATATTTGAAATAATGGATATTTTTATTAAAGAAAAGAGAAATTTTAGATAAATTTATTTTATGATAAAAGAGAAATTTCCATGACATTTGGAATTCAATCAATTAAATGCAAAAAGAAGAATTCCCATGATATTTGAGATGCAAGAAATTAAATGGAAAAGAGGAATTTTTAGCATAATTCAAATTATGAGTATTTATCTAAAGTGGAATTTTGAGCATTATTGAGAAATATGGGTAGAATTGATTTTTGTAAATCCCATGAATCTTTTACTCAAAAGAAGAATATTGAATATATTTCACTTGAGAAATTCGAGAAAGAATATAAAAATATTCGTCAAGGAAAAGTACCTTCTTTAACGAGGCCAAGCAATTGGCAGAAATTTAGAAATGTCCCATTGGTATAGAAAATGTTACTAAATTTGAATGCGATGTGAATAAGATGTGAATGCGATGTGAGTGGATGTGATAAGATGTGATGTGATGTAAATGGATGTGGATATATAGATGTGATAAGATGTGGTGTGATGTAAATGAATGTGGATGGGATGTGAGGTGATGTAAATGGATGTAGATGTGAATGAAGAAATGAGAATGAGATGTGAGGATATGTGAAAGGATGTGATGTGATGTAAAGCGATGTGGATGTGAATGCGATGAGATGTGGATGAAATGTGATGTGATGTGAATATATGTGGATGTGAATATGAATAGATGTGAATGAGATGTGATGATATGTATGGGAGTGATGTGATGTAAATGGATGAGAATAAGATGTGAATGTGAATGGATGGATGGATGTGGATAGATGCGCATGTGAATGACTGGATGGATGAGATGTGAATGGATGTGATGTGATGTGATGTGAATCGAGATAGATGTGAATGGATGAGATGAGATGTGAATGGATGTGATAGATGTGATGTGAATCGGGATAGATGTGAATGGATAGCATGAGATGTGAATTGATATGATGTGATGTGATGTGGATCGAGGTAGATGTGAATGGATGAGACGTGATATGAATAGATGTGATGCGATGTGATGTGAATCGGGATAGATGTGAATGGATGAGATGTGATGTGATGTGATGAGAATCGGGATAGATGTGAATGGATGTGATGTGGATCGGGGTAGATGTGAATGGATGTGATGTGATGTGGATCGGGGTAGATGTGAATGGATGTGATGTGGATCGAGGTAGATGTGAATGGATGAGATGTGATGTGATGTGATGTGAATCGGGATAGATGCGAATGGATGAGATGTGATGTGATGTGGATCGGGATAGATGTGAATGAATGAGATGTGATGTGAATGGATGTGATGAGAAATGGGATCGATGTGAATGGATGAGATGTGAATGGATGTGATGTGATGTGATGTGGATCGGGGTAGATGTGAATGGATGAGATGTGATTTGATGTGGATTGGGGTAGATGTGAATGGATGTGATGTGAATCGGGATAGATGTGAATGGATGAGATGTGATGATAATGGATGTGATGTGATGTGATGTGGATCGGGGTAGATGTGAATGGATGAGATGTGATGTGAATGGATGAGATGTGATGAGAATGGATGTGATGTGGATCGGGGTAGATGTGAATGGATGAGATGTGATGTGATGTGATGTGGATATGGGTAGATGTGAATGGATGAGATGTGATGAGGATAGATGTGATGTGGATCGGGGTAGATGTGAATGGATGAGATGTGATGTGAATGGATGAGATGTGATGAGAATGGATGTGATGTGGATCGAGGTAGATGTGAATGGATGAGATGTGATGTGATGTGATGTGGATATGGGTAGATGTGAATGGATGTGATGTGATGTGGATATGGGTAGATGTGAATGGATGAGATGTGATGAGGATAGATGTGATGAGATGTAATATGATGTGATTGGATGAGAATGGATGAAGGACAATGGGAATACATATTTTTGAATGTGGATTAAGTAAAGTGAATTGATTTACAGGAATGTGGAATCCGATACGGTGGATGAGGGACCAAGGAAGCGGCCTATGAGTGAAGCGCTAGGTGACTTGTGAAGGTTCCTAGAGGGTGCTGACCATACGGTGCTCGGGCTCTGGGTCGCCGAGAAGATACCCACACGTGCATCGAGGAAGAACATGGAACAAGGTGTTAGAGTTGTTTTCTAAACTCGGGCATGGATTTGGTTGATTGGCCTTGCTGGTCCTCAACGGATGAGTCCATGGCTCTTTTATATGGATCTGTTCATTGATCTTGTTGATCTTCAACGGAGAGTCCATTTGGATTTTTTTAAACCTCGCACCTTTTCACTGCTACTCACTCATTTACAGACTCTCTTTTACAGCCTCTTACTAAGGGTTTGTTCCCACACACACACCCATTCACTTGTAGATTTTAACACCTCCCCTCAAGTGAATAATCCTAGCACACCTGGACACTATACCAAGTTTCCCTCTTACTTGATAGCCCGCCGATCATTGCCTCAAGTCCCTAATTCATAGTCCTTGACACTCTCTCTATGTTTCCAAGGCTACTACAAGTGCCCGTGACCTTGACTAAAGTGCTCACACATACATCTACCACATGGCCTACATCATTGGTGGCTCAGAGGTGGTTTTACTCTGTTGGGGCAGGTTACATTGGGTTGTGGGGTTTCTCTCTCTCTTCTTATAGATTTTCACATGGCTCCTCACTTCTTGGAGCCTCACATCTTCTCTTGTCTTCAGTCTTCTTGTTGTGGCAGCTTCTCTTCATGCGTGCATGTCTTCCTTCAATGCTTCGTCTAGCTCTTCTTTCAGTCTTCTTGTTGTGGAAGCTTCTCTTCACGCGTCCATGTCTTCCTTCAATGCTTCGTCTAGCTCTTCTTTTTGGTGTTGATCCTCCTCTCTTGAAAAGCGATATTCTTCTTCTTTCATGGCTGGGGCCACGAGCTTGACCTCTTGACACTTGTTCCATGTGGGCAACATATTTCAATGTATTGTTGATCTTTTGTGCTTTTGATGTTTATCTTGTGTCATTTTTTTAATTATGCAATGCAAACCCAAATCTATGTGGGAGGTCTTACCTCTTGCCTTATTTTGGACAAGGGTAGTGTCTAATCCCATTTTTACAATGATGTAATCACCCATGTGTGCCCAATACATAATGCATATAGCATTGATTCTTATTCACATTCCCAAATGCAACACTAGCTGTGAATAGCTTGAATTTGAGTGTGATTTGCAGGTATTAACCAAGGAGCAAATGTAAGATGATGATTACAACAGATTTGTCAGCATAAATTCACTAAAAAATTACATAAAGCCAAGTGTAGCTGATCTGTATTGGGTGGTTGGAGTATCAAACCATCTCCGAATTGCAATCTGAAGTGATAGGGATCTGTATCAGATACCCAATGTGGTAAATTTGAACCCTCACTTGCACCAAAATACAGTGATTAGTGCTGATTAATAACTGATTAGTAAAATAATCCCCTATTTTGTGTGCCAAAAAAAGAGTGTGCGAGGAGGCTAGATCTAGGGCCTTAGAGTTCAAATGAGCTCAAGTCCTTTCAAAGGCAAGCTAGTCTAGTAGAGGATCAAGCCAAGAAACAAAAGATTTGACCAAACATTGAATGCTTAATTTCTATTTTACCAAAGTCACTTGCTGTAAGATTCCTCCCCAACCTCTCAAGATGTCCAGCATCTTCCCCCTATAATCAAATCCCTCTTCAGAAATATAAAAGATCTTATTTCTACCTGTTTTGGTCTAGAGAGAGAAAATATTCTAGAGAGAGATTATTCAGATTTTGAATATTTTTGGATGGAAAAATATCTCTTCTTATTAAAATAAGTTCCCCCGAAACAGAAGTTTAAAAAGAATTTCAGAAGGTGCATTAGAAATAAATTATAATCTGTTCAAAAGGCCTTATCCTAAGGGTCCAGATTTTCTAAAAATTTTAAATTAAGGTTCCTATTGACCAATAAGATTAATCCAAATGTAGGGAGGAGGTTAATTGAAGAAATAAAGAAAATCCCCCCAAAAATGAGTAAATACTCACATAGGATGAAGAGTGGACTAAGGACCAAAGGAAATACTAAAAAAATGGATTTTTGACACCTCTCACACTGGAAATTCCCCCCTCATGAAGGAGGCGCCTATTTCACATGTGTGGTGGAGTTTTCAATTATCAAAAATTGAGATATTTTATCTCTTCTCTCTCCTAATTCAAGTCTAGTTCCAAAAAGTAAGCTAAATTGAGATATTTTATCTCTTCTCTCTCCTAATTCAAGTCTAGTTCCAAAAAGTAAGCTAAATTGACCTAAAAATGGTCAAAAATTGACCAAACTGATCTGGAAAATTCTAGAATTAGTTTGCCTGGTTAGGAGCTCACTTTTCCCTATAAATAGAAGCCTCCCCCTTTGTTGAAGCTTAATAGTGTTTTATGCATTGTTACTCTACTCCTCCCAAGAGCCAAGAACTGTGAATTTCTTAATAATTCACTAGTTTTTGACCATTCCCTCTTCTAAAGATTTGGTGGTGGCCACTCTTGTTGCAAACAAGAGTAGATCCCTCAAACCATCAAGCCAAAGGAAAGCTCCCAGAATTCATGTAAGTTAGAAATCTTATATTTTTCTTTACTCTTTTAATAGTTTTCTAATTTTTGTTTTGTTGAAATGATAAATCGATGCTATGCCTTGTTGGAAAGGCTTTCCCACTCTCTCATTCTTAAAATCAGCCCTTCTTTATCCTAGTTAAGTGATCTAATAGTTGGAATTAAACTTTTCATATTTGTGACGCGTCCGTCAGTTTTCGGCCGTTTTGGCTAAAAACGACCGTTTCGGCCGTTTTCCGTGACGCGTCGCGGGATTTCTATCCGGAGGGACATGGTGCCCGAGGGGTATGGTAGACTGCCCCGAATATAATGCATCTATATGGGGAGGAAGTGCTTGGAGAGGCAAGGCATGGACCCATAGTAGGCACTGAGACGCACTCACGCACCGCGGGTAGGCACGTTAGGCCTCCCGCATTGCGAGTGGGGTTGCGCAGTGCCGAGTGTCCCGGGGGATGCTCTCCCAACCTTGACGGAGTCGGGACCGTAAACGCCGATGGGACCACAAACGGTGGAAAAATGGCCGCCCGCCGAGGCCGGCGAGCCGTGCCGTGCCAACGGGCCGAGAGGAGGTCGGGCCGGCGAAGCATGGATGGAAGGCAAGTCCCGAGCCGAGGGCGAGGGAGCCAGAGCCGGGCTAAACGCAAGTGATCGGTGAGACCCGCAAGGCATACGCGTGAGACGCGCTTGACGGGTCGGTGGAGCCGAGTCATGAGCTAGCAAGAGGCCGCGTGCGGCAAAGACGTGGTGTGTTCGTGCCGGATGCTGCATTGTTTCTCTTTTAAAAGTAAAAATTGATTAGTTTAGAGTGCTTAAAACCAATTGGGATTAATTTTTATAAAATTAAAGTAGAAAGAACTGAAAAATGGTCAGCCATACAAAGGAGGTTATGGCAAAATTTTCTAAAATTTTGTGAAATAAGTTTCATCTCTTATTATTCTAAAAGAATAATCCCTATTGTTTGTGTATTCTAAAAGTGTCATTTTCATTCTATGCATAGAAAAATGCATAGTAGAACTATATTTATTCTAAAAGTGTTATTTCCATTAGATTTAAATTCTATGCATAGAAAGATGCATATTGGTTATTTTTATTATTATAAAAGAGTGATTTTCATTAGATATAAACTCTATGCATAGAAAGATGCATATTGGTTATTTTTATTATTATAAAAGAGTGATTTTTATTAGATATAAATTCTATGCATAGAAAGATGCATATTGGTTATTTTTTATTATTATTATAAAAGAGTGATTTTCATTAGATATAAACTCTATGCATAGAAAGATGCATATTGGTTATTTTTTTATTATAAAAGAGTGATTTTCATTATATATAAATTCTATGCAATATAAAGATGCATATTGGTTATTTTCTTTTATTATAAAAGAGTGATTTTCATTAGATATAAATTCTATGCATAGAAAGATGCATATTGGTTAATTTTTTTAATTACAAAGGTGTTACTTTGATCAATATTGATTTTTATGCATAAATAGATGCATAAAAGAATATTTTTTCATATAAAAGTGTTAGTTTCATCAAAATGGATTTTTAATGCATAAATAGATGCATAAAAGAATATTTTTTAATTTAAAAGTGTTACTTTTATCAATATTGATTTTTATGCATAAATAGATGCATAAAAGAATATTTTTTTATTATTTGATGACCTGAAGATGGTTCGGTCAGGGTATGTCGAGTTCCGGGAGAAAGTCTCGGTGTTGGTCGCATCCTTCAAGGATGTGTTTGCGTGGAGTTGGACCGAGATGAGAGGGATTGATTCACAGTTCTACCAACATTGGATCAATCTAAAGCGGGCTGCCATCCCTATCGGGCAATAGAGGTACCGGATGAACCCAAACTATGCCAAAAGGGTGGAGGAGGAATCGGACAAGATGATTCAAGTTGGACTCATATATTTGATTGATCGGGTGACATGGTTGTCCCCGATCGTGATTGTTCCAAAGAAAAACCAAAAGTTGTGGGTATGTGTGGATTACTAGAATCTGAATGCCGCAGCCATCTCTGATCCCTTTCCCCTACCCTTCACAGATTCCTTGCTTGATGTTGTAGCTGGCCATGAAATGTACTCCTTCTTGGATGGATTCAGTGGCTACAATCAAGTTCAAATGGCCACGAAAGATTGGCAAAAAATAGTTTTTATCACAGAATGGGAAGCCTTTACATCCAATGTCATGACCTTTGGGCTCAAGAATGCTCTTGCCACATTCCAGTGCATGGTCTAGGAAATTTTTACCGATTTTTTGACCACTTTCATACAGGTATTCATTGATGATTTCAGTGTTTTTGGGAAATCATCTCAATATTTGATGCACCTGGCCAAGTGGCGAGTTTTCAGATTGAGCTTGAATCCAACTAAGTGTGCCTTTGCTATCCAAAGCGGTATGCTACAAGGCCACATCGTCTCCAAGGAAGGCACTACAGTAGACCCGGCCAAAGTGGCAGTAATTCGGAAAGCTCCCATCCTTAAAATGTGAAAGAGCTCAGAAGATTTTTGGGGTAGGTCAGATGGCATAGCCGCATGCTCTAGTATCTGGCCCACATAGTCGTCCCCTTAAACCAACAGATGGCGCAGATCAAAACGCCTTTGACCTACTAGTAGTTTGGTAGGCCAATTTCAACTGGATAGAGGAATGTGACATCATGTTCCGGCGTCTCAAGCTAATTTTGTCCAAAGCACCTGTTGTCCAAGCCCTGAACTGGGAATTGCCCTTTCACGTCTTCATGATGTCTCTGATGTGGCAATCGGTGGCGTTCTAATACAGGAGTTCGAGAAGAAATGGTTCTAGCCAGCTTACTATGCTAGTCTCACACGATATCCAATGCCGAGCGGAACTACTCCACCACACACAGGGAAGCACTTGGCATGATCTATTCAGCCACCAAGTTTCATGACTACTTGCTAGGTAACAAGTTTACCTTTCATGTGGATCACTCCGCCTTGTTGTATCTAGTGGATAAGCAGAGTTTGGCACGTAAATTGGTAAGGTGGATGCTTATCCTCCAAGAGTTTGAGTTCACAATAGTGCACACCCTGGGCGCAAATCATACAATGGATTACCTATCCTCGAGAAGTGCCAGCGGAGTAGCGGATGACCTACCTGATGCCAAGCTATTCACAGCCGACGCAGTCATCCCAATTTCCCAAACCTGTGTATGATGAAATGCTAACATCTTTTGCCACATGTTTGATGGAGGATAGCCTTTCCAGAGATCAGTGAAAGCGGATTACTGTTTGTTGCAGCCAATCCTTCCAAGTGATAGAGCTGACCAGTTATACAAAAAGGGGATTGATCAAATCCTTCGATGGTGCATCCCACCACCATGAAGCTGTTCTCAAAGAAGCTCATGAAGGAATTAGTGGAGGACACTTCACCAGAGAAGTAACCGGGAGGAATATCCTCCAAGCCGGTCTCTGGTGGCCGACTATAATTGGTGATGCCTATAGATGGGCCAATTAGTGTGACGTATGCCAGCATCTTAGCCAGCCCTGACAGATAGAGACAGGATACCACAAAATCTGATCTTTCCCCTGCAACCATTCGAGAAATGGGGCCTCGACTTCATAGGCCTATTTAAGCCACTACAACCCACTTCACAGGTAACAAGTATATCCTAGTGGCCACAGATTACAGCACACCAAGTGGGTAGAAGCCCGAGCTCTCTAAGATAACACAACCAAGTCAACTACCAGATTTCTCTACAAGATGATAATTATTCGGTTCAGATGCCCAATCGAGCTGATTAGTGACCAAGGGAAGAACTTTGTAAATGATGTCATTTGAGAATTGGCCACTCAGCATCTCATTATCCAAGCGATCCACAGTGTATTATCCGGCAGGACAACGGTTAGGCTGAGTCGACCAACAAAATTCTCAAGCGGATCCTCACAAAGTTGGTCAATGAAAATCGCACTAACTGGGATGAAAAGATGTACTCAGCTTTATGGGCTTTCTGCACAGCATACAAGGTCTTGACAAGAATGACCCCATTCAAACTAGTATACGGCACATAGGCAGTCGTGCCAATGGAGTTCCTGGTGCCGAGCCGTCGGATTGCTATTTCCAAGAAGTAAAGCTCAGAAGAGTCCCTCTACAAAAGCAGCATCATCTAGATCAGCTCCTCAAGGTGGATGAAGATTGCTTCAAGAGCTTCTTCATCACCAGTCATCCAGAAGAAGTGGGTCTCGACCGTCACTCCAAGTTCCACCTCTTCAAGGAAGACAATCCGGTCCTGTTGTTCCAGTCTCTCGGATGGGTCCACATCCGGGAAAGTTGCAGTTTTGATAAACATGACCATTCTGGGTGGTGTAAAAATTTTACTATGGAACCTTCCTCCTTGGCACACTTAATGGAGAGCGACTCTAGAAGCGGCTACTGCACCTGCGAGACCATACCACGTGTCGATGCCACCTTATCCGTTCATTGATGAGGCGGCACCACTAACCCACTACTTGGGCATCCATAACTTTAATGACAGCACCCCTCTTTGAACAATCATCAAAGATTCATCTTGGGTGCCGAGTGATGTGATGCAACCACATCATGATTATTTGATGTCTCGCAGCAATCATGCATGGTAACTCTTTTGTGTATCTATCTGTTGGCATGTAACCCGTCTTCTTGCTCCAAGACACAACCTTTCGCCTACAACTCCCTTCTCTCTTGTGCACCACCTTCTCTACTCCTAGCCATGGTGACCTTCGAGCCCTTCTCTAGCATCGTCACCGATACCACCAAGGTGCAGCAATGGCTGGGCATCAAAGAGGCCAACCGCTTACAGAAGAGCAACACACACACAAAGCTGGGCCAACTACTAATTCTACTGTTCCCCGGAGGTATAAGGCATGTGACAAACCTGGCCCCAGTTGTGCTGTCGAAGCAGCCAAAGTACCACCCCCCTTTGTGCCTGCACCCCCCACATGAGGTACAAAACACTGTAGAAGTATAGTAAGAGCAACCAATGCCTCTCACCCCATCAAGGTCGCGAGCTCGGAACAAACATCAAGCCTCAACACCAAAATAGGGTGCAGCCTCTCAGTCCCAAGTCAAATGAAAGATGGTATTGGCCTCCCAAACCTCCAAAGAAAACAAACAGTGCACCCGAGAAACCCCCTGCCTATCTCTGTCACCCCGGCACAATCCGTCATAGCCTCCACCACCACACGTTCCTCCATGTGAAAGGGCGCCCAATCAACATCCCCATCGCCCCATCGGTACGCCGAGTACCTCGCTCGATGCTTCCAAGGCAAATATGCTCACCAACTTTGCCTCCAACAAACTATCAAGAGAACTACTTCTAGCAAGAGGATAACACTCTCCACGGTCAGATGGCAAATACCCAATGGGAACTCACTTTGGCCAAGGAAACCGGAGACCTCGTTGCCACCAAATTTTCTGGTTTCCTCGACTCCATCAAGGCCCAAACCCTCCACAACAAAACCCACATCACATTCCCCGCTACCAAATCCATTCCCACACCAACCGCTTCTCCCCAATTCAATCCTTCACCCCAACCACTCTCCAGACCCCTATCATATCCACTGTGCTGACTCCTCTCCAATATTCCAACACACCCTTGTCCCCTCTAATCCTTCCACTACTTGCTAGACCCATCGGTGTAACTGTCTCTTGCATGTGGTACCATCTCTCATTATACCAGTACTCAGGAAATGGTAGTGTGAGCGTGGTTCACAGACCCAACAACGTTCTCGTGCAGGTGGTGTTGGGGGCTATGCCTGGTTTGTTTTGGATCAGGTGAGTGGTTGCCTTCACCTAGACATGATGATAAAGAGCTCAGGGATGGTACTATTTATTATCCCTTCGCGCAATGATGGGGTCCATTTTATGGATGATACAGGGAGGAGGTTTTACTACAGTTTTTCGTAAGTAATAAATCAAACATACAAGAACGCCTTCAAACGGTGGGGTGAATAGAGAGACAAAGACTTTGTCTACGTTATCCAATGCCTGTATGAGTGATTTCCTAATCCCCCAGTACCATGCATTATACTTCCCACTGGGCTAGAGGCTGCATTAGAAAGATATTTGTGAACAACATGAGGTCGTCCACCATAAAGAGATGTGTGAGGAAAGAAAGAGGCATGTTGCGCTCAGTGCTTAGTGAAAATGTGGAAGAAGGCAATCAAGGATGTTAATGATGATAAAAGCCGACACATCATTTGCAATTGGAGAAGTTGTTGAGATTCAAGCTCAATGTCAGCTTGTGCCAGTTGCACTATGTGTTGGCATGTTAGGTAGCAGCATGTGTGACATAAATGACCGCGTCCAGCTGGTCATAGTATGTAGACATTAGCTAGGGTTAGGAGTGTGTGGACACAATTTATGCATTGTGTGAGAAGGGAGATGGCTTCCCTCTATGGTTAGGGTTTGCAATATACATTAGGCTTTTCTCTTGTGTGTGAGTCTCCTCTCCCTCTACCTATTTTTCATCATGGTATCAGAGCCTGGTTCTCTCTATTAGGGTTTATGAGTGAGTGAGAGAAGAGGGAGAAGAAGTCGTGAGTGAAGAAAAGCTGTGAAGCTTGCCATTGATGCTGTGAAGCTTGGAGCACACCGATTTTCATCAAATCTGAGAGCTGGCCTACACCGGGTAAGGACTACTAAACACCCTTGAGCGGATTGCAAGTGATTCAAGCACAAACAAGGCAAATCAGGGTTGCCCAAAGCAAAAGAAAATTCTGGTTTTTTGCAAGCTTTCCATTAGAGCTTGAAAGCAGTGATGTATTGTGCAAATGGATGCAATCTGGCAAAGGAACATGTATGTGACAAGGATTAATGTATTGGCAACTCATGTGCAAGCCCTACATTGAATTTGGAGCAAAGTTCATGCATTTATGTGAGAGGAAAATCACTAGTTTGAAGCCTTCACAAAAACAGAGAAATGATGCTCATGTGGATGCAATTAGAGCTAGTTTTTTGCAAAAATCAATCAATTGACGGATTGATTACATGCCTAGGAGTTTTGGGCACCCATATCTATCTTCAAATACCTTTCTAAACTCACCAATTCTCCTCAGGAGCAGGCGGCGCAGCTTATAGGGAAGGCAGAGAGCAATTTTCTCACCATTTTGAAAAATGGAGGCCAAATACTACTTGGTTGATTGATTAAACTCAAAACTTGCTTAGCAATTGTGTGATACACATACTTGAGGAGGTTTCTATATGATTGGTTGAAGTAATTATGTTTTATGGAGCTGATTAAGCAAGCTGTCTACTGTGATTAGTGAAATAGAGGGTGATTAATCGGCTAATTACTCTCTCATCTTAAACAATTGGTCTAATTCCTTTTACATGGAGTTAGTAGACATCAATGCTAAGCTAATGAATGCCTGGTCTCTCAATTTGGACAAGAATCAAAGGAATTAGAGCAATTTTACTACTGGTCTTTTCTGGTTTTACTGGTTTTTTTCAAAACAGAGAAGGAGATTTGACAAATTTGGTATGTACCCACCTTGGTTGGTGTTGATATGCAACATTGAGCTTGTTTAGGTGTCAATGCAAGTTATCCACACTTGATTGAACCACTACATTGCAATTTGGAAAGCGCGCCAAAATAGGGTACCTTGGACTGCGTATGCCAGTTCATTTTGGATGCAATCAGTTTGATTTTCTACATCAAAAGTGAAGTTTGTTGAGTACTTTGGAGTACCTGGAACACTTATTAGAGTGTGGTTGAGCTGAGAAAGGCTCTTTTACAGATTTGGACATGTGCGGAAGGTGTATTTGCATTGAGCAAATATGTCAGACAACCTAGTACTACAGATTGTGGGTGAAAAGTTGGATAGGAAGAACTTCCAGGCATGGAAGTACAGGATCAAAAGCTTTCTAAAGGGAAAAGGTTTTTGGAACCTTGTTATAGGTGCGGAGCCAGAGCCGGAACTACCCGACAACCTACATAGCAACAGGTTGTAGCTCATAAGCAATGGTCAGAAAGAGCATACAAAGTTTTGCATTACCTATCTATATGTATCTCAGATACTATACTCATACATATACATGATGCTGAGAATACCAAGGATGCATGGGATACATTGGTAAAGCTGTTTGATACTACAGACACTAGTGCTCGCAAGTCTCAGTTGAGACAACAGATTCACAATGTGAAACGGTAAGGAAGAAGCATCCATGATTATGTACAAGAGATAAAGAAGTATGCAGATGCATTGGCAACAATCAATGCCCCTATGCCTGATGATGATTTGGTTAGACATTACCTTGCGTGGTCTTGGCAAGGAGTATAAGTCCTTTGATACATCTATCTTGGTTCAGAGTACAGGTTTACCAGATTTTGATGAGTTGGTTTCACTCTTGCTTTTTGAGGAAATCAAACTCAGTGACTCTTTTCATGATGCATCTACTAGCCATGATGATAATGGCAAGAATCAGGCTTTCTATTCACAAAGGGGACTTAGAGGCAGGGGGAGATTTTCATCACGTGGCCGTGGTAATGGTCGTAGATGGCAGGACAGGTGACCACAACAGAATTTTCAGCCTATATATGGTGCTAGAGGTGGTCGTGGATATACACCTCAGAGAGGCAGAGGTAATCCTCATAGTAGAGGACGTTGGCAAGGCCAACAAACATCTATGCAAAATGTGGAATGCCATTACTATGGGAAATTTGGTCATATGGCACGTGATTGTTTCCGCAAATAAAATGATTTGAGAGGGGGTAGAGCACAACATGATGGACATTATGCACAACATGGTGATGGAAATTATGCATCAAGCAGTAATGATGACAGCGCAAATCACTTGTTTGCCATGAAACATGTTGTGGGATCTATGATGACAAATGGTGAAAGTGATGACACTTGGTATATGGACTCTGGAGCATCATACCATATGACTTGTCATGGCGAATGGTTTGAGCATATGAAGCCTATGGATGTGAAAGGCTATGTGGAAATAGGAGATGATACCCAACATGCTATCACACATGTTGGAAGTGTACCATTGGTTATGCACAATGGTGAAACAAAGTCTATGGTAGATGTCTTGTATGTGCCTTCTATTACAAAAAGTTTGGCCTCAGTTGGTCAAATGGTCGAACAGGGTTTACAGGTTCGTTTCAATGAGCATGGTTGCTTTGTTTTGAGGATTTCAAAAATGGATGTAGAGTCATTGCTGCCAAAGGCAAGAAAGAAGGCAGGTTATTTAAGTTGGATGCTGGGATTCCTGAGTTGAAATCAGCCATGTTCTCTAAAAGCTGAAATGTGGTAGAGGACATTAACATGTGGTAGAGGACATTGACATGTGGCATAAAAGAATTGGACATGTGAAAATACAAAGGTTAAAGAACATGCATGCAAGAGGCATTGTTAGTGGGATGCCTAGATTCAAGTATGATGGGAATATGCATGTTTGTTATGCTTGCCAGTTTGGAAAGCAAGCAAGGTTACCGTTTCCTAAAGAAGGCTACATGAGTAGCAGGCCACTTGAGATAGTTCATAGCGATGTATGGGGTCCTACACAAAACCCATCCATTAAAGGCAGCTTGTATTATGTGACATTCATTGATGATTTCAGCAGAATGACTTGGATTTACTTTCTCAGAGAGAGAAAAGTGAAGTGTTGGGAAAGTTTATGGACTTCAAAGCTTTTTTTGAGAAGCAATATGGCTCTTGGATAAAATGTTTGAGGACAGATGGAGGTGGTGAATACACCTCACATGCTTTTGAGAATTTCTTGAGAAAGCATGGCATAAGAAGGGAGTTAACTTAAAGGTACACACCTCAGCAAAATGGTGTTGCTGAGAGGAAGAATAGAGTCATTTGTGATGTGGCCAGGGCGATCTTCAATGAAAAGAGCATGCCAGACTATTATTGACAGAAGCGTGTGCCACAGCGGTGTATGTACTTAATAAGACACCCACAACAACCATACATAAAAGTACGTCGTCAGAGATGCGGCTTATAGGTTTTAGGCCAGACATTGGACACCTCAAAGTGTTGCATAGCTTATGTACATGTGCCTGACGAGAGAAGGAGGAAGTTGGATCCTAAGGCAGAAAACTGTGTGTTTGTTGGGTATGCACAGGATCGCAAGGCATATAAATGTTACAATCCACAAACTAGGCAAGTGGTTATCTCACGAGATGTGGTGTTTGATGAACTCGCTAGTTCGTAGAAAGCAAAGGATGAGGGTGTCATTGATTCCATTGATGCTGATGTACATGTGAACTTGCCACAAGCAAGTTCTATTTCTATGTTTGGGCCAGCAGAGTCTGAGAGTATACGTCCATGGTCAGGACGCTTTGAGACATGAGAGTGTGAGCACTGGGAGTAGTGCTGTGAATAAAGGGAAAAGAAGGTTGAAGGAATTCGCATTACAGGTTATGAGTCGTCAAGTTCAGAAAGTTTGGATGAGGAACTTAGCATACCAATTTTACGCACACCTAGATAGATATGTGCCCCCACATGCTAGAGTGACAGGTGTTCAGAGTGATCCGCATGCATTGCGGAGATCCCAAAGGGCCAGGTATCCAGTTGACAGGTTGACATATCGTGTCTTTGCTATGCATTATGCATATATGACCTCTTTGGTGAAGCATGTGGAACCTACATTCTATACAGAAGCTATTGGGAAGCATGTATGGGAGAAGGCAATGGATGTTGAGATGGACGCATTGGTTCATAATGAAACATGGGATTTGGTTGCCTCACTACAAGGCAAAAATGTCATTGGTTGCAAATGGGTTTACAAGGTGAAATGCAAGTCAAATGGTTCCATTGAGCGCCATAAAGCGCGATTGGTAGCTAAGGGTTATGCACAAACCCAAGGCTTGGATTATGATGAAACATTTAGTCCAGTTGCAAAGATAGGAACAGTGAGGGTAGTCATTGCTACGGCTGCACAGCAAATGGTTGGGAAATGCATCAAATGGATGTGAAAAATGCATTTCTAAATGGTGATCTACAAGAGGAAGTTTATATGGCACAGCCAGAAGGATATGTACACCCGAGGTATCCCACTCATGTACGCAGATTAAAGAAAGCATTATATTGTAAGATTCCTCCCCCACCCCCTTTTTGATGTCTAGTATCTTTCCCTATAATCAATCCCTCTTCAGAAATATAAAGACCTTGTTTCTATCTGTTTTAGCCTAGAGAGAGAAAAATATTCTAGAGAGAGAATATTTAGATTTTGAATATTTTTGGATAGAAAAATATCTCTTCTAATTCAGATGAGTTCCCTTGAAACAGAAATTCAAAAAGAATTTTCCAATGTGCAATTGGAATTAATTGAAAATAGGTATAAAGAACCTTAGCCTAAGGGTCTAGATTTTCAGAAATCTTTAGACTATGGTCCAATTAAGGTTCCTATGGACCAATAGCATCAATCCATGTGTAGGGAGGAGATAAATCCAACTTGTAAAAAGAAAATACCCAAAAATGAGTAAATGCTCACATGAGGTGAAGAGTTGAAAATGTACAAGGTTTATTAGTAAAAAACTATGTGCAATATTAAAAATATGAGATATTTTGGGTATAATGATTTTATTATGACACATATGTAAGGAAGGGGAGTCCCTTAAATGCTCACATAAGATGAAGAGTTGAAAATGTACAAGGTTTATTAATAAAAAACTATGAGCAATATTAAAATGATTCCATTATGACACATATGTAAGGAAGGGGAGTTCTTTAAAGGAGGTGCATATTTCACATAAGATGAAGAGTTGAAAATGTACAAGGTTTATTAGTAAAAAAACTATGAGCAATATTAAAATGATTCCATTATGACACATATGTAAGGAAGGGGAGTTCTTTAAAGGAGGTGCATATTTCACATGCTTGAATGAGTTTTAAACTCATAAAAATTGAGATATTTCATCTCTCCTCTCTCCTCATTCAAGTCTAGTTCCAAAAAGTTAGCTTAACTGACCTAAAGATGGTCAAAAATTGACCAAACTGATTTGGAAAATTCTAGTTTGGTTAGGAGCTCAATTTTTCCTATAAATAGAAGCCTCCCCCTTGTTGAAAAATATATAGTGTTTATGCATCGTTACTCTACTCCACCTAAGCCAAGAACTGTGAATTCATTTAATAATTCACTAGTTTTTGGAGCTTCCCTCTTTCTTCAATCCCCATTAGTGGCTCCATCAACATACTTAACCAATTGATTGGTTGGGGGCCTCTACCGTGAACAAAGAATCAAGCAATTTGTAAGGTAATTAGTGAATATTGATCTTTCTATAATTTCTCAATGTTTCTCTCTTCTCAACCCCTCTCAAGCTTGAGAAGCTTAATTGGTATGATTTTTTTAAATGCTATTAAAGTTAATTGGTGAATAGTAGTGAAGAGTTACATAATTTATTAAATGCTATTGAAGTTAATTTTTATTTATGTTTAAATTCTAATGGTTTTTATGTAATTTCTCTCTCTCACTCAAGAAATGGTCATACTCATGACCCATTCTCAATCCACATGAAGCTTTTCATAAAGCTTTTCTTTAATCCAAGATTAAGCTATGCTTGAGGCCAAATTAATGGCTTTTTCCTATGCTTTTAGTTTATGCATATTGATGATTCAATCCATTATAGATTAATGATCCAATTAGAGATCATTTTAATTATTTTCTTAATGATAAGCTTTATCCCTTAGAAAAAATTGAGATTTATCAGTCATAGCAGCGGAGCTATGGCCAAATTTTTATAAAAATTATGCATAAAATAATTTCATTCAAAGCATAAAAAGAGGACTTCCTACCATATTCTAGGAATTATCATCCTAGATTAATTGAAAGAATTTCATTATAATCATGGAGAAATTGAATTTTAATATCATGCATAAAGGATAATTTTTTTATATTAAAAGTGTTACTTTTATCATTTTTAATTTTCATACATAGAAGTATGCATAAAGGAAAATTTTTTATATCAAAAGTGTTACTTTTATCATTTTTAATTTTCATGCATAGAAGTATGCATAAAGGATAATTTTTTTATATTAAAAGTGTTACTTTTATCATTTTTAATTTTCATACATAGAAGTATGCATAAAGGAAAATTTTTTATATCAAAAGTGTTACTTTTATCATTTTTAATTTTCATGCATAGAAGTATGCATAAAGGATAAATTTTTTATATTAAAAGTGTTACTTTTATCATTTTTAATTTTCATGCATAGAAGTATGCATAAAGGAAAATTTTTATATCAAAAGTGTTACTTTTATCATTTTAATTTTCATGCATAGAAGTATGCATAAAGGATAATTTTTTTAATATCAAAAGTGTTACTTTTATCATATTGGATTTCATGCATAGAGGTATGCATAAAAGTTGAATATTTTATTATAAAAGTGTTACTTTGAGCATACTTGAATTTCATGCATAGAGGTATGCATAAAAGATATGGGAAGTGATAAGATATGATAAGATGCATGTGGATATGGATATGGATGTGTATGTATGAATGTGGATATGGGATGTGGATGTATAAATGAGGATGTGAAAATGGAGATAAGCATGTAGATGTGGATGTATGGATGTGAATGTGGATGTGGATGTGGATGTATGAATGTGGATGTATGGATGTATGAATGTGGATGTATGGATGTGAATGAGGATGTAGGTGTGGATGCATGGATGTAAATGTGGATGTGGATGTATGGATGTATGCATGTAGATGTGGATGCATGAATGTGGATGTATGGATGTGAATGAGCATATAGATGTGGATGTATGGATGTGAATGTGCATGTAGATATGGATGTATATATGTGAATGGGAATGTGGATGTGGATGTATGTATGCATGTGGATGTGGATATGGATGTGTATGTATGAATGTGGATATGGGATGTGGATGTATAAATGAGGATGTGAAAATGGAGATAAGCATGTAGATGTGGATGCATGAATGTGGATGTATGGATGTGAATGAGGATATAGATGTGGATGTATGGATGTGAATGTGCATGTAGATATGGATGTATATATGTGAATGGGAATGTGGATGTGGATGTATGTATGCATGTGGATGTGGATATGGATGTGTATGTATGAATGTGGATATGGGATGTGGATGTATAAATGAGGATGTGAAAATGGAGATAAGCATGTAGATGTGGATGTATGGATGTGAATGTGGATGTGGATGAGGATGTATGAATGTGGATGTATGGATGTGAATGAGGATGTGGATGTGGATGCATGGATGTAAATGCGGATGTGTATGTATGGATGTATGCATGTAGATGTGGATACATGAATGTGGATGTATGGATGTGAATGAGGATATAGATGTGGATGTATGGATGTGAATGTGCATGTAGATATGGATGTATAGATGTGAATGGGAATGTGGATGTGGATGTATGTATGTATGTGGATGTGGATGTATGAATGAGGACGTGATAATGAATGTATGCATGTGGATGTGGATATGGATGTGTATGTATGAATGCGGATATGGATGTGGATATGGATGTGTATGTATGAATGTGGATATGGGATGTGGATGTATAAATGAGGATGTGAAAATGGAGATAAGCATGTAGATGTGGATGTATGGATGTGAATGTGGATGTGGATGTGGATGTATGGATGTGGATATGGATGTGAATATATGATATGTGATGTGAAGGAATCTGAAGTGAAGAGATGGAAAATGATGTGATTGGATGAGTACACATATAAATGAAAGGTGGAATAAGTAATGTGGATTGTATGAGGGATAATGTGGAAAAATGAGAGTTAACATAGAAATTGTATTTGTAAACTGTTTATAAATGCTGTTTGTAAATGGCTGTTTTATGTCAAGAATGCTGGGAAAGCATTTTGACCGTCTTGTGATTAAGGTCGTGGAGACCTAACTGATAAAGTTGCAACTGCTGACGGAGAGTCAATGGAGGACGTCTCACGTAGCAAGGTCGGCCGAGGTCTTGACCAGCCTCGGTTCGATTAAAATGGTGAGCTTCCGGTACGGTGGATGAGGGACCAAGGAAGCGGCCTATGAGTGAAGCGCTAGGTCACCTGCGAAGGATCCTAGAGGGTGCTGACCATACGGTGCTCGGGCTCTGGGTCGCCTAGGATACCCACGCGTGCGTCGAGGAAGATATTGGAACAAGGAGTAAGAGTTGTTTTCTGGAACCGGGCATGGATCTGGTTGACTGACCTTGCTGGTCCTCAACGGATGAGTCCATGGCTCTTTTATATGGATCTGTTGGTTGATCTTGCTGATCTTCAACGAGAGTCCATCTTGATAAGTGATTATATTGTTGAGTATTATGGGCTAGGAACTATTGAAACGGCCCCTGTGTGGACAGGTGGTGAGCGTTCTAGTTGCCAATGATGCCATAGATACTCTGATGAAGGAATGATGGGAAATTATGAATCAACTGGATAAATTGGGAGATTGTGATCAGTGGTACTATGGTTTCATTAAAGGATTGTTTTAAAGTTAGCTGATGCTAAGAAAAAGGCAATTTTCATATTGGGTGTGTAAGTGGTGTGGCTAGTTTTATGTTTGCATGAAATTCCGGCTAGGGGGCCTTGGAACTCTTTTCCTTGGTACCCGGGACAAAACCTAACCAAATTCCAAATTGGATCCCATCACTACAGTGGTTGGGCGGTTGGCTAACCCATGGGATCGGATGGGGTTAGGCTGGACTGATGGATCCGTAAATCGAGATTTAATTTCTATTATTACGATAGATGAAGTAAATCCCGGATAGAAATTGTTCTATGGATAGGAATCAACGGCTGTGCCTCTTGATGGGGAAAAAAGCGTTGATCCCAATGATCCAAGTGCAAGTTTCTTCCTTGATTTGACCAAGTACCGTTAAAGGTGCAGTCAGATCAGTTGATCCGTAATGATCTTGACTACGTTAGAGTAAAGAGTTATCCTGGTGGAATCGCCCATGCTTTCCGGGTAAAGGAAGTTTTTCCGGTTTCGGTTTTGGACAAACCGACGGATTAGTCTCTTGTCCGGATATCCGTGGGCGAGGCCCCGAACGAGTGTGAGACCCCTACCCACGCATGATGTGCTACTTCCGCTGCTAGTAACCCGAATCCGTTGCGCGGTGGAGATCGGGATCTCACATATATGGTTTGAAGCAAGCACCTCGTGCTTGGAGTGATAAGATAAGCAGATATCTTATCTCCCTTGGATTTGAGATTTCTTCAGCAGATTCTTCACTCTATGTGAAGAAAACAAATCATGGGATTGTCTTACTTGTCATCTATGTGGATGACTTGATTGTCACAGGAGATCATGCTACAAATGTTATGCATATGTCAAGAAGGCATTGAGTGGGCAGTTTGATATAAAAGACTTGCGTGAATTGAGATATTTTCTTGAGATTGAAGTGATCAAAGACCATGCAGGTACATGGTTAGTGCAGCGGCAATATGCATTGGATATGTTGGCAAAATATGGGATGACAGGGTATAAGCCAATGAGTACACCTTTGGAGCAGAATGTGAAGCTGCGGGCTGATTTTGGTGAAGAGTTGGATGATCCATCTATGTATAGAAAGATGGTTGGCAGTCTTATTTACATGACTATCAGATGCCCGGTAGGGCTAGTGAGCCAATTTATGCAGAGTCCCAGAAAACCTCATTTGGATGCAGTGAGACACATTATGCGATATGTAAAGACCACTGCACATTATGGTCTTCTTTATAGTCGGGTTCACACTATGGACCTTGTACATTTTAGTAGTATAGTAATTTTTCTCATAGTATGTACTCTTATCTTTATGTTATGGTTGAGGTATGGGAAACATTACTTTTGCGTGTAGTCGCATTACTTTTATATCATTGTTTGTAATTGTTCCATGTGCTTTATTGATTATTGATTATAGGATCTAGCCAAGCGTACATGTGTATTGTTGGCTGAGATGAAATTTATATAAACGTAGCCTAGGTATAATCTTGACTAGCTTTTGGGCCCCTAGACACTTGTAAATGTTAGGCCATGTATATAAGTCATTTTCAATAATGAGAAAATGAACTATCCCATTAGTCACAACTAAGCTTCTATTATACCACTTGATATTTTTTTAAAAAAATACACACATACACATATAATTCATTCAAGCACCTATGTCCCTAGGGCATGCTTTTAGGTCCACTTTGGCATGCTTCAATCCTATATAGTGAAATGAATTCAAGAGATGATGACTTTCTTCAAAATATCATGCAAGGTCCATGGATGAGCCCAACTAAAACTGATTGCATGTGTTTCCTACTAGAGCAATTAAGAATATGGGGAGGAAGAGAGACACCCTTACTTCTTGAAGCTTGCTCTTTCTTTATCCATTGCTTCTTTGGTAAAGAGCCCAGCTCAATAATCTACCAAATCATCTTAAGAAGGAAGCGTGGTAAATAATTCTTGGGCATCTTTGGAGAGAACATATCACTCACCTGAGGACGAGTGCGTTTGTAAAGTATGTTCACATACATCTTTAGCCCATGTGCTTCTTCAGTATTGGCAGGCGCCGTCCTCATCCGCAAACAAATTGCACGGTGCATGGACAGGAGCGTTTGTGTGTGACTAGCTTGAGTGGCTAACGCATGCATGCATATCTCAAGTATCAGTACGCATTTAGCTCCTCAAAATAACCAAATGCCAAATGCAGCTGAGTCGACAGGATGAGAATTGCAACGCGCCGTAGCTGCATGACCCAGTCTAGGGAAGTGTAGTGTTCACAGAGTAATTTAGTGGTTAAATAGAATTCTAACGTCATGAATGAGGTCTTAAACAAATCTAATTAATTAGTTTCCATTGATGAAAAAACAAAACATTAACGAAAAACTAATTCGTGCTAGACGTCTATAGTTATGCCAAATGAGACCAAATTATAATGTAAAGAATATGCCAAATGCAGACAATTCGAAAATACAAGACAAAGGGCAAACACTGATTAATTAATTCAAACGAAATATACACGAAGAACATGTTAGGGATGTCCCACAGACTATGTAATTTGAAGGTACATGATTGGGGATTTCCACAGAACATGTCCAGTTACCAGTACAGAGAGATTACGACTAGACGCAAGATATATGCCTTTCCCCAATTAGGGCACAAGCAAGACCCCAGTTTAGAGCTCCCTTTGTCTGTCTACTCTAATTATTAGATTTGGTAGTAATTACCAAGGCCTAATTAAGTACATTAAGCCAACGAACAATTAGTTCGGCTGCAAATTAAAGATGGAGCATGGATCTAGTTACTGCATGGGGTGTAATGAAGCCCAAGCTCAGTAATATTACTCTCCGCTTGCAGCGTAAGATTTGCTTCTTGCAAGAAACAACTTTCAATGTGGTAGAAATCTAGCAGCTCGCGGAGCTCCGGGCCACTCTCGAGATGATCTAGGTGCTTGTTATCCACCATCCAAAGTAAGTGCTCAAAGAAGACGACCTCGCAGGCTATGGTGAGCCCCCCTTTTTGATAGAACCCAAACTCTTGCTCGGTTTTCTCGAGGAGGCCACGGAAGAGTGGGTGGTTGATGTGCTCCGTTCTGATGAGAAACCTTCTACGCTCTCTGCCAACGTACACTGCGAGGTAGCCCTCCGGAGGTAGGGAGGGCTGCTCTTGTTGATCATCATGGTCGTGCTCACAACCAGATCTACGCTTCCTTGGGGAAAGGGCCGCTAGTGTTCGATCTATGGTGGCCATCCTTCTCCACTTCTGCAGCATCTGCCTGAGACGCACTATCTGATGAACCTTACTAATCTTCACAGGGCCGGAGTTACCGCAACTCATGTTTTGTGTGTGTGAGAGTGAGTGAGAGAGAGAGAGAGAGAGAGAGAGAGAGTCTGGACTCCAAGCAAAGCTCGCCAAGTTTGAGAAAAGTAGTCAGGAGAGAGACTCGGCGGAGTGCCTTTTTATTGCTCTCGACGGCTTAGAATGTATGCATGTACATTCTATTGCAATATGCATGCACGCATAACAGCATAATGTCTATTTATTCATGCGTGACATAATCACAAGATAAAACCCATTTCTTTCCATATCTCACAATGCATGCATTTTAGGGTGTTTACACACTTGGGTGGAAGCTCACCAAAAAGTTTTGCCCAACCAATCAGATCACCACAATCACCCGCCCGTCTGACATTTGTTTACAAACTGTGACCACGCCCATGCACCCTTAGTGCTGATGTGTTTGTTGATTGGAGCCTAACAACCACCATCCTGCCCATAGCTCTCAGTTGTTGCAGGACACCTTTTTCGTGGGCATGCCCACGGTCTCTAATGGGTATTGTCGCCCAGCAATTGTTTATCAAAAAGGTGCCTACCCATAGCTCTCAACCTTTTTCATGGGCAAGCCCATAGTCTATAAACACCCTTAGTCTCAACATGTGACGTCAAAGAACGTTTCAATGTAGCCTTTACATTTTTAGTTTCCTAGTGGTGGGGATCCATTCCTACAGTTGACACTTTATGAATGCCTTGCAAGGAACCAACTTATAGCTATGTTGACACTTTATGAATGCCTTGCAAGGAACCAACTTATAGCTATGTTGCTGCTTTTTTGTCTAATAATGCACTGATCCACCAAGCATTCTCTTTCTTCATGAAATGAAATCAAGTATACATAGAAATGAAATCAAGTATACATAGGCTAGCACTCAAAGAACTCCATGATACATACGCTAGCACTCAAAGAACTCAAATTTTTTGGCCATGGCTAAAATTTAAGCATAGTTTGAGCTAAACTAAAGCACCCAATTTGATAACTTAAAGGAAAACACTAATGGCTCAAAGAGATTGATTACACCCAATGTTATTCATGGTATTTGTGCGGATGATGTTGTGCATCAGACAAAAGAGAACTGGATGTGTTATGTGTTAGGGATGATAATCATTACTCCTTGGTTGCTCAATATTCTATCTTTAAACTAGGATAATCTTATTGATAAAACTGCCAAATTTGACATTGGAATTGTCCTTTTTAATCTTCCTACAAAGTCTCCCTAGTAGTGGATTTCAGCTTTCTTTGAGGTGATTATCAATGTTGATATAAGGACCCCTTCATTTTGTATATATTGAGATGAACTGGGTGTTAACGTTTTAGCTGATGTTAGCATCAACATGCACGTCAAGAGTCAAGATCCCGTCAAGCTAAGCATAGTATAGATCAACTTCATGAAAAGCTTAAAATAAGCTTCATAAAGCTTATGAAATAGTTATTGATAGCTCAACGTGGCTATAAATTTTGTGTGTGTGTACATACAAGTGCACGTATGTGCATGTGTGCATACGTGCACGCACGTGTGTGTGTGTGTGCATGCACATACGCTAGAGAGAGAGAGAGAGAGCCTAGAAACTTACCAAATAGAAAGAAGAAGGGAGGGAAATGATAGTAAGATATAAAGAACATCATGCAAGATACGCATACAAGATATAAAGAGCATTGCAAGATGCACATTAGCTCCACATCAAAGATTAAGAGCCAAAAATCACATGCTCAATATTGTACCCATGTTACAAGTATACTCGGGAGGTTCACCTAGAAATATGTAAGTATACCATGTGAGTTCAAATGAAGGGGTTTCTTAATTCAAAATTTTGAGGCAAATTTACAAAAGGGGCTAAAAATTTGTTTTGAATTTGTAACTCTAATTAACATGATATTTTGGAAAACACTAAAACAGATGTGTTTAGAATGATATTTATATTTATAACTCTAATTAGGATAATAACACCAAAATCGATGTGTTTAAACTTCACAATTGCACCTAGCAGTACCTTAGAGGCATGCAATTCCTTCTTGAATAAACATGGGATTTAGTGTTATGAAACAAATCCATAATTATTGGCTCTAACCAAATATAATGGATTTAAACATTGATCACAATGTTGAAATTATATACATCCATGCTCAAATTTATAATTACAAAAAAATGATTATCTAGTTGGAAGTTTGTAAAGGGAGTCAATGATAAATTATGTCTTGCATAAGGGAAAATGACCAAGTTTGCAAGGAGGCTTTTCCATGTCTCTATAGTGACTAAAGATATAACATCTTTGAACCAATTTGGCACCATGGGGTCCAAATTTATATTGTGTTGCAAAATATATTTGAAACCTTTTGTTATGAAGAACAACTCAAAATGGAAGTATAAATCCACAAAACATGTCAATATTTAGATTTGGATTGTGCAAACTTTAAGGGCCATGCCATTTGGTCATATGATACAAGATTTATAGATCTTAGGTAGGGATGACCATTATGTAGCTCACATGAGCTCAAGGAAAACAAAATGAGGGTATTGAGGGGGTCAATGGTTTTAGAGTGGTCGGGGGTGGGTGAGGTAAGGTATGTTTTAGATATTGAAGCGTAACTAGAAGGATATCTGAAAACAAACACACG